>NC_092470.1:20543184-20843184 GCF_047495875.1 Pithys albifrons albifrons | reverse complement strand
GAACATTCCCAGCTCTCCCAACCTGTCAAGGGCTGATCCTGCTGCCCCTTCAGCTGCTCCTCCCTCTCTCTCTCCCAAGGCTTGTCCTGTCCCCCCAGGGCTGAGCTACACCTTGGGAAGGGGGACACAACAATTAATTCCAAATATTGCAGGGCACAATCTGCACAAGGGGTTTCTGCCCTTTTGGCGGAGGAACACTCTGCTCTTGGGGTGCACAGGGAAGGGTGTTGTGAGACAGACACAGTTCTCAGGCTGGTGAGGCTCCCAGGGACAACTCCCAGAGCATCAGCAGGTTCCAAACCCGGCACAGCCCCGGCTGGTGGGTGCTGAAGGAGCTGCTTACGAAAGCAGAGGGTTATGAAACAACTGTTACCAAACTGCAGCTCAGAGCGAGCCCCGCGCTCCAGAGGCTCCTGCAGCCCAGCCCAGGGGGCACAGGGAGACCCCCGAGGTGCCAGCCCAGCCCAGGGAGCAGCTCTGCAGGGCAGGCAGCCCAGGGTGGGTATTCCTGTGTCCTGATCCCTGTCCAGCCAGGAATCGTGGCCAGGGCTCCATGGCAGCGTCACCTCTGCAGCCTGTCCTGGTTACATCATCCCTGTGTTTGCCAGAGAGCTGGGGCAGGGCCAGGGCTGGCTATTCTGGGCAGCTTTCCCAGTGCCACGGTCACCAGGACCTGCAAAGGGAGGTGGCAGGGCTGGTGGCAGCACTAACACTGCTCTCTTGGCATGGGCAGAGCTGGAGCTCTCCCAAAATCCAAGCTCAGCCCAGCCCAGGATGGAAATGATGCTTCGGGAAAAGTCTCATTGAAAAGGCCCCAGAGGAACAGCCCCAGCAGCAATTCCAGCAGGACAGGTGGGACACAGGTGGGACACCCTGTGGGACTGCAGGTGTCCTCTCCTAACCCATCCTAAGCAACCTTCCTGATAAAATTGTTCCTGAAATGCCACTTTCCAGGAGGAAATGCATCCTGCAAGCAGGAGACCCCCCTGGAGCTCAGTGATGTGCACACAGAGCTCCAGCACGTGGAAAACACGGAGCCTGAAACAGCTCCAGAGTGTGGATAATTCCCCTTCCCACCTTCCTGCCTGCTTTGTCCTGCCCTTCAAAGCTCCTGCCCAAAAAAACCTTCCCAGCATTTCAGGAATTGGAGGATCAGTCCTGCTGACCATGGTCTGAGAGGACAAATAATGAATCCCTCGGGAGAGCACCTGGACCAGGTGGGCACAGGCAGGTACAGGTGGGGCCAGGTGTGATGGTGACCCCAGGAGGGGTTTCCAGCCCTGTGGCCTGGGAGAGCAATCCCTGTCCAGCCCTGGGATTGGGGGAAATGCTCCTGAACCTCCTGAGAGCTGCTGGAGGGAAAGGCTGGAGCCCAAAGGAGTCCCAAGCCCCCCATTCCTTCCAATGTCCCCATCCCCTCCCAGTGTCCCCCCCTCCCAGTGTCCCCATCCCTCCCAGTGCCTCCATCCCCTCCCAGTGACCCCACCCCTCCCGGTGTCCTCCCCCCTCCCACTGTCCCCCCCCAATGTCCTCCCCTCCCCGTGTCCCCCCCCCGCCAGTGTCCCCATCCCTCCCAGTGTCCCCACATCTCCCAGTGTCCCCCCCCTCCCCGTGCCCCCATCCCTCTCAGTGTCCCCACCCCTCCCAGTGTTCCCTCCCAGTGTACCCCCCCTCCCAGTGTCCCCCCCCTCCCAGTGTCCCCATCCCTCCCAGTGTCCCCACATCTCCCAGTGTCCCCCCCCTCCCAGTGTCCCCATCCCTCCCAGTGTCCCCATCCCTCCCAATGTCCCCTCCCAGCGTCCCCATCCCTCCCAGTGTCCCCTCCCAGTGTTCCCTTCCAGTCTACCACCCCTCCCAGTGTCCCCATCCCTCCCGGTGTCCCCACATCTCCCAGTGTCTCCATCCCTCCCAGTGTCCCCTCCCAGTGTCCCCCTCCCCGTGTCCCCATCCCTCCCAGTGTCCCCATCCCTCCCAGTGTCCCCCCCCTCCCAGTGTCCCCCCCCTCCCAGTGTCCCCATCCCTCCCAGTGTCCCCTCCCTCCCAGTGTCCCCATCCCTCCCAGTGTCCCCATCCCCTCCCAGTGTCCCCACCCCTCCCAGTGTCCCCATCCCCTCCCAGTGTCCCCATCCCTCCCAGTGTCCCCATCCCCTCCCAGTGTCCCCCCCCCCCAGTGTCCCCATCCCCTCCCAGTGTCCCCACCCCTCCCAGTGTCCCCATCCCCTCCCAGTGTCCCCATCCCTCCCAGTGTCCCCATCCCCTCCCAGTGTCCCCCCCCCCCCAGTGTCCCCATCCCCTCCCAGTGTCCCCATCCCCTCCCAGTGTCCCCCCCCCCCAGTGTCCCCATCCCCTCCCAGTGTCCCCATCCCTCCCGGTGTCCCCACATCTCCCAGTGTCCCCAGCCCCTCCCAGTGTCCGCACCCCTCCCAGTGTCCCCTCCCGGTGTCCCCATCCCTCCCAGTGTCCCCTCCCAGTGTCCCCAACCCCTCCCGGGGTGGCCACGGAATATTATATTTACTTATAAATTATTGAATATAAATTATATATATAGATATATCTTAAAATATATTTATATTTACCTATCTATAATTGCTAAATATAAATTATATATAAATAGATACAAATATGTACCTAAACATGTCCTTATATTTACTTATATGTAACTATTAAATTATATATAAATAGATGTAAGAATAAATCTAAACATACATTTACTTATATATAAATTATTGGATATAAATAGATACAAATATATCTTAAAAAATATTTATATTTACTTTTAAATAATTGCTAAATATAAATTATATCTAAGTAGATATATCTAAACATGTATTTTATTTACTTATATATAAATTACTGAATATAAATAATATATAAAAGATATAAATATGTCATAAAATATACTAATATTATATATAATTGCTAAATATAAATTATATCTAATATAAATATGTCTTAAAATATATTTATATTATATATAATTGCTGAATATAAATTATATCTAAATAGACATAAATATACATCTAAACATGTATTTATATTTACTTATATGTAATTGATTAAATATAAATTATATATTAATAGATATAAATATATTTTAGATATATTTATATCTATTAATATATAATTTATATATTTATATAAATATATTTACATTTAGCTATATATAATTGATTAATATAAATGATATATAAATAGACATCTAAACATGTATTTATATTTATTTATATGTAATTGATTAACTATAAATGATACCTAAAGTGCTTTTAATTGGTTTCATATATTTAAGGTGCTTTTCACTTGGTTTCCTATTTTCTGGGATGCCTTTTACTTGATTTCTAAAATATATTTATATTTCCTTATGTATCATTGATTAATATGAATGATTAATATAAATGATATATAAATAGATATAAATAGACATCTAAACATGTATTTATATTTACTCGTATGTAATAGATTAGATATAAATTATATATAAATAGATATAAGTATATCTAAAATACATTTATATTTACTTATATATCATTGATTAATATAAATGATATATAGATATAAATATACATCTAAACATGTATTTATATTTACTTATATGTAATTGATTAGATATAAATTATATAATAATTCTATTCTAATCTATTAATATATGATTTATATATTTATATAAATATATTTATATTTAGCTAGATATCACTGATTAATATAAATGATATATAAATAGATATAAATATATAAATAGGTATTTATATTTATTCATATATTTATATATTTATATATATTTATATTTACTTAGATGTAATTGATTAGATATAAATGATATATAAATAGATATAAGTATATAAATGGGTATTTATATTTATTCCTATATTTATATATTTATTTATATTTACTTATATGTAATTGATTAAATATAAATGATATATAAATAGATATAAGTATATAAATGGGTATTTATATTTATTCCTATATTTATATATTTATTTATATTTACTTAGATGTAATTGATTAAATATAAATGATATATAAATAGATATAAGTATATAAATAGGTATTTATATTTATTTATATATTTATATACATTTATATTTACTTAGATGTAATTGATTAGATATAAATGATATATAAATAGATATAAGTATATAAATAGATATTTTTATATATATTTTTATTTATTTATAATTGATTAAATATAAATTTATATCTATATATTTATTCATATATTTATATATATATTTATATTTACTTATATGTAATTGATTAAATATAAATGATATATAAATATATATAAGTATATAAATAGGTATTTATATATTTATACATTTATATATTTATATATATATTTATATTTACTTATATGTAATTGATTAGATATAAATTATATATAAATAGATATAAGTATATAAATAGGTATTTATATTTATTCATATATTTATATATTTATTTATATTTACTTATATGTAATTGATTAAATATAAATGATATATAAATAGATATAAGTATATAAATAGGTATTTATATTTATTAATATATTTATATATTTATATATATATTTATATTTACTTATATGTAATTGATTAGATATAAATGATATATAAATAGATATAAGTATATAAATAGGTATTTATATATTTATACATTTATATATTTATTTATATAGAAATAGATATAAGTATATAAATAGGTATTTATATTTTTATATATATATTTATTTATTTATTTATTTATTTATTTATTTAATTTTTATATCATTGATTAAATATAAATTTACAGACAATACAAGAAAATCGAACTCATCAGAAATCCTGTATTAAATAACAGATCCTGATAAAAGATCATCATTATAAAATGTACGGCCAATTAAAGCTAATTAGCAGTGGTGGCTGTGCTAATTCCCCTTTGCAATCTCAGCCCCCAGAGGGCCGTGCACGGCCCGGGGGGTCCCCGCTCACCGAGGTGTCTTCGGAGCAGGACGCGATGATGTTCTCAATGAAGGGGTTCCACTTGATGTCCAGCACGTTGCCCTGGTGGCCACACACCTTGGGGTAGTTGGGCTCGATGCGGCCGGTCTGGGGGGCAGAACCAGCACAGGGTCAGCAGTGGGGGGGGGTCAGCTGGGCTATGCAGGGGGGGACACCCGGCAGAGGGGGGCGCTCTGCAGCCATGCCTGGGGTGGGGTTGGGGCTGGAGGAGACCCCCAGCCAAGCCTGGGGTTGTTGTAGCCCATGAGCATTCCCAGGGACTCATCCCAGGGGATCCCAGGGGGATCTGCAAACACAGCCCCACATCAGCTGGAGAGCTCAGTGGGGTTCATGGTGGGGAGCTCAGTGGGGTTCATGGTGGGATGGGGAGCTCAGTGGGGTTCATGGTGGGGAGCTCAGTGGGGTTCATGGAGAGAAGCTCAGTGGGAGTTCATGGTGGGGTGGGGAGCTCAGTGGGGTTCATGGAGAGAAGCTCAGTGGGGTTCATGGTGGGGTGGGGACACCCTCTGCTAGCCCAGCTTGCTCCACATCCTGTCCAGCCTGGCTGGGGTGAATTATTTGAATTTTCTTTGGAATATATAACTTGGGAAGCAGCACTGACCAAGGCCCACGGATCTGTTATCCATGCCTGCTCCTTCCCCATTCCTGCCTGCTCCTTCCCACATCCCTGCCTGCTCCTCCCACATCCCTGCCTGCCCCTTCCCACATCCCTGCCTGCTCCTTCCCCATCCCTGCCAGCTCCTTCCCACATCCATCCCTGCTCCTTCCCCATCCCTGCCTGCTCCTTCCCCATCCCTGCCTGCTCCTTCCCCATCCCTGCCTGCTCCTTCCCCATCCCTGCCTGCTCCTTCCCACATCCCTGCCTGCTCCTTCCCACATCCATCCCTGCTCCTTCCCACATCCATCCCTGCTCCTTCCCCATTCCTGCCTGCTCCTTCCCACATCCATCCCTGCTCCCTCCCCATTCCTGCCTGCTCCTTCCCACATCCATCCCTGCTCCTTCCCCATTCCTGCCTGCTCCTTCCCCATTCCTGCCTGCTCCTTCCCACATCCCTGCCTGCTCCTTCCCACATCCCTGCCTGCTCCTTCCCACATCCACACTGCTTCCTTCCCTCTCCATGGTGGCTCCTTCCCTATCCATGCCTGCTCCTTCCCACATCCATCCCTGCTCCTTCCCACACCCCCTGGCTCCTCAGAACACGCACACTAAGTAGGTCAGCACCAGCAGGCACTGAATATTTCATGGCCCTCCAGTGCTGCCCTTTCCCGGCTGGAGCTCCAGAGGCAGCTCCAGGAACCAGGAGAGCTCCGGGGGGAGCCCCTGCCCTGTCCCTGCTGGGGAGGTTTCTTTGGATTAGGGTTTATTTGAATGAATTTGCTCTCTAGAGGAGAGAGGTGCCAATTGCCAGGAGGTTCCAGTGAATTCCAGCCTGGAGCAGGGTGGGATCATGGGATGATGCTCCAGGGCTGGAGCCCCTTTGGAGCCAGGCTGGGAGAGCTGGGGGGCCTCACCTGGGGAAGAGAAGGATCCAGGGACACCTGAGAGCCCCTTCCAGGGCCTGAAGGGGCTCCAGGAGAGCTGGAGAGGGACTGGGGACAAGGGATGGAGGGACAGGAGACAGGGAATGGCTTCCCACAGCCAGAGGGCAGGGATAGGTGGGATATTGGGAAGGAATTCCTGGCTGGGAGGGTGGGCAGGCCCTGGCACAGGTTGGGCAGAGAAGCTGTGGCTGCCCCATCCCTGGGAGTGTCCCAGGCCAGGCTGGACAGGGCTTGGAGCAGTCTGGGCTGGTGGGAGGTGTCCCTGCCCATGGCAGGGGTGGGATGGGATGAGCTTTAGGATCACTTCCAACTAACCCACTCTGAGATTCTGTGATTTTATGCATCATAGAATCATTTAGGTTGGAAGTGCTGTGGGTTTGGGGATCATTCCAGGGCTGTGGGTTTGGGGATCATTCCAGGGCTGTGGGTTTGGGGATCATTCCAGGGCTGTGGGTTTGGGGATCATTCCAGGGCTGTGGGTTTGGGGATCACTGCAGGGCTGTGGGTTTGGGGATCATTCCAGGGCTGTGGGTTTGGGGATCACTGCAGGGCTGTGGGTTTGGGGATCATTCCAGGGCTGTGGGTTTGGGGATCACTGCAGTCCTGTGGGTTTGGGGATCACTGCAGGGCTGTGGGTTTGGGGATCACTGCAGGGCTGTGGGTTTGGGGATCACTGCAGGGCTGTGGGTTTGGGGATCACTGCAGGACTGTGGGTTTGGGGATCACTGCAGGGCTGTGGGTTTGGGGATCATTCCAGGGCTGTGGGTTTGGGGATCACTGCAGGGCTGTGGATTTGGGGATCACTGCAGGGCTGTGGGTTTGGGGATCACTGCAGGGCTGTGGGTTTGGGGATCATTCCAGGGCTGTGGGTTTGGGGATCATTCCAGGGCTGTGGGTTTGGGGATCACTGCAGGGCTGTGGGTTTGGGGATCACTGCAGGGCTGTGGGTTTGGGGATCATTCCAGGGCTGTGGGTTTGGGGATCATTCCAGGGCTGTGGGTTTGGGGATCACTGTGAGTTTTGAGGTGAAGAACTAAATCAGATGCCCCCCTGTGCCCTCACTCGGTGCCCAAAGAGCTCCATGCCCGGGGTGGGGGTCACTGGTGCCCTCCCCCTTGCCCTTCCCACAGTCCAGGACAAACCCTCATTAATTCCCGATGGATTCTCATGCCGAGCCCTCGAGGCCAGACTGGCTCCCAGCTCTGCAGCCTCTTTAATTAGGGCATGGCAGGCAAATTCCCAGCCCAGATGGCTCAGGGTTCCTGTTCCCTGGGTGCTGGATCCTGCCTGGGGATTTCAGCCTCCTGGAGGGACAATTCCAGGGGTGGAAGAGCAGGAAAAGCCGGGATGGAGCAGCTGCATCCACCTCCTCTTTCACCTGCCAAATCATCAGAGAGCCCAATTTTGGGAATTGTGTCCATCAGCAACACCCTGGCTCATCCCTGGGAGATGGAGGAGCCAAAGAAAGGCAGGAAAAAGGGAAGAATCATTTAAAATCAGGGATTTGTGCTGTGTTTTCCTGTTTCCTCCTCTCTGAGGGCCCTGGGCAGCAGCCCTGCCTAAGCCCAGGTGACTCCTAATCCCTGGATGCTGCCTCTGGCTCAGGGAAGCTCCATGACCCAGATCTGGCCCTGGGACAGGCCCTGGGACACTCCCTGGGACAGGCCAGCAGTGGCTCTCCAGGCTCCAGCTGCTCTGAGCTTTTCCATGGAAGGGGCTGGAAGGAGCAAAGGTTCCTGCAGCTTCAAACCCTCCCTTTGCTGCAGAGAAGGAGGAAAGAATTTGGATTTTGGGGGCAGAAAGGACAGCGATTTTTATAAGCTGGTTTAATTCTGTTACTTTGTGATTGGTGCTGGAGAAGGAAACGTTCCCCTGGGATTGGCTGGAACAGCAGGAAGGGCAGAGGGACCAGCAGCTCATAAGGAATTCCATCCCTGGTCCCTCCTGGCCATCCCCAAACCCCAGGGATGGGAACTGTCACCATTCCAGCTCATGAGGAATTCCATCCCTGGACCCTCCTGGCCATCTCCAAACCCCAGGGATGGGAATTGTCACCATTCCAGCTCATGAGGAATTCCATCCCTGGTCCCTTGTGACCATCCCCAAACCCCAGGGATGGGAATTGTCACCATTCCAGCTCATAAGGAATTTCATCCCTGGACCCTTTTGACCATCCCCCAAACCCCAGGGATGGGAATTGTCACCATTCCAGCTCATAAGGAATTCCATCCCTGGTCCTTCCTGGCCATCCCCAAATCCCAGGGATGGGAATTGTCACCATTCCAGCTCACAAGGAATTCCATCCCTGGTCCTTCCTGGCCATCCCCAAACCCCAGGGATGGGAATTGTCACCATTCCAGCTCATAAGGAATTCCATCCCTGGTCCTTCCTGGCCATCCCCAAACCCCAGGGATGGGAATTGTCACCATTCCAGCTCATGAGGAATTCCATCCCTGGGACCCTCCTGACCATTCCCAAACCCCAGGGATGGGAATTGTCACCATTCCAGCCCTTGGAAGCAGCACAGTTTGGTGTCCCCACCAAATCCACATTCCCTTCACCCCAACCCGCAGGAAGCTCAGAGAAATCCTTTTAATATATCCACATATTCCTGCTTTTCCTCAGCTTCCCTGGAAATGCCAACCCAGGGCACTTCCAAATCCTCACATTTCCTACAAAGCTCCACAAATTTGGTGAAATCCTCCCCTTTGTTCAGCTCAGCCCTTCCATCCCACCTGGAAAACCTCCCAGCCCCCTCCTGGCACGGATGCAGGGAGGGATTCACAGGGTTTCCCAGGAAATCCTTCAGCACACACAAGTCTCCAGTGGCTGAGATTAAGAGTAAATACATTTACTGCTGCCTTGTCAAAGGAGGGCTCTCCCACTTGAGAGCCAAAAGGAGGGAATTACAAGGATTTTCCTCTGCTGGGGCAGATCCCTGGATGATTTGGGGGCAGGGGGAGGTTCAAGAGGCTCCATCAGGAGCCAAATCAAACAGAACCAGCACAGGGAAGGGACAAATTGGGCAAACCCTTGGCAGGGACCCAGAAAATCCTGAAAATCCCCAAAATCTCAGCCCCCCTGGGAAGAGGGAGGCAAGAGGAGGGATGTGGGCACAGCTGGGAATCACGTCTGCAATGCAGGATAATGGGATATGGAAGCAAAGAGAGCTTGGAGGGGCCAGGGGAGATGCAGCACCAGGAGCCTGTCAGCAAATAACCCCCTGGGGAAATTCCCCTCTGCAGGGAAAAGGAGGAGGGTGTTGGGAATGTCTCTCCATCCAACAAGGGAATAAAGATGAATAAAGGGGAATCTAAAGGGGGAATGGGTTCCCACTGCCAGAGGAAAGGGTTAGGTGGGATATTGGGAAGGAATTCCTGGCTGGGAAGGTGGGCAGGCCCTGGCACAGGTTGGGCAGAGAAGCTGTGGCTGCCCCAGCCCTGGGAGTGTCCAAGGCCAGCTGGACCAACCTGGGACAGTGGAAGGTGCCCCTGCCCCTGGCAGGGGGTGGGACTGGATGTTCTTTAAGGTCCTTTCCAACCCAAACCATTCCAGGAATCATTCCACGATACTGACAAAGCCTTTCCCCACCTTTCCTGCTTTTCCTTCCCTCAGCAAACTCATCCAGCCTCCAACAACCAGGCAGGAGCAATTCCATGGCTCCAGTTTGGCCAGAACCAGCCAGGACTGGGCAACCAGAGGAGTTCCCAGCAGGAACTCCCCACCCTGAGTCTCCTTCTCTCCAGGCTGAGCCCCTTTCCAGCTCCCTCCGCCCCTCCTGCTGTTCCAGCCCCTTCCCAGCTCCCTCAGCCCCTCCTGCTGCTCCAGCCCCTTCCCAGCTCCATCAGCCCCTTCCCAGCTCCTTCCCAGCCCCTCCTGCTGCTCCAGCCCCTCCTGCTGCTCCCTCAGCCCCTTCCCAGCTCCCTCAGCCCCTTCCCAGCTCCCTCAGCCCCTCCTGCTGCTCCCTCAGCCCCTCCTGCTGCTCCCTCAGCCCCTCCTGCTGCTCCAGCCCCTTCCCAGCTCCCTCAGCCCCTCCTGCTGCTCCCTCAGCCCCTCCTGCTGCTCCCTCAGCCCCTCCTGCTGCTCCCTCAGCCCCTTCCCAGCTCCCTCAGCCCCTTCCCAGCTCCCTCAGCCCCTTCCCAGCTCCCTCAGCCCCTCCTGCTGCTCCCTCAGCCCCTCCTGCTGCTCCCTCAGCCCCTCCTGCTGCTCCCTCAGCCCCTCCTGCTGCTCCCTCAGCCCCTCCTGCTGCTCCCTCAGCCCCTTCCCAGCTCCCTCAGCCCCTTCCCAGCTCCCTCAGCCCCTCCTGCTGCTCCCTCAGCCCCTTCCCAGCTCCCTCAGCCCCTCCTGCTGCTCCCTCAGCCCCTTCCCAGCTCCATCCCCCTCCCTGGCCACGCTCCAGCCCCTCAATGTCCTCCTTGTCATGAGGCCCCAAAACTGAACCTACAAACTCCACATTTAGGGATACTTTGAGCTGAAGGGTCCCAAATTTACCAGGTAATTTGCTTTAAGAAAATAACACCAATTTATACACAATTTATCTTCCCTAATTATACAGCTAAGCCACAAAGCAAGGAAGAAATCAGTGTCACTAAACAGCATTTGCAGCAGGATGAAGGTTTAAATACCAGCTACCCCTCTTGGGTGGAGAGAAACAGCGTTAAATTAAACAGAAATACTCTTAAATTAAATATAAACACTGTTAAATTAAATATAAATACTGTCATGGGTTGTGAGCATCATCTGCCCAGGCAGATTCCCCACTTGGAATAACCATCCCAGGAGCTTCTCCAAGAAAATCCTTATCCCTGTGTCCCTAAAACCCCAACCACGACCCCCCCAAACCCCTGGCACAGAGGAAACCCCCAGGAGGTTCCTCAGCACCATCAAAGCACCAGCCTGGCTCGAGCTTGTTAATTAAAAAGACAAAAGCCCCTCTAATGTCGCTGTTCAATTGGATTATGGACATTAAAATACCTCCGTGGTGGTTGGGGACACAGAGCCGAGTTCCAGCCGGCAGAGGGGGCAGGACGGGCAGCTGAGCCAGCCCAGCAAAGCCAAGCCCAGCCCAGGCTCAGGCTCAGGTTTTGCTGCAAACAACATCCCCGTCCCCTCCCACGCTCCTGTGCTGGCCCAGGGACCCCCATTGCCATCCCTGTTCCCTCCTCTGAGCCAGCACCCAGACTTGACACTCTGGTTTGGGCAGGTCCAGGTGTTCAACCAGATCCCAGGGCTGTGTTCCCACAGCTGCCGTCCCCTTATCTCCTGATAAATTCAGGGACACTCCGTGGGAACAGCAATGCTGAAAATCAGCTTTTTTTTTTTTTTTTTTCAAGCCTCGAGTAATTTTTTTTCCCTCTCTGACCAGCTGCAGGTTAAAAATTTTCTCCTGCAGCCTAAAATGAGACAGAGAGAAAAGCAGAGCAAATGAGTTCAGGGTGAGGGAGTCTCCTGTGCCCTGAGCTGAGAGGTGGGAAAGCTCCAAGGACGTGAGAAGTGGTTCATGGGACAGAGAAATAGAGAGAATTCTGCATTTTCTCCTGTAGAAAACTCCTGGTGCTTTGGAACAGCAGCTGGGAGGGAGGGAGGGAGGCAAGAAGGGACAGAGGGAAGGAGGGAGGAAGGGAGGAAGGGAGGGAGGGAGGAAGGAAGGGAGGGAGGGAGGGAGGGAGGAAGGGAGGTGAGTGCTGACTGCCCATTCTCTGCCCAGCCCTGCCAAGGGGGCCCTCAGGGTCCCCTGGGCTCACCCAGGCTGAGCAGATGCCACCAGGACCCTCCCTGGGCTCACCCAGGCTGAGCAGATGCCACCAGGACTCTACCTGGGCTCACCCAGGCTGAGCAGATGCCACCAGAACCTTTTCTGGGCTCACCCAGGCTGAGCAGATGCCACCAGGACCCTCCCTGGGCTCACCCAAGCTGAGCAGATGCCACCAGGACCCTCCCTGGGCTCACTCAGGCTGAGCAGATGCCACCAGGACCCTCCCTGGGCTCACCCAAGCTGAGCAGATGCCACCAGGACCCTCCCTGGGCTCACCCAGGCTGAGCAGATGCCACCAGGACCCCGAGCCAGGCTGATCCATGCCAGGGCAGCATTCCCAGTGCTCCCACTCACCAGCTGCCATCCCAGGGGCACCCAGCAGCTCCCCCAGCCCAGCCCAGCCCCAACAGGCAGCGCTGACACCACCACCAAGTTTGGATTTCAGCTTCCTCCTTGTAAACAGAGACTGTCCCTTCCTGCCCCTGCTTCCCTCAGACAGAGAGCATTGTCTGCCCGTGGAAAACAAGTTCTCCCCACCCCTGTGGCAACAGAGATCCCTCTGTCACAGTGGGAGTGATGCCACCACCCTGCCCTGCCACAGGGACCCCCTGGCCACCCCAGCAAGGGACATCCCAGTCCCCTTGTCCATGGCCCAAGTCCCTCTCCAGCTCTCCTGGAGCCCCTTTAGGCC
This sequence comes from Pithys albifrons albifrons, assembly GCF_047495875.1. Lineage (NCBI taxonomy): Eukaryota > Metazoa > Chordata > Aves > Passeriformes > Thamnophilidae > Pithys > Pithys albifrons. The sequence continues at coordinate 20,830,220 of NC_092470.1, read as the reverse complement.
CTGGCAGGGGCTCTCAGGTCTCCCTGGAGCCTTCTCTTCTCCAGGTGACCCCCCCTGCTCTCCCAGCCTGGCTCCAAAGGGGCTCCAGCTCCAGAAGAACAGCCCGTGCAGGACCACGAAGAGGGATGTGATGTCACTGAGCTCCTTTCCTGTGGAACTGCCCTGTCCAAGCAAACCTGGATTCTGGTCATGATGAGAGAACTCAATCCACTATTACTGACCAAAATAAATGGCCATTTCCCATGTGGTCTCCTCTCCCCTGGACTGGATCCTCAAGGCCAGGTTGGAGCAACCTGGGATAGTGGAAGGTGTCCCTGCCCACAGCACAGGAGCTTTAAGGTCCCTTCCAACCCAAACCATCCCAGGATTCCAGGATTCTTCTGTTGCCATGGTTTGGGGAGCACATCCTTCCCTCCCCGAGGCTCAGCCGGAGCCTCAGCGCTCTCCTTCGCCCACTCCCCGCGGGTATTTATGGCACAAAGGCCTCATGGTGCTGGGAGAGGCTCCAGAGGCTGAGGAGCAGGATTTGGGATCCAGGCAGGGCAGGGTGGGACAGGCTGGGAGAGGATGGAGGAACACAACCCAGGATTTGGGATCTGAGCAGGGCAGGCTGGGAGGGGATGGAGGAACAAAGCACAGCCCTTGGGATCCAGGCAGGGCAGGGTGGGAGGACAGGCTGGGAGAGGATGGAGAAACACAACCCAGGATTTGGGATCCAGGCAGAGCAGGGTGGGAAGACAGGCTGGGAGAGGATGGAGGAACACAACCCAGGATTTGGGATTCAGGCAGGGCAGGGTGGGAGGACAGGCTGGGAGAGGATGGAGGAACAAAGCACAGTTTGGGATCCAGGCAGGGCAAGGTGGGAGGACAGGCTGGGAGGGGATGGAGGAACAAACCAAAGTTTGGGATCCAGGCAGGGCAAGGTGGGAGGACAGGCTGGGAGAGGAAGAAGGAACACAACCCAGGATCTGGGATCCAGGCAGGGCAGGGTGGGACAGGCTGGGAGAGGATGGAGGAACTCAACCCAGGATTTGGGATCAAGGCAGGGCAGGCTGGGAGGGGATGGAGGAACAAAGCACAGTTTGGGATCCAGGCAGGGCAAGGTGGGAGGACAGGCTGGGAGAGGATGGAGGAACACAACCCAGGATTTAGGATCCAGGCAGAGCAGGGTGGGAAGACAGGCTGGGAGAGGATGGAGGAACACAACCCAGGATTTGGGATTCAGGCAGGGCAGGGTGGGAGGACAGGCTGGGAGAGGATGGAGGAACAAAGCACAGTTTGGGATCCAGGCAGGGCAAGGTGGGAGGACAGGCTGGGAGGGGATGGAGGAACAAACCAAAGTTTGGGATCCAGGCAGGGCAAGGTGGAACAGGCTTGAAGGGGATGGGGAAACACAACCCAGGATTTGGGATCCAGGCAGGGCAAGGTGGGAGGACAGGCTGGGAGAGGATGGAGAAACACAGCCCAGGATTTGGGATTCAGGCAGGGCAGGGTGGGAGGACAGGCTGGGAGAGGATGGAGAAACACAGCCCAGGATTTGGGATTCAGGCAGGGCAGGGTGGGAGGACAGGCTGGGAGAGGATGGAGGAACAAAGCACAGTTTGGGATCCAGGCAGGGCAAGGTGGGAGGACAGGCTGGGAGAGGATGGAGGAACAAAGCACAGCCGTGCTCCATCTTTCCAACCCACACAGCCCCTCCTTCCCTCCAGAAATGCAGGAGGAACTGGGAATTCTGCTGTGCAGGGAGGACATATGTGACACAGCATCACAGATCTGGGAGCTCTGCTGAGCAGAACAGGGAGGGGAAACCAGGGAAGAATCCCAAAGTGTGGCAGCAAACCCAGGCCCGAGCAGGACCTGGGTTACCTTCATCACGTTCAGCTAAATCTGGATGCCAATTAATTAGCAGGCTGCTGATTTCCAGGGAAAATTAGTTGCTTCTTAATGAGCTAATCAGCCCCTATTTTAAAGAAATAATGAAATTATTAGCTGGCACCAAGGCTTGTGCTGCCACAAGGGCTGCTCTGGCCGGGATTTACGGGCTGGCACTGCCACGTGGGGATGCCAATCCCATCGGAACAGGTCACAAACAGCAGCCCTGGCTCTTCTCCCATGTTTGCCAGAGAAAAAGGGCCGTTTGGTGCCAGTGTGGGGTTATTGCTGAGGGTCTGGGAGCAGGGGCAGGAGGTGAGAGGATGGGCATCCCCCCAGCTGGGCAGGGATGGAGCTGCAGCGCTCTGGGGGCTCAGCTGAGCTCCTGTTTCCCCGAATATTAATACGAGTCAAGCTGTGCTCTGCAATTAAAGCACTGATTATAATTTCTTCCATCTGTAGCTGAGTCGGCTCCAGCAATGAAAGAGGAATTCAGAAGAGGTGGGAATGTTACACAGGGAAAGTGCCTAAGAGGAATGATGGGGTGTGGAGGGGCTCGAGGGCCGTGCTCCTCCATCCCTCTGGCTCTGGCAGCTTCCCCTCCCAGCTGGAATTCCTGTGGATTTGGCACTGGATTGGGCACTGGTGTCCAGGACCTGAGGGACACCCCCTGCTCCCAGTGTGGTGTGTCCAGGTGCTGTGGGGTGGGTGTGTCCTTAAGTGCAGCTCATGTGAAATGCACTCTGTGAAACATCTTCCTTTTATCTGATCTAAATTGATCCTCTTTCAGTTTAAACCCATCCCTTCTCCATCCAAAGTAACCCCAATTCCATGTTCCAGGTAACCCCAATTCCATGTCCAGGTAACCCCAATTCCATGTCCAGGTAACCTCAATTCCATGGCCCAGGTAACCTCAATTCCATGTCCCAGGTAACCCCAATTCCATGTCCCAGGTAACCCCAATTCCATGTCCAGGTAACCTCAATTCCATGTCTCAGGTAACCCCAATTCCATGTCCAGGTAACCTCAATTCCATGTACAGGTAACCCCAATTCCATGTCCCAGGTAACCCCAATTCCATGTCCCAGGTAACCCCAATTCCATGTCCAGGTAACTCCACAATCCAGGTCCTGTCCCTCCTGGAGCCTCAGGGATGAGCTCTGGGACTGGAGCATTGCTGGATTTGTGGGAGTTTGGGATTCCATGAGGAAGAGCAGAGTGGATCCCACGGGAAGGGCTGGGGGAGTCTGGGCTGGAGGAGGAAAAGCACAACACGAGGAGGAGAAGGATGTGCTGAAGGCAGGACTGGGGGGAGAGGGGGAAGTGCTGCTTTAAGGAGCCTGTTCCAGTCTCTGACCACCCTCTGGATGAAGAAACTTTTCCTAATATCCAACCTAAACTTCCCCTGGCACAGCTCCAGCTGTTCCCTCAGGTAATTTGGACTTGGTGGCCCTTGGGGGTCCCTCCCAACTTGGCATATTCCGTGATTCTGGGAAGGAGAAGCTCCAAGAGAGGACAAGGACCTGCCACCTGCTCAGCCAGACAAGAGGCTCCACCAGGACTTTCTGGGAGCTGTGTCAGTGAAATACCAGGATCACAAACCCAGGTGGCACCTGGCACTGAGACAGGACAGGGTGGAGACACTCCCAGGGCCAAACTCCCCGAGAGGTGCCAGAAACATTTTGACAGATGTGTCATTTCCTCCTGAAGAAACCCCCAACTCACCAAGGCAGCTGGAAATCCTCCTGTCCCACCCAAGAAAACCCCAGGAGGGACCAGCAGAGACTTTGAGGAGGGTGGGAATGGACATTGGGATGGGGATGGGGATGGGGATGGGGATGGGGATGGGGATGGAGATGGGGACGGAAATGGGGATGGGGATAGAGATGGGGATGGGGATAGAGATGGGGATGGGGATAGAGATGGAGATGGGGATAGAGATGGAGATGGGGATAGAGATGGAGATGGGGATAGAGATGGAGATGAAGATGGGGATGAGATGGAGATGAGATGGAGATGGGGATGGAGATGGGGATGGCAATGGGGATGGCAATGGGGATGGGGATAGAGATGGGGATGGGGATGCAGATGGGGATGTGTATGTGGATGGGCATGGAGACGGGGATGGGGATGGGAATGGAAATGGGGATGGGGATAGAGATGGGGCTGGGGCTGGGGCTGGAGATGGGGATAGGGATGGGGACAGAGCAGCTCCAGGCTGGAGCCACCCCCAGTGGGCCGAGCCTCACCTGCTCGAGGGGGATGACGAGGAAGGAGCCGCCGCCGGCGCTCTCGGTGACGATGGCGAGGAAACGGACGTTGACGGCACAGAAGTGGTTGTCGTGCACGTTCTTGGTGATGGGCACCCCGTCGAAGCAGTGCTCCCGGCTCGCCGCCTTCCCGTACACGTTGCGGAACTTGGAGCTGCGGTACTGCGGGCGCCATGACATCTGGGGGGACACACCACGTGGGCTCAGCCTCCGGAGTGCCCCCCATGCCTGGCCATGCCTGGCCATTCCTGGCCATTCCCGGCCATTCCCAGTCATTCCCAGCCATTCCCAGCCGTTCCTGGCCATTCCCAGCCATTCCCAGCCATGCCCAGCCATTCTCAGCCATTCCCAGTCATTCCCAGCCATTCCCGGCCATGCCTGGTCATTCCCAGCCATTCCCGGCCATGCCTGGTCATTCCCAGCCATTCCCAGCCATGCCCAGCCATTCTCAGCCATTCTCGGCCATTCCCAGTCATTCCCAGCCATTCCCGGCCATGCCTGGTCATTCCCAGCCATTCCCAGCCATGCCCAGCCATTCTCGGCCATTCTCGGCAGTTCTCAGCCATTCCTGGACATTTCTGCCCATTCCCGGACATTCCTGGCCATTCCCAGCCATTCCTGCCTATTCCCAGCCATTCCTGGCCACTCCCGGCCATTCATGTCCATGCCCGGCCATTCCCGGCCATTCTCAGCCATTCATGCCCATTCCCAGACATTCCTGGCCATTCCCAGCAATTCCTGCCCATTCCTGGCCACTCCCAGCCATTCCCGACCATTCCTGGCCACTCCCAGCCATTCCTGCCCATGCCGACCATTCCTGCCCATTCCCAGACATTCCCGGCCATTCCCAACCATTCCTGGCCACTCCCAGCCATTCCTGCCCATGCCGGCCACTCCTGCCCATTCCTGCCCATTCCCAGACATTCCCACCCATTCCAGGCCATTCCCACCCATTCCAGGCCCTTCCTGCTCCTTCTCCCAATCCCAAGCTGTGCCACAGCCGCGTTTTACCCGGAGAGATCGGGGTGGCCCCGACCTGCCAAGGGGACGTTCCTGGAAAACCAAACCCGTCTCCCTGGAGCAAAGGACGACCCACAAAAGGCAGGAAAAGCCTCTGGGCCGCTGCAGAATTCCAGCTGCTCTCCCGTGGAGCGGGAACGGCTCAGCTGGGACACACAGAGCTGAGCTCCGTGGGCACGTGACAAAGGAATTAGGGCTTTCAATGCAATGGCTCGGAAACGGAGCCGCTGGAGAGTGGGAATGGGGCAGGATGGGCAGCGGGAATGGGGGCAGGATGGGCAGCGGGAATGGGGGCAGGATGGGCAGCGGGAATGGGGCAGGATGGGCAGCGGGAATGGGGCAGGAGGGGCAGTGGGAATGGGGCAGGATGGGCAGTGGGAATGGGGCAGGATGGGCAGCGGGAATGGGGGCAGGATGGGCAGCGGGAATGGGGCAGGATGGGCAGCGGGAATGGGGCAGGGTGGGCAGCGGGAATGGGGCAGGATGGGCAGTGGGAATGGGGCAGGATGGGCAGTGGGAATGGGGGCAGGATGGGCAGCGGGAATGGGGCAGGATGGGCAGTGGGAATGGGGGCAGGATAGGCAGCGGGAGTGGGGCAGGATGGGCAGCGGGAATGGGGCAGGATGGGCAGCGGGAGTGGGGCAGGATTGGCATGGCGAGCCGGGCATGCCCTGGGCAGCTGTCGGGGCTTGTTCTGCACAGCACTGCCCACATGGGCGAACCTGGAAAACCACAGGATCCACCAGGGATCCCAAGAACCCAGCAGCTGATCCTGGTGGATCAGTGATCCCAAGGATCCAGCAGCTGATCCTGGCAGAGCAGTTCCCTGCATTCCCCGCAATCCAGGGAGAGTTTCCTGCATTCCCTGCAATCCAGGGAGAGTTCTCTGCACCCTCTGCAATCCAGGGAGAGTTCCCTGCATTCCCTGCAATCCAGGGAGAGTTTCCTGCACCCTCTGCAGTCCAGGGAGAGTTTCCTGCACCCTCTGCAATCCAGGGAGAGTTCTCTGCACCCTCTGCAATCCAGGGAGAGTTCTCTGCACCCTCTGCAATCCAGGGAGAGTTTCCTGCACCCTCTGCAATCCAGGGAGAGTTCTCTGCACCCTCTGCAATCCAGGGAGAGTTCTCTGCACCCTCTGCAATCCAGGGAGTGTTTCCTGCACCCTCTGCAATCCAGGGAGAGTTTCCTGCACCCTCTGCAATCCAGGGAGTGTTTCCTGCACCCTCTGCAATCCAGGGAGAGTTCTCTGCACCCTCTGCAATCCAGGGAGTGTTTCCTGCATTCCCTGCAATCCAGGGAGAGTTTCCTGCACCCTCTGCAATCCAGGGAGAGTTTCCTGCACCCTCTGCAATCCAGGGAGAGTTCCCTGCATTCCCTGCAATCCAGGGAGAGTTCCCTGCATTCCCTGCAATCCAGGGAGAGTTCTCTGCACCCTCTGCAATCCAGGAAGAGTTTCCTGCACCCTCTGCAATCCAGGGAGTGTTTCCTGCATTCCCTGCAATCCAGGGAGCGTTTCCTGCACCCTCTGCAATCCAGGGAGAGTTTCCTGCATTCCCTGCAATCCAGGGAGAGTTCTCTTCACCCTCTGCAATCCAGGAAGAGTTCCCTGCACCCTCTGCAATCCAGGGAGAGTTCCCTGCATTCCCTGCAATCCAGGGAGAGTTTCCTGAACCCTCTGCAATCCAGGGAGAGTTTCCTGCACCCTCTGCAATCCAAGGAGAGTTCCCAGTGGGCCATGGGTTTGTTATTCCCGGATTTCTTTCCCCTCCACGTGCTGCTTGGCCGCATCCTTCGCTCCCTGGGGCTTCCTGGCTCCCAGTGGGTGCCCTGGAATTCAGGGCTGGACAAACATCCTCTTTCCTGGCCCAGCCAGGGAAGGCCCTGGAGGGGAGTCGGGGGTTGGGGTGGGATGTTTTGGCCTCTGGCAGGACACGGCTCAGCATTCCCAGCCGGCTCCGAGCACGGGGCAGGTGCTGCTGACAATTCCCAGGCAGGAAGGAAAGGAAAGGAGCCCCTTCCCCACAGGAATGAGACAAAGAGGGAGAGGAAAGGCTGGAAACAGCCACCAGGCAGGATCCCACCCTGGCCCCACTGCCTGGGGCTTCCTCCCATGGGGATGGGGACAATGGGGGGACCTTTGCAGGGTCCAAACTCCTCATGTCCCACCAGGGGTGGGAGAGGTGGCCTTGGCCTGGCTGTGGGGACAGTGACACGGCCAAGGGGACACACAAACCTTCCACACCTCCAAAACTTCAAGAGAAACGTTGCATTTCCTGCCTTCACCTTGAATTTAAACCCCGAGCAGCCACTGAGCAGCACTTGGATCTCCTGGGATATTTTCTCAGATGTCTTTGCCTTTTTCTCCTTTCTCACAAATTATCTGACCTGAATTTTGTTGGGTCAGAACCTCGTTTTCTTTGCAAATTATTCCCCCCTCTGAACACCCTTTGTGCTGTTCCAGAAGAGAGAAATGGATTAAAGAAACTGGAGGGGAATTCGGGGATGTTTTGAGCCCCCAACCACCTCCAGGAAATTCTTTGGGAAGACAGAGGATGCTGGAAGACAAAAAAAGCAGCCAAATCTATTCCTGGGTGCTGCCTGCCCTGGGGCACTGCCAGGGAGCCCCAGACACCCCTGGCTCACGTGGAACTCCCTGTCCTGTGTGCCCCATCCAGCACTTCTGGAGGCACAGCCAGAGCACCTGCCCTCCCACAGCACAGAATGTTTATGAATCTCCCTTTTTGAGTCATTCTCTACACTCTGCTGACGTTACTGGGGAGGTTTTGAGCCTCCATCACCTCGCTCCCAATGACTCAGAGGAATTAAAAAAAGGATTATTGATTTCTCAGAGTCATTTCCATCCATCTCCAGGACCAGCCTAATGCGCCACCGTTTCCAAGGCTCCTCCAAGCTCTGCATTATTCTTGGACTCTGCTTCTTCCTCTCATGACAAAACTCCTCCCTCGTCTGGGGCTCGGCACAACTCGCAGGAAAAATGAGAACATCACAAAGCACTTGAAGAGAGGCAATAAAATCAATCACGTCCCCAACCACGACCTTCCCCCCCAACACCAGCCTCAAAAATTGAGGAGCAACAGAGGAATTTTCTGGTGGGTTTAAGGCTCATTGCAAAGTTTGACTTATTGAAGGGCTTGAGGGGAAGGAGAGTGGCCCAAAATCCCAGGCTGGAAGGTGGAAAACTCTTTGGCAATAGGAGTTTGAGCAGAAAACAGATGGGCTGGGAAGCCCTGAGTGAGAATCCAGGGCAGAGCATCCCATCCCTTCCCTTCTCCTTCTTCCCCTGCTCCTCCAGCATCCCTGGGGAGGGGCAGGACCCGGCAGGGCAGGGCAGGGCAGCGCTGCCATCCCGCTCCTCCTCCCCACACAAAGGAACAAAGCGGCTCATTGAGGTTTCACTATCAGGGAAAGGAGATCTGTGCCCAGCCCAAGGCACATCCAGCCCTCCTGGAGCAAAAATCCGGCAGAGAAGGAGAAGGGCAGAGTGACAGGGATCATTCCTGGGCTGTTCCTCAGCTCCAGAGGGACAACACACAGCCCTGGAGGTGGGACAAGCCCACCCGTGCCAGGCAAGGAGCAGCTCTGCAGAATTCCTTCCATATCCCCCTCTGTCCCTGCCCCTCTGGAAAGGTAGAGATGGGGAGAGCATGGCCAGGAGCCACAGAGGGCGCTTTTCCAGAGGTTTTCCAGGTGGGAAGGGCTGGATGGAGCAGTGACACCGAGGAGCAGCCACAGCTCGGAGCAGGGAAAGGATTTTCCTTCCCTGGGAGGAGAATTGTGTGTGTGGAGGTTGGGAAGAGCCACCTTCCCTCTCCTCCCCACCTGTCCCAGGAGCTGCAGGAGTCCATCCCAACCCACAGGGATGACACAGGAGAAAGAAGTGCAGGTGTCAGCACAGGAAGGAGGAGCAGAACGTCCCTGAGGCTGCAGAGAGGGCAGAGCTTCTGCAGCCTCTGCCAGGGGGCAAATCAGCTTTAACAGGGGGGGCCAGGCCTCTATTTTACAGCTGGGGATCAGTTTGATTAAAAATATAATTAAAACCCTTCTGATCTGCAGGTTCTTCTCCAGGATGGGGGAGCCCCTGGGACCCACCCAGAGCCCCCAGAGCTCCCCAGGGATGTGAGCTCAGCACACACACAGTGCCCCCAGGGAGGGCTCTGCCCTCAGCAGTGCCAAGGGCCTGGAAAAAGAGCCAAGGCACCCACAGGCAAACACTCAGCCCCTCTGTGGAGGCCTTGGAGCTGTTGGCAGCTCCAGCCTCTGCCAGGCAGCAGCAGCAGGACTCGGCTCTTGTCTCAATGTGTTCAGCTTTTCAAAGCATCTTTTCAAGCATTGGGAGTCTTGGCAACAACAGGAGGGAGGTTGGGCTCGTGCAGGGAGCTCTGGGCACAGCAATGGGCAGTGCCCAGCGGGCTGTAATCCCCCCAAAATCTGGACATCCTATTTATGGCACCAACTAATCTGCCTCAGCCAGCAGAGCTTTCAGAGAAATTAATTTCTGCTTTTCACCTGCACCAAAGAGGCATTTTGGGGGGTGCAAATACCCCCCCTGCCAGCCCTTTCTCCTTGGCACTGTGCCAGGGGGGGTGGCAAGGGGGTTGGGGCACCTGCACAGCTCTTTGGGGTTGCCACAATGGCACATCCCAACTCCCATGGCCTGGGAGAGGGTTTGGATGGAAGTGCTCCTGCCCCGTGACTGTCTGACTGCTCTGCCCATGGGCCTGGTGACCAGAAAAAAAAACAAACAGATAAAAAAGAGTATTTGCATGAAAAAATGTGTTGGGAAAAGGAAATCCAACAGTCATTATTTCTCCTCGAAAATCTGGGCCTTTCAGGAGGCTCTCCAGGAGCCAGAGCCTTTCCAAAATCCCATTATTCCCTTTTCTCTTGCCTCCCTCCTGGCACACACTGAGGCTCTGACAAACATTCCCCATCTGGGCCCTTCCAGAGACATTCAAGGCACAGTTTTGTACGAAGAAAACCAAACACAAGTGAAACCACCCCCCTTTCTGCCCCTCTCCCCCTGGCACGGGGCTCTTTGGCCTCTCCCCGGAGCCCTGAGCATCCCTGGCAGCCGCTGGGCACAAGTTATTTTCCATCAGAAAGGTCAGCAGTGCTCCAGTTTGACATTTCAAGTATCAATTGGTCATTAAGGCAACGAAGTGTTTAACAACTGGGGGAGAACAGGAGCTGCTTCTCCGGGGATGGATTCACTGGCAGGGGCTGCCCAATCCCTCTGCCCTTGCCCGGGGGCACCCTCAGCATCCTCTGCCCTTACCCAGGGGGACCCTCAGCATCCTTTGCCTTTGTCCAGGGGCACCCTCAGATCCCTCTGCCCTTGCCCAGGGGCACCCTCAGCATCCTCTGCCCTTACCCAGGGGCACCCTCAGATCCCTCTGCCCTTGCCCAGGGGCACCCTCAGCATCCTCTGCCCTTGCCCAGGGGCACCCTCAGCATCCTCTGCCCTTGCCCAGGGGCACCCTCAGCATCCTTTGCCTTTGCCCAGGGGCACCCTCAGCATCCTCTGCCCTTGCCCAGGGGCACCCTCAGCATCCTTTGCCTTTGCCCAGGGGCACCCTCAGCATCCTCTGCCCTTGCCCAGGGGCACCCTCAGATCCCTCATGCAGAGGTGGGTGGGGGGGGGACCCACTAAAATAGCTCTGCAGGGCTTATTTGAGAGGGAAAATTCACAATCACAGTCTCTGCTGTGCCACAATCCCCCCGAATATGTTCCACATTCCAGGGCAGAGCCACCATCCCCAGATCCCTGCCAGGTGGGCACAGCCCTGCCCTGATTCCCTGCTCTCATTCCCTGCTCCTGGGGGGGCATCAGCACTGCGGGATTCAGGAGCCTCATGGATCAACCCCCTTCCCAAAGGGTGTGCTGGGTACTGGCCATGGGTTTGGGGCTGAGCAGGGCTGTGCCCGCAGCCCCAGGCCACGCTGGCACAGGGCAAAGCACTGGCACAACAGGGCAAAGCACCAGCACAGGGCAAGGTGCTGGTGGCACAGGGCAAAGCACCAGCAGAGGGTAAGGCACTGGCACAGGGTAAGGCACTGGCACAGGGTAAGGCACTGGCACAGGGCAAAGTGCTGGTGGCACAGGGCAAAGTGCTGGTGGCACAGGGCAAAGTGCTGGTGGCACAGGGCAAGGCACTGGCACAGGGCAAAGTGCTGGCCCCACACTCAGGGCAGGGGGAGCCCCTGCACAGCCACATTCCAACCACAAGCCAATGTTTTTTTCCACTCTGAGGGGGAAATGCAGGAGCAGGACCTGGCAGAGCCTGTGGCAGGACAGGATGGCATCGCCCAGAACAGTGTCACCCTGAAACAGCAGCACCCCAAACAGTGTCACCCCAAAACACCAGCACCCAAAAGAGCAGCACCCCAAAACATCATCACCCTGAAACAGCAGCACCCCCAAACAGCAGCACCCCAAAACATCATCACCCTGAAACAGCAGCACCCCCAAACAGCAGCATCCCAAACAGTGTCACCCTGAAACAGCATCAGCCTGAAACAGCAGCACCCCCAAACAGCAGCACCCCAAAACATCATCACCCTGAAACAGCAGCACCCCCAAACAGCAGCATCCCAAACAGTGTCACCCTGAAACAGCAGCACCCCCAAACAGCAGCACTCCAAAACAGCATCACCCAAAAGAGCATCACCCAAAACCAGCAGCACCCCAACCAGCAACACCCCAAACACCATCACCCAAACACCATCACCCCAAACCAGCATCACCCCCAAAACAGCATCAGCTTGAAACAGCATCACCCCAAACCAGCAGCACCCAAACAGCAACACCCCAAACCAGCAGCACCCCAAACCAGCAGCACCCCAAACCAGCAGCACCCCCAAAAGAGCATCAGCTTGAAACAGCATCACCCCAAACCAGCAGCACCCCAAACCAGCATCACCCCAAACACCATCACCCAAACCAGCAGCACCCCAAACCAGCATCACCCCAAACACCATCACCCAAACCAGCAGCACCCCAAACCAGCAGCACCCCAAACCAGCATCACCCCAAACACCATCACCCAAACCAGCATCACCCCAAACCAGCATCACCCCAAACACCATCACCCAAACCAGCAGCACCCCAAACAGCAGCACCCCAAACCAGCAGCACCCAAACCAGCAGCACCCCAAACCAGCAGCACCCCAAACACCATCACCCAAACCAGCATCACCCAAACAGCAACACCCCAAACAGCAGCACCCCAAACCAGCAGCACCCCCAAAAGAGCATCAGCCTGAAACAGCATCACCCAAACCAGCATCACCCAAACCAGCATCACCCAAACCAGCAGCACCCCAAATCAGCAGCACCCCAAACAGCAGCACCCAAACCAGCATCACCCCAAACAAGCATCACCCCAAACAGCAGCACCCCAAACCAGCAGCACCCCAAACAGCATCACCCCAAACCAGCAGCACCCAAACCAGCAGCACCCAAACCAGCAGCACCCCAAACCAGCATCACCCCAAACAAACAACACCCCAAACCAGCATCACCCCAAACAAACAACACCCCAAACCAGCAGCACCCCTAACCAGCAGCACCCCAAACAGCAGCACCCCAAACCAGCATCACCCAAACAGCAACACCCAAACCAGCATCACCCCAAACCAGCAGCACCCCAAACACCATCACCCAAACCAGCAACACCCCAAACCAGCATCACCCAAACAGCAGCACCCCAAACCAGCATCACCCAAACAGCAACACCCCAAACAGCAGCACCCAAACCAGCAGCACCCCAAAAGAGCATCACCCCCAAAAGAGCATCAGCCTGAAACAGCATCACCCAAACCAGCATCACCCCAAACCAGCAGCACCCCAAACCAGCAACACCCAAACACCATCACCCAAACCAGCAGCACCCCAAACCAGCAGCACCCAAACAGCAACACCCCAAACAGCAGCACCCCAAACCAGCAGCACCCCAAACAGCAGCACCCCAAACCAGCAGCACCCCAAACAGCAGCACCCCACACCAGCAGCACCCCACACCAGCAGCACCCAAACCAGCATCACCCCAAACCAGCATCACCCCAAACCAGCAGCACCCCAAACACCATCACCCAAACCAGCAGCACCCAAACCAGCAGCACCCCAAACAGCAGCACCCAAACCAGCAGCACCCAAACCAGCAGCACCTCAAACAAGCATCACCCCAAACCAGCAGCACCCCAAAAGAGCATCACCCCCAAAAGAGCATCAGCCTGAAACAGCATCACCCAAACCAGCATCACCCAAACCAGCAGCACCCCAAAACAGCAGCACCCCAAAACAGCAGCACCCAAACCAGCAGCACCCCAGACAGCAGCACCCCAGACAAGTCCTGCCCAGGCTGCTCTGGGCACCCAGGACCTGCCCAGCGATGCCCAGCTGGCAAAGCACTGGGTGCTGGATTTCCACCGCTGGACTCAGGCCCCCAAAGCCAAGCTGGAGATGCAACAGCCATGTTTTGATAAGAGCCAGCACTGCCAGAATTAGTCATCAACTGCCTATTGTTCCATGCACATCAGATTAGAGCCAAACAAATGCTGATTTTAATCTCCCCTGCTCTCTAATGCTCTGATGCTTCTCAATTCAACCTTGAAAACGGCTTTTGTTCCCATTAAGGGCTTTCACGCTAACGAGGCTCCCAAAGAAGATCCGACCTTTGGGGCATCAGGATCTTCCCCTCAGTGCCAACCCCTGGGCAGCGCTGGCAGCGCTGAGCCAGGTGTGCCCCCAGACCCTGCCCTGCTGCAGACTCAGCCTGAGAACCGCCCAGCGAGCGGTGGCAGGGAAGGGGCTCCTCTCCGTGCCAAGGGGCTCGGGGCACAGCGCCAGCCCCTGCCAAGCCCTGCCCTCTCCAGGGACACTCACCAGGCTGCCGTGCTTGCTCCCCAGCACGTTAGACTTGTGCAGGTCTCTCATTGAGTCCCCAAGAGCTCTGTGCAGAGAGGGAAAGCAAAAACACTCCGTTCACCATCGCGGCCGCCGAGAGGGAACACACCAAACCCTTCCTGCTCCTCCTGCACCAGGAGCTGAGCTGGGCCAGGATGGTCCTGGGAATTCTGCAGGGGCTGAGCAGGGCTGAGCCCCCCGAGCATCATCTCCTCCCGCCTGGGGCAACCACACAGCCCTGCCAACCTTCCTTCTCCTGCCGACCTTCCTTCTCCTGCCAACCTTCTCCTGCTGACCTTCCTTCTCCTGCCAACCTTCTCCTGCCAACCTTCCTTCTCCTGCCGACCTTCCTTCTCCTGCCGACCTTCCTTCTCCTGCCGACCTTCCTTCTCCTGCCAACCTTCTCGTGCCAACCTTCCTTCTCCTGCCGACCTTCCTTCTCCTGCTGACCTTCCTTCTCCTGACAACCTTCCTTCTCCTGCCGACCTTCTCCAGGAGAACAGAGCAAGCCACATAAAGAACAGCTCTGGATTCAGAGGGCAGGGATAGATGGGAGACTGGGAAGGAATTCCTGGCTGGAAGGGTGGGCAGGCCCTGGCACAGGGTGCTCAGAGAAGCTGTGGCTGCTCCATCCCTGGAAGTGTCCAAGGTGAGGTTGGAACAGCCTGGGCTGCTGGAAGGTGTCCCTGCCCATGGCAGGGGTGGCACTGGATGTTCTTTAAGGTCCCTTCCAACCAAACCACTCTGGGATTACAGGAAATAGTTTGTGCTCTGAAATGGAAGCAGTTACAGCCAAGGCCCATTACCTGGCTCACACACAATTAAGGTGCTCATTAACCTGCCCAGAGCAGGTGTAGAAACATCTCCTCCTCACCAGGGCCTTGTCTGAGGCAGCCCCTTTGAGCTGCCATGGAGGAACCTCCTCAGCTGAGCACTTGCAAACGTTTCTGATCTGCAGTTCCTGCTGCTCTCCAAGAAACCTTTGCCTGACCTTTGGAAAATGGTGGTTTGGGTGAAATCCAGCCCGGACTGATGGACACGGATTGATCAGGTGTCCCCAGGAGCAGGCAGGGATGGCAGCAGGGATGGCAGGGATGGCAGCAGGGATGGCAGGGATGGCAGCAGGGATGGCGGCAGGGATGGCAGCAGGGATGGCAGCAGGGATGGCAGGCAGGGATGGCAGGCAGGGATGGCAGGGATGGCAGGCAGGGATGGCAGGCAGGGATGGCAGGCAGGGATGGCGGCAGGGATGGCGGCAGGGATGGCGGCAGGGATGGCAGGCAGGGATGGCAGCAGGGATGGCAGGCAGGGATGGCAGGCAGGGATGGCAGGCAGGGATGGCAGGCAGGGATGGCAGCAGGGATGGCAGGGATGGCAGGCAGAGCCCCCACACCAGGCTGACAACACACAGGGACAGGATCAGAGCCCCAGAGCGAGTCCTGGTGGCCTGAGAAGGTCACAGGGAATGGGGGAACAGGGAGGTTCTCAGTTGCACAAGGTCAGCTCAGGATCATACACTGAGCACTAAAAATATGGGTATTTACGAGCCAGCCCAAACTGCCCATCCCACTGCAGATAAGGAGGGGGATAGTGAAGGACAAAGCTCCCCATCAGGGCTCCCTGCAGTTTTGTGGTTTGGATGGCTCCAGAGTTCAGTCTCAGATAGCATCAGTGGTGGTGGGACCTCCTCCAGCTCCCAGACCTCACCAAACCCCCAGAACAACTCCAGCTCCCAGACCTCCTCCAGCTCCCAGACCTCACCAAACCCCCAGAACAACTCCAGCTCCCAGACCTTCTCCACCTTCCAGACCTCATCAAATTCCCAGAACAACTCCAGGTTCCAGATCCCCTCCAGCTCTCAGCCCTCCTTCACCTCCCAGTCCTCATCAAATTCCCAGACCTCCTCCATCTCCCAGTCTTCCCCCAGCTCCCAGACCTCCTCCAGCTCTCAGACCTCCTCCAGCTCTCAGACCTCCTCCAGCTCTCAGACCTCCTCCAGCTCTCAGACCTCCTCCAGCTCCCAATCCTTATCAAACTCCCACACATTCTCCATCTCCCAGATCTCCTCCAGCTCCCAGACAACATCCACTTCCCACCACCACCATTGCACAGAGGCTCCCAGGATGGGGATGGAGGCAGTCTCAGCTCTGCTTCCCCCCAGCACAGCCTTTTCCTTGGGAAGAAGCTTCTTTTCCTGGTCCTGGCACAGGTTTGATCCCCAAAACCTCAAAGCTGCTGAGCAGTGGCATCAATTTGGCTTTGCTGACCCAGCACTGGTGCTCAGCCCTGCCAGGTGATGCCACACAAAGCAACATCCCTGGGGCAGGAGGAGGTGCCAGCAGCCCCCTCTTCCCTTGGGGAGGGGAGAGATGAATCAGCCATGCAGGGGGAGGGTTTTCCTGCTCCCATCTCATCCCTCCAGCTCCACGTGCACATGGATGTGGTGCTGGAGCATCAGTGCCAGGGCTGACAGAGCCCATTCCCACCATCCCCACGTGCTCTCAGAGCAGGGAAGAGCCACTTTGGAGACCCCAATCCCACAGGGAGCAGCAAAACTCCTTGTTCCCTCCGTCTGGATGCAGATCTGGCTGATGGCACAAACAGCTGGAGCAGCAAAGGGAAGCTGAGGGAACAGCTCCAGCTCTGCACCCACCCCAGGAAACACCTTCAGGCTCCAGTAAACAGCAGAATGAAGGAACTGAGAGGGGCCTCAAGGAAAGGGGCTGTTCCTACAAATCCCTGGGACATTCCCAACCCCTCCATCCAGGCCCAGCAGTGTCCCCAGAGCACAGGGAGCCCCAGGATGGGATGTTGGGCAGGCACAGTTTGCTTTGGGAAGGCCATTTGTCCTCAGTGCACAGACAAGGAGGAGATGCAGAGGCAGCTCCTTGTTTTTCCAGCTTGGGAAGAGCACTGGGTTGGCCTTACAAATATTCAGGATTAATCCCATTAGCACGGTCAGAACAAAGGACAAAAGACAGATGAAGATTTCTGAGGCAATATCTGCCAGCTGAGTTTGTTCCAGCCTGGAAGGAAGTGACTGGGATTTCCCTGGAGTTCAGCTGTTCAAGGATTTCTTCTTTCCACAGACCCCTGACTGTCTGGGAAGGGCCTCTCCTCTTCCCAAGCCACTGGGAAAAAGGCACCAGGTGAGGCCAGACGTCTCCTCCCCACAAGTCCCCATCTCTCCTCGACCACAGAGCTGCTTCCCAGGCACTTCCCATGGTCCCACAGACACCATGGACCTCCTGGAATGGTGCAAAAAGCATCCCTGGCACTCCTGGAGCCCCATTTTGGACGCTCTGGGGGAGGCAGATCCAGCCTCTCCTGGCTCTGTGTGCTGAGAAGAAACTCCAGGCTGGTTCTCATCTCCAAACTCTGTAAACAAGCAGAGTTTTCCTCCCACTCTGTTTCCCAACTCCTTCCCACCCTGTGCAGCCAGAGGAAACATCCTGGTGGAGCACAGAGCATTTGTGGCCCCTGGAGCTGCCCTGGGTCACTGCCCTCAGCAGTTCACCCTCCTCCAGCTTCTTGGAATGATGTTTAAGGGAAAAAAAACCCTGCAAGGTTTTTGCCAATGTAAAGGGGTTTGAGGAAAGTCAGAGAGGGGGAAAAGTCTCTTTTCCCGTGCTGAGATGAGCCAGAGCCTCATCCATGAGTGTTATTTCACATCCCATCACTCATCATTGGCTCCAGTGGGTTTTTCCAGCCAGGATCCAGCAGGATGAACAGGCCTGTTTGTATCCCAAGGAAAAGCCTCCAGTGGGAGAATGTCACAAATCCAACCCCTCCTGAAGTCACCTGAAGTCACCAAGAGGGGAAGAGCCACGTGTGGGGTAAGAAAGGGCAGGAGGAGGTGGGGAGAAAGGTGGTTGCTGGACTCCATGGGGAAGAAATTCCTCAGGGAGATGCTGGGGAAAAAAACTGGGAGAAAAACCCCTTCTCCTTTTGTGATAGCCTGGAAAAAATGCCTTCCACGGGCCAGCTTTGGAAAGTTATTTATCCTGGCAAAGGGGACAATCAGCAGGGAACAGGGAGCAGCTCTCCCCACTTGCTGTTTTCCACCCAAAGAACTCACAGTGTTGCTGGGAACGAGCACCCTGGGGTGCTCCAGGGGGGCTTGGCAGGGCATCCCCCGGGAGGCTCCAGTGGCTCCTTTCCCATCCCAGCCCTTCCCTCCTGGACAGCTCACAAAACCACAGGGGTTTTTTGGAAGCTCATCCCGGTTGGGGGTAAAGGCTTTCCAAGAGAGATGAAGGAGAGAGACAGAAAAAAAGGAAATAAATAAAAGGAGAAGCAAAACAAATATTCTCCACTAAATATTCCAGGCTTTAAATCCCATTTCCTGGCCAGAGGGAGGAAGTGCCAGAGCCGGGGTGGGTGAAGGTCACAGGATGGCCGGGCTGGGATGAGGGGGCACCGACCCCCCCGTGCCAGCCCAGCCCGTGCCCGCCGGGAGCTGGAGCCAGGACAAGCCCTGCCTTGTGCTGCAGCTCCCGGGATCGGGGAAACCATCCATGGAAACCAACGGGAGCCTTGTTATTCCTTGTTATTCCGGCACAAAGAGCGCCGGGAGCTGCAGCAGCAGCGGCCACAACGCCCCTTCCCTGCCCTGGGACGTGCCTCAGACCTGCATTTTCCCTGGTTTTCCTTGTGCTTTAGCTCTGGAATTGCTTTCTCTGCACCTCACACGATACAGCCCGAGGAACTCGCTTTGCCAGAGGTGGGAGTGATCCCACCCGGAGCTGGAATTCCTTGGGAATTCCTTGGGAATGGGGCACGCAGGGGATGCTCCACTGGGGTCAGTGTTTCTGTAGAGCATTCCTGCCTTTTGGTCATTCCCTAACCCATTCCTGCCTTTTGATCATTCCCTAACCCACTCCAGCCTTTTGATCGTTCCCTTAGAGGACTCAGCACTTCCACAAGGGCTGAGTATTCCATGGATCCGATGACCAGAGTGGTTTTGGGATACAAGGGCAGGTGTTGGGAGGAGAAGCTGCTCCCGATGGAAAGTGCCCTCCTGGCTGTGCTGCCCAGTTCTCAGCAGGGCAATCTGGGATTTTGGGCAGGGGGGCTGTGGATGGCAGACCCCCCCGGGCACAGCACACCCCCCTGGGCTGTGCCCACCCCTCTGCCCCCCCATGCTCACCTGCCCTGCTCTGCTCCGGGCACCGAGGCGGGCACTGGAGCTCAGGGAATCGCGGCTGCTCCTCGAGCCTGCAAGAAAGGGAGACCCCCTGGTTACAGCAGCACCTGTGCCCCCTGAGCCCTGCTGGGCACACTGCCTGGTGCTCCTTGGCATCCCCAAAGGGGGGGATGCAGCTGCCAGTGCCAGGGATAATGATCCTGGGGGATCAGGATTCGCTCCAGCCCCCAGTGCCATTCCCAGCTCCCCGAGGCTCTGGGTGCTGGCAGCGGGCACGGGGGTGACCCAGCATGGCACAGCCATGGGATGCCAAGCAGCAGGGCCACATTCCCGGTGCTGCTGGCACAGATGGGGCAGGATGTGACCCCAGCCCTCTGGAGCCCTCCCAAGCCCTGTGGGCACACAGAGCTGCTCCTGTGCTGGACACAGAAGGCCTTTTCTCTGGGAATTTACAGCAGTCGTTGTGCTGGGGAGGGCAGGGATGCCCCAGGAGAAGGGCCAGGCTGGCCAGGGCTGCACAGGGACCCCCAGCAGCACCACTCATGGGCCAGGCTTTGCCAACAGCTCCAGCACCCAACAACCCAGGAACCAGGGAATCATCCAATCCCAGGATGGGTTGGGTTGGAAGGACCTTAGAGCTCATCTCATCCCACCCCTGCCCTGGGCAGGGACACCTCCCACCAGCCCAGGGGGCTCCAAGCCCCATCCTTGGACACTGCCAGGGACAGGGATCAGCCTTTTAGGTCATTCCCATTGCCAAACCCAAAGAGCAGCAACTCCCTGACAGTGATCCATATTTCTGGCACCTCCCAAACACATCCATGTGCACATTCCCAGAACAGCTGCCCTGGATGCACCACAGGGACTTTTGCTGGAGCACAGCTCTTCTCAGGGAGGTGGGAGAGGATTTGTCCATAAGGCCCAACAGCTTGTTGGAGGGATTTGCACAGCAGGTGGAAGAAACCACCACTCTGAGAGGGGAAGATGCAGGTCTGGATCCCGAGGGGATGATGGAGGCTGAGGTTGGCACCCACACAGGGTGGGCAGTGCCCTGCAGACAGACCCCCCCATGCCAGTGCTGAACTTCCACGGATCCTTTCCATGGGCAACGAGCAGCAGGTTGGAAATGCCCAGCTTTGGTGCAGGAGGGTGTTTCCACCCTTCCCTACTCCAGCATTCCACATTTCCCACCGAGCAGGATCTCTGCCTCCCACAGCAGGGCCCCAATCCGGGCTCAGACCTGGGGGGTTTATCCCAATTTCCCCCCTCTCTGCCACTCCAACAGCATCTTGGCAGCTCTGGCACAGCCTCTCCCGGGCAGTTCTGCTCCCAGAGTGTTCCCAGCCAGCAGCTCTGCCAGGAACAAAGGAGTGCAGCATTTCTGGGAGCTGAGCTTGGCACCGCTGCCCTGCCAGCCTGGGCAGGCTGGGGGGCACAGATGGGGGCACAGGCAGCTGGTTGCATCCCGCCACTTTGGGCCATTCCCCACAGACTCAGAGCTGGGAATGCAGGACTGGGAGCTCTCTGGGAGCTGGGAATGAATCGGACTATTCAGCATGTGATAAAATTGCCATGAAAAGGAGCAGAGTGAGGGGGGTGACCCCTCCGAGCAGGGATGGATTACAGAGCCTGCTGGCCACAGCCAGGCCCCATTAACACACCCATTAATGCTGCATTCAGCCTCAATTAAAACTCATTAAAGAGCCCCGGGCCAGACAAGTTGCCTTTGATGAGGAACATTTCTCGAAACAGGGATCTGCCATTTTTAGACTCAAAGCAGCCCCTTATCCTTGTGCCAGCCCCCAGCAACCCCATCCCAGTGGAGATCCGTGGCCACCACCCCGCTGGAGACAAGGAGGCTTGTTCTGTGCTCCAGAGACAATCCAGGGCTGACTGGAGAGTTCCAGCCTGGAAGCAACGTGACCTCCTCACCTCCTCCCAGCTGTGGCACCAAGCACAGCTCCAGCATCTCCAGCACCTCCTGCCACCCAGAGGGGCCCAGCCCCCCACATGTGCCCCCAGTGCCCCCCAACACCTGCCCCCAAACTGCACACCTGCCCCCCAACACCTGTCCCCCAACCCCACACCTGCCCCCAAACCCCACACCTGCCCCCAAATCCCACACCTGCCCCCAAACCCCACACCTGCCCCCCAACTCCTGCCCCCAAACCCCACACCTGCCCCCAAACCCCACACCTGCCCCCAAACCCCACACCTGCCACCCAACACCTGCCCCAAACCCCACACCTGCCCCCCAACACCTGCCCCCCAACACCTGCCCCCAAACCGCACACCTGCCCCCCAACACCTGCCCCCCAACACCTGCCCCCAAACCCCACACCTGCCCCCCAACACCTGCCCCAAAACCCACACCTGCCCCCCAACTCCTGCCCCCAAACCCCACACCTGCCCCCAAACCCCACACCTGCCCTCAAACCCCAACACCTGCCCCCAAACCCCACACCTGCCCCCCAACACCTGCCCCCAAACCCCAATACCTGCCCCCAAACCCCACACCTGCCCCCCAACACCTGCCCCCAAACCCCAATACCTGCCCCCCAACACCTGCCCCCAAACCCCAATACCTGCCCCCCAACACCTGCCCCCAAACCCCACACTTGCCCCCAAACCCCTCGAGGCACAACCACTTCTGTTTTACACAATCATTTCTATTTCACACAATCACTTCTATTTTAACAATCAATTCTATTTCAACAATCCCTTCTGGTTTACCCAATCACTTCTATTTTACACAATCACTTCTATTTTAACAACCTCTTCTGTTTTCCACACTCATTTCTGTTTCAACCATCTCTTCTGTTTTCCACACTCACCCCTATTTCACCCAACCACTTCTGGTTTACACAATCATTTCTATTCTAACAATCATTTCAACACTCTCCTCTGTTCCACACAATCATTTCCATCTTGCACAGTCACTCCCATTTTGCACAGTCCCTTCTGTTTCACACCATTATTTCTTTGTGCCCAGTGTCAGCCTGGGCAGCCCAAACGGGCAAAGCTTCTCCAACTGTCACATCACAGAATCCCAACTGAAAAAAACTGGGATTTTAAGAAGCAAGAGGCAAAAACTTCCCTGTCCCTCTTACACCCTCCATGGGTTGTGTCTGCCCTCACTGTCTCCAGGTCCCTCTCCCACTGGGAAGAGCATCTGCCCATTGTCACACAAGTCCACCAGCCCAGGTTGCTCCAAGCCCTGTCCAGCCTGGCCTGGGACACCCCCAGGGATGGGGCAGCCACAGCTTCTCTGCCCAACCTGTGCCAGGGCCTCTCCATGCCCACAAGGAAGAATTCCTGCCTGATATCCCATCCAGCCCTGCCCTCTGGCAGTGGGAAGCCATTCCCTGCATCATGTCACTCCATATCCTTGTCCCAGGTCCCTCTCCAGCTCTCCTGGAGCTCCTTTAGGCCCTGTAGGTGTTTGGAGCTGGTTCTCAAACATCAGAGCACACCTGGTGCTCCATGGAATTGACTTTTTAGAAGACTTCACCTGTTATTTCCCTGGAGATCAAGCCAATCTGTGCTGTCCAAAGCCCTTTTCCCTGGTAACACACCCAGTGCCTCCAATCAATATCTGATTGACTGAACCACTATCAGCTTTTCCATGGATCAGCATTTGCCCCAGTCTAAATCTGCCCTTCCCAAGGTGACAGAGGACACTGTGACTTCCCACCAGGAATGTCACAGCACCGTGGTGGGAACCTCCCAGTCACAGGTACCTTCTTTAGGGCATCATTTATTTACTGTGACCACGACAGGCAATAGTTGCAATGTCCTCTCTGGGTCTGGCTTTGTGTCCCTGCTGCCCTCCCAGGATGAGCCATTCCTTGGGCACTAATGCCAATTAAAACACAATAAGAGGCCATGGGATCACCCAGGACCTCCCAGATGGCATCTGCCTTTAAATGGCTTATTTTAGGAAAACCCCCAGTCATTTAAAAGCTCTCTTCCTAAAATGAACACTAATTTGTCTCCTGGTTAATGAATATTTAGGGCTTTGGAAGCAGCCTCTGGCAGTGGGTGGGAGCACCAGGGGTTTCTGTCTTGCCAAAACACACCCTGAGCCAAGGTTAAATTTGTGCAGCCCCTCCCTGCCCACAGGATTCCCACTTGGGTATTCCCAACGATCTGTTACCACTTTGATGGCCAATGGATGTCTTTGCTCCTCCTGGTCTCTTCTCCATCCCGTGACTCACATCCCTTTGCCCACGAGCCTGCAGCTCTCCCTGCCCTCAGCCTGGCTCCCCCTGCTCCCTGGTGACCCTCCTGCTCCCTGCCCAGTGACCCACAGCCATGGGAGAGGTGCCCCAGACTGGGCTGCTTTGCTGTTTCCAAGGCACAGAGACCAAACCTGACCCTGGCTCTGGCAGGACCAGCTGACCCCCAGCAGGGAGAGAGTTCTTCCTGACTCCCACAGCATCTTCCCAGCTAAAGGCTTTGCTGGAGAAAGCAGAGCTGCAGTGGCCGTGCCATGCCATCCATCCCACCCATGCCATGATGCCAGGGGGGCAGAATTTGGGCAGCTCCCAGAGCCCGGGGCGTGGGCCCTCCCTGAACTTCCCTGGCTCCATCTCCATCCTATTTATAACCTCCCAAATCTCTCCTGGCCCCCAAACTCCCCCCAAACTGGGAGCTGGGGATGTGCTGCAGCTGCTTGTGCTGCTCCCCGTGGGAGGGACGGGGGTGGCTCAGGACAGGGATGGAACCAACTCCCTGCACACACTGACAGCAGAGATTCCAGCCCCCTCCTTCCTTCCCACATTCCCCCACATCCCAAGCAAAGCCTGATGTCTTGGGAAAGCTCTGCCTGGCATCAGCCCCTCCACTGGATTTTCGAATGGATTTTTCCTCTAAGGATGACTTAGGAATATTTACAAAGTTTGGAAAAGCCTCGCCAGGGCTCGTGTTCCCAGCACTGCCTGGGAAGCTGCCCCAGTGTGGGAGCTGCTGCAGAACATCCCAAATGCAGCCCTGGCAGCACTGGGAGCTGTGGGGCCTCACTGGGTTTAGCCACACTGGGCAGGATGAGGCTCCCCAGGTCCCCTGGGGCTCTCCCTTGGGAACACACAGACAATTCCCAACCCCCAAACCCCACCATTCCCCCCAGCTTTGGCTCACTAGACCCTTCCCTGAAACCCCACCTTGCACTGACTCCTGAGAGCCCAAAACACCCAGGAAAAGCATCTCCTCCCCCACAGGTGCTTGTGCCACTTGGTTTTATCTCTCCACATCAGCCTGGGCCACAGGGAAGGAGCAGGGACTGAAGGACACATTCCCCACCTCTGTGTAAAGGTTTGTACCCCAATTCCCCTGGAAAGATCCTGGCACTGCTGCCAAGCCAGGAAAGGGACCCACTCTGGGGTTTTCTTTGGATTTCATCAATCCACATTGCAGGAAATCAAATCTCTAGAGCTCTACATTAATTTCACAAAAGCAAATTAGGTGCAGATGCCACAGAACTTCCTATTTGGCACCTCCATTCCTCGAAAACCAACAGCAGGGCCCTTCCCCATCCCCCTGCAGGTGCTTCCCTGACAGCCCTGCAGCCTTTCCAAACGTAGCTCTGAATAAATCTGTTCACACCCACAAACAAACCTGTTAATGAGCACTACAAATTCGCCAGCCTGGCTTCAAACTGTGACCCTCCACCAGGGACTTTGTGGTTCTTTCATCCCAATTGTAGCTCTTTTTAACCCAGTTTCAGCTCTGCCAATCAATCCCTCTCTCAGCCCCCAGAATTGCTGGGAACACACTTTTCCTTGGGCAGGGATGTTGGGGGGTCTGGCAGGGGCTGTGAGATGGCACAACACAGGACAAGGAAAGGCCAACACTGGTGACAGCCCAGAAAGAGCCAAGGGGGTAAAACTCACGTTATTTGCTAAGGAAAAAGATGGGAAAGAGGGATGTCTGCCCATCTCCACTGGGCAGCCACCAGTGTGGCTCTGCAGCTGCACTGGGCTGTTTGGACACTCCCAACACACAGTCCCTGCTGTGTGTCCCCTCCTGCCAGGACAGCAGCGATTTTGGGGACAAGGGCAGTGGGCAGAGCTCAGCCACTGCTGCCCTCCTGAGCAGGGGTGGGAGAAGGACCACGGCAGCTTCAGCCCATCTAGTCCCATTCTGTGAGCACCAAACCAGTTAACCCAGTGCCCCACCCAACACCCTGCCCAGTCCCAGTCCCTGCCACAGCCCCATGAGCCATGTCACCACCCAGAGCAGTGCCAAGGTGTCCACAGGAACCACCAGTCCATTCCCAGGATGGTGCTCAGAGCCCACCAAGACCCTTCCAGCTGTGGCCAGTCCCTGCCTGATGCAGGACATGCAGTCCTACACTTGGGGTGGCTTCTTGAGGCTGCTCCTGGGGCTGCTCTGTCCCCTCCAGTGTCTCAACCATCAGACTCAACAGTGTCACCACACCCTCATGTTGGGGACACAGAGCAAGGACATGGGTGTGGGACAGGCAGGTCCAGCTTGGCCCACTCTGCTCCCACAGGCAGAAGGTGGCCCCTTTCCTGCCATGTCGTGCCATGTCACCCCTAATTCAGCAGGCCTTTGGGTGTTCTGGGCCACCCCCGGGGCCGTGCCCCGCTGGCACAGCCTGGGCCTGCAGGATGGGGCGAGGGGCAGGGGCTGAGCCAGCCCTTGGACAGCACAGCCCTGCCCTGGCCGCGGGAACCCGGGAGAGCCGAGCCGGGGCTGATCCCGCCGCCGCTCACAGGTGCCTTCGGGGGGCTCCACACCGTGCCCACCCCTCTGCTCTGCCCGGGGTGATCCTGTCCGGCCGCCACCGACCCCCTCCCACCTCGCACCCCCTCGTTTCACCCCTTAATCCCCCCCCAGCCCCATTGCCGAGGATCCGCCCCCCTCCCAGCCAAGCCGGCAGCCACCTGTAGAGGTCTGGGCAGCATCTGCCGAGCGGAAAGCGGCTTAGAGCTGGGTCCCCCCGGGGGATGCTCGGGCCGGGAGGGGGATGTTCGACCTCCGGGGGGATGCTCCACCCTCCAGGGATGCCGGGGCCGGGGGTGATGCTCGGGCCGGGGGGATGCCCGGCTGGTGAGGGATGCCCGGGCCGAGAAGTTGCTCGGTTCGCGGGGGGATGCTCGGTCTGGGGGTGTTGTCGGTCCGCGGGGGAATGCTCGGGCTCGGGGGGGATGCTCTGCCCCCGGAGGGATGCCCGGAGCGGGGTGGGGGTGCTCAGCCCCCCGGGAGCGCCCGGTCCGCACCGCCGCCTGCTCCAAGGGTTAAAACTGCAGCAGAGCTGCGGGGCTGGAGCGGCCGCTGGAGCGGGAGGGGCGCGGGGACAATAAAATCCATTAAATCAAAGAAATAAAAAGCAGGACGCTCGGAGCGGGGTGCGGGGGGGCAGGGGCCGGGCGGGCCCCGCTGCGCAGCCCGCGGGGTGCGGGACAGGCAGGTCCTTACCTTGGTGACAGTCATGCGGGATGGCGCGGAGGGGCGAGCGCTCCGCGGGCGCGGGGGGAGCGCGGGCTGCGCCGAGCGGGGAAAAATAACAGCCGGGGGAGAAGGAGGAGGATGAGGAGGAGGATGGGGATGGGGAGGAGGAGGCGGGCGGGCCGGGGTGTGCCCGCAGCCGAGCGCGGAGCGCAGCGCAGTGCGCGCCCGGCCGGTGCTCGGCGCGGCGGGCGGTGATGTCACGGAGCCGCCTCCCGCGGGGGTGGGACCGGCCCGGGGGGGACCGGGGGAGCGGCCGCGCTTAACCCTTTGGCGGCCCCGCTGCCCCCGCCCGGCCCGGGCACCTGCGCCCCCTGCCCACGGGATGTGCCCCCCGGGATGTGCCACCCGGCCCCGGGATGTGCCACCCGGCCCCGAGGTGTGCCATCTGCCCCCGGGATGTGCCCCCAGTCCCCGGGATGTGCCACCCGCCCTCGGGATGTGCCCCCAACACCCGGGATGTGCCCCTCGCCCCCGAGATGTGCCACCCGCCCTCGGGATGCGCTCCCACCCCCCGGGATGCGTCCCCAACTCCCGGGATGCGCCCCCCGTCCCTGGGATGTGTCCCCCGCCCCCGGGATGTGCCACCCACCGCCCGGGATGCGCCCCCACCTCTCGGGATATGCCACCCACCCCCAGGATGCGCCCCGGCCACAGCGCCCCAAGCGCGGCACATCCCTGAGCCCACTGGCGCCCAGTAAGACCAGTCTGAACGCACTGGGAATGCGAGAGCGCTCCTGTGCCCAAAGCAGCGCAACAACCGCGCGTTCCGGGGCGCGGAGCAGCCGATGGGCAGTGGAGCAGCTCTGCAGGGGCGTCGGGACATGTCACATGTTGGGACATGGGCTGTTTGGGAGCCGGGGATGCCCTGCAGGGCCCGCACCTCTCTGGTTGCCCCCTCCTGCCTGGGCATCGCAGAGGGGCAGGGAATCATGGAGTGGTTCCAGTGGGAAGGCACTTTAGAGCTCATCTCATTCCACCCCCTGCCAGGGGCAGGGACACCTTCACTAGACCAGGTGGCTCCAAGGCCCGTCCAGCCTGGCCCTGGACACTTCCAGGGCTGGGGAATATATATTCTATATATATTTATCTATTCCATGTATATTTATCCCTCCAAGTATATTTACCCATTCCTTGTATATTCCCATATTCCATGTGTGTTCCATGTGTGTTCCAGACACATCCCCCCATGTGCTTGTTTCCCTTCACATGTAAAATTACTTCTATAAAATGACTCCTTCTTCCCCTCCTGTTATGGGTGGTGACAAGTGACAACACCAGGGACCAGAGCTGTGTCCCAGAGCTGTCAGCTCCATTTTCCAGGACAATGCAGGCTGGCCCAGACTGGAGGGGACACTCAGGACTCCCCTGTCCCCCTGTGTGTCCAGGCCCCTCCACAGACCAGGCCCAAACAGCTGCCACAAAGTCACTGAGGAGGGGGAAAAATCTGAGTATTTTTATCCCCCTCCCTCTTCCACCACTGAGCAAATCTCCTTCCTGATGGCACCAACTGCCCTTTGGCCACAACAACCCCCTGCAGGGCTCCAGGCTGGGCACAGAGTGGCTGGAGAGGGACAGGCAGAGGGACCTGGGGGGACTGAGGGACAGGAAGCTCAACAGGAGCCACCAGTGTGCCCAGGTGGCCAAGAAGGCCAATGGGATCCTGGCCTGGATCCAAACTAGCGTGGCCAGCAGGCCCAGGGCAGTGACCCTTCCCCTGGACTCTGCCTTGGGGAGGCCACACCTTGAGTGTTGTGTTCAGTTCTGGGCCCCTCAGTTGAGGAAAGAGATTGAGGGGCTGGAGAAGGGACTGGATGTGGCACTGAGTGTCCTCTGAAACACCTCCAGGGACAGAGAATCCACCAGGTCTTGATCCAACCCTGCTCTGATCAGGGACAGAGAATCCAACATGTCTTGATCCAACCCCACTGGGATCACCAGCCCAGGGCACTCTGTGCCCTGGGCTGGTGATCCCAGTAGGGTTGGATCAAGGATTGATGATCTCAGAGGTTTCTTCCAACCCAACTGAGAAGAGCAACGAGGCTGGAGAAGGGACTGGAGCACAAGTGCTGTGGGGAGAGGCTGAGGGAGCTGGGGGTGTTCAGCCTGGAGAAGAGGAGGCTCAGAGGTGACCTCAGCACTGTCTGGAACTGCCTGAAGGGAAGTTCTGGCCAGGTGGAGGTTGGTCTCTTCTCCCAGGCACTCAGCAATAGGACAAGGGGGCACGATGGGCTCAAGCTCTGCCAGGGGAAATTGAAGTTGGAGAGCAGAAATTCTTTGCAGAGAGAGTGCTCAGGGATTGGAATGGGCTGCCCAGAGAGGGGGTGGATTCCCCATCCCTGGAGGTTTTTCAGCTGAGCTTGGCCGAGGCACTGAGTGCCATGATCTGGTAAAGGGACTGGAGTTGGACCAAGGGTTGGACTTGATGATCTTGGAGGGCTTTTCCAACCCAATCCATTCTGTGATTCTAACTCAAAATAAATGCAGGGTGATTTAGGCAACCCCAATTTAACAAATGGAGGAGGGTACCAGGGGGCACTGAAGAGTCCCTGCTCACCATGGCCTGTGTCATTCTGCACATCCAGCCACAAACCAGGAATTTCCCCTCATATTTAAAGATCCCCATCACTGGAGATGAGAGAATAAATACTTAGAAAAACCCCCAGCATTTTAGCTCCTTGTCTCCTGGTTACCTGGGAATGAAACCAGCAGGATACAGCCCAGGCCCAGAATTATCCAGCCATTAGATTAAATGTTGCACCAAGTTCTTCTATTGTTGCTGCATTAAAGAGACTGGAGGCCAATATCAAATGCATTTCCAATTCCCCTTGAAGGAAAGCGCTGCCAATAAACAAAGGATTTCCTTTTTTATAAGGAGATTATGGAGCCAAGAATCTGATGATGAAAGATTAGTTTTATTCTGGTGCTGAGCCTCTCTAAAATCGCAGTGGGCCTGACAACAAGTGAACTCTGAGAGCTGTAAAAAACCCTCTGCTCTCTGATATTCTTCTGAAAATCGACTATTTTTGAAGCTAAACCACGTGAGCTGGGCTGGAGACTGCGAGAAAGGTTAATGCAATTAATGGAGAGTTAATGACATCAGCCAGCACGAGGAGCCACCTCTAAATCCCAAACCACCCAGCAATGACCTCTTCCCAACAAAACCCCATTTCCTGGGAGCTGCTGGTGGGAGCAGAGGGATAATGTGGACAGAGATGGTGCTTAAAATTAATCAGAGCCCGGGAGGTGACCAAGGCAGGGGACACTGGGCCCAGAGGAGCCAGAGGAGGAGGATCCAGGTTGTTCCAAAGCCCTGGAGGAGCTGTCGGTGCCGTGGGGTGGAAGAGGAAGCCCCTGGAGCCCACTGAGCCCCCGGCACTGTCTGGAGCTGCTGGCATTAATTAGCACCAATTAACTGATGGAAACAACTCGCTTGGAGCTGTGAACTGGGACAGCTGGAGAAGGTAGGGCGAGAAGGGAGAGCCTGGGGGGATCCAGATTTTCCATGTGGTGGTAAAGCCCAGCACCCCCCAAGCCCCAAACGCTGCTGAGGGAGCCCAGGAGTGTTGGGGAAGGGTCTGGGAGCCCCCCTGGGGAACAGGGAAAGGGGGGGCAGCCCCTCAGCTGAGCCCATGCCAGGCAGAGGGAGGTTGCTGGGGGGTCCAGCCCTCCTGGGGTGGGAAGGGGGAAGTTTGGAATGATGGGGAAGCTGCAGCAATGTTGGCCCAGCCAAGCACGGGGTCATTCCCTGTCCTGAGGGAATTCCTCTGCCCTGGCCAGGATAACAGCTGGCTCCTTGTTCCAGCACAGCAACTCCAGATCACCCAGCCCTGGGCAGCCTGCAGAGGATTGGATTATGTTTTGGATCCCAGTCAAGGCAGTGACAGATCTCAGGGGGGTTGTGACTGGGGGTTGGCTTTGAAGGGTTGTTGGGGCTCTGCTCAAGCCCCAGACTGGACTTGCCCTCCAGGGGGGCTCACAGGGGGGTATCCTGGGGCTGTGCCCCCCTGATGTTGCTGCAGCTCCCAGGAAAGGGAGATGCAAAGAGTTAAAGGAGTTAAAATCTGCTGGCACAGCACAGGATTCATGTCCTGAGTCCTGGTCTCCTCCAGCTGGAGCTGCCTCTCCATCAGCTCCAGAAATCCCTGCAAATCCACCAGCACCAGAGATCCTGCATTTCCATCAGCATCAGAAACCCCTGAAAATCCACCAGCACCAGAGATCCTGCACCTCCATCAGCTCCAGAAATCCCTGAAAATCCACCAGCACCAGAGATCCTGCACCTCCATCAGCTCCAGAAATCCCTGAAAATCCACCAGCACCAGAGATCCTGCACTTCCATCAGCATCAGAAACCCCTGAAAATCCACCAGCACCAGAGATCCTGCACCTCCATCAGCTCCAGAAATCCCTGAAAATCCACCAGCACCAGAGATCCTGCACCTCCACCAGCACCAGAGATCCCTGAAAATCCACCAGCATCAGAGATCCTGCACCTCCATCAGCACCAGAGATCCCTGCAAATCCACCAGCACCAAAGATCCTGCACCTCCACCAGCACCAGAGATCCTGCACCTCCACCAGCACCAGAGATCCCTGAAAATCCACCAGCATAAGAGATCCTGCACCTCCATCAGCTCCAGAAATCCCTGCAAATCCACCAGCACCAGAGATCCTGCATTTCCATCAGCATCAGAAACCCCTGAAAATCCACCAGCACCAGAGATCCTGCACCTCCACCAGCACCAGAGATCCTGCACCTCCACCAGCACCAGAGATCCCTGCAAATCCACCAGCATAAGAGATCCTGCACCTCCATCAGCTCCAGAAATCCCTGCAAATCCACCAGCACCAGAGATCCTGCACCTCCATCAGCATCAGAAACCCCTGAAAATCCACCAGCACCAGAGATCCTGCACCTCCACCAGCACCAGAGATCCTGCACCTCCATCAGCTCCAGAAATCCCTGAAAATCCACCAGCACCAGAGATCCTGCACCTCCATCAGCACCAAAGATCCTGCACCTCCACCAGCACCAGAGATCCTGCACCTCCATCAGCATCAGAAACCCCTGAAAATCCACCAGCATCAGAGATCCTGCACCTCCATCAGCTCCAGAAATCTCTGCATCTCCATCAACATCAGACACTCCTGTTTCTCTGTCAGCCATCCCTGTATCTCCAGAAGCAGCAGATATTCCTGCATTCCCGCCAGCAGCAGATATTCCTGCATTCCCGCCAGCAGCAGATATTCCTGCATTCCCACCAGCAGCAGATATTCCTGCATTCCCACCAGCATGAGAAGTTCCTGCCTCCCCACCAGAGCCCTGCATGGCCAGGTCGGAGTGGTCCCTGCGCTCCCTGGAATGTGTCCCGCGGCCCAGGAGGGCTCCTGTGGGATGGAGATCCAGCGGGGCTGGATTCCCGCGGCCCCGTCCCTGCCCTGGCTGGAGGGAGTCGGGATTTCCCGCTGGAAAATGTGTCCCGGGTGACGGTGGGAGCGGATCCCGGTGGAATCCGCCTGGTGGAGCGGAGCATCCCTGGTGGGCGTGGGGCTCGGCCGGTGCCAGGAGCGCGCTGGGGTGGCTCGGGCTCCCTCTCCTGGCTCTGCCGGGAGAAAATTGTGCAGAAATCCTTGGGAATGGGAAGCTCGCCAGCCTGTGAGCGCCTGTCAGCTGCCACGGGTGGCGCGGGGACAGGATGGAGGGCACCGCCAGCCCAGGGACACACGTGGCAGTGACATCCTTGGCATGGGCACAACTGCGGCGCCAGCACAGCCAGCCCGGGCAGGGGCGTGCTCGGGGCTCTGGGCTGGGCTTAGGAACCAAACCCCTTCCTAACCCAGGCAGGGGATGCTCGGGGCTCTGAGCTGGGCTTAGGAACCAAACCCCTTCCTAACCCAGGCAGGGGCATGCTCGGGGGTCTGACCCCTTCCAAACCCAGACAGGGAATGCTCAGGGTTATGAGCCGGGCTTAGGAACCAAACCCCTTCCTAACCCAGGCAGGGGATGCTCGGGGCTCTGAGCTGGGCTTAGGAACCAAACCCTATCCAAACCCAGTCAGTGGCATGCTCGAGGGTCTGAGACCTTCTAAACCCAGGCAGGGGATGCTCAGGGCTCTGAGCTGGGCTTATGAACCCAACCTTATCCAAACCCAGGGAGGGGCATTCCTGTGCCACCCCACCTTCCCCCTGGCAGCATCTGGAGCCCACTCATGGACAATGGCAGTATTCCCATCCTTCCCCATCCCACCCCTCTGTTCATCCATGAGTTTCATTTCCTGGTACTGCCAAGAGGGAGGAAGGAGCTGCTGCCTGGGTGGACATGAGGAATAAAAGCAAATTATCTGGAAAATGGAGCCTGCCTGGCTGGAGGGGCTGTGGAAAGGCAGGGCTGTGGGAAGGGCTGGGCTGTGGTGTCCATGTCCAGGGGTTTGGGGACATGGAGCTCTGCAGACACGTCTCTTCAGCACAAGGAAAGCTCCTGGGTGGGATATTGTCCAACCCCTCCCAAATCCGAGCTGCAGGGACTTCATCACCCCCTTAGTCACCACTTGGCTTCCTGAGCTCTGAGGGTGAGCTGGTTACACCACGGATGAGTTTAACCCTTTGTTTGATGAAACTCTTGGAAAGACACATCCTGCTGCCCCAGGCTGGGCTTGTGGAGGGCAATAACAAGGCCCTGCTGTGACCTGTACCTGGGTCTGGGCTGGTTAATGCTTGGCCCTGGCCAAGGCACCTGCTGCAAGGCCATGCTGGTTTGCTCCCCCTCCATCAGCTGCTTCCCATCAGCCCTGGCCAAGGTCCCACCCTGCTCAGGGAAACATAAGGGGAGCTTGGAGCCACCTCTGCAACACGAGAGGAGCTTGGAGCTGCTTTTGCTCAGGGAAACAGGAGGAACAGGAGAGGAGCTTGGAGCCACCTCTGCTCAGGGAAACAGGAGAGGAGCTTGGAGCCACCTCTGCTCAGGGAAACAGGAGACCTTGGAGCCACCTCTGCTCAGGGAAACAGGAGACCTTGGAGCCACCTCTGCTCAGGGCAACAGGAGAGGAGCTTGGAGCCACCTCTGCTCAGGGCAACAGGAGAGGAGCTTGGAGCCACCTCTGCTCAGGGCAACAGGAGAGGAGCTTGGAGCCACCTCTGCTCAGGGCAACAGGAGAGGAGCTTGGAGCCACCTCTGCTCAGGGCAACAGGAGAGGAGCTTGGAGCCACCTCTGCTCAGGGCAACAGGAGAGGAGCTTGGAGCCACCTCTGCTCAGGGCAACAGGAGAGGAGCTTGGAGCCACCTCTGCTCAGGGCAACAGGAGAGGAGCTTGGAGCCACCTCTGCTCAGGGCAACAGGAGAGGAGCTTGGAGCCACCTCTGCTCAGGGCAACAGGAGAGGAGCTTGGAGCCACCTCTGCTCATTTCAACTATGAATTGAATGTGGGGCACAAGTGAAAACTCCATGAGATCCAACATGTGAGGAGAATCAGAGCCATGGCAGCTCCTCCTGCTGGGCAATCACATCCAAAGGCACAGGAGATGGAGGGTGGGAGCTGAAATCCCACCTCAGGGCAGTGCCCATGGTGCCCAATGCCCAGGTGACCAGTGGATGGGTAGCAATGACCTTGGTGAGGGGGAGCTTTGGGTTTGGGGGAGAAGCCCAGCTTGGTCAGTGGGTCAGTGCCACAGCCTGGCACTGGGAGTGGAGGGTCCCAGACTCCTCTCCTGGTATCCACCACCTTCTCCCTCCAGCAAAGAGCAGGGCCACCTTCCTCCCTGCCCACCCAGGGAGGGTGCCAACAGCCCCCCCAGCCAGCTGGGAGCACAGCCCTCCTCCCACTGCTGGGAAAAGCTCTTCCCAAGGAAAACCGAGCAGAGGGAGCCTCTCAACAGCAGCACTTCAATCCAGCCCCTTCTTGTGGCTTGTTGTTTACACAGCTCCTGTTCAGAGCCAGCCCTGGCGGGAGCTGCTGATGGGACAGGATGGGAAAAGCTTGGGAGAGGATGAGGGAGAGGGAAAAGCCACCACGTCAGGGGCTGGAGCAGCGAGATCAGCGGTAAGAGATGTTTGGGGGCTGCAGCTGGGGTGTCTTGGGGAGATAAAAGAGAAATCCTCTGTGTTTGAGTGTCCAAGGCCAGGCTGGACGGGGCTTGGAGCAACCTGGGCTTGTGGAAGGTGTCCCTGCCCAGGGAGGAGTGTTGGGATAAGATGATTTTTAAGATTCCTGCAAACCCAAACCACTCTGTGATTTCTGTCATCTGTGTATAAACACAAATATTTATTTTGTGTCTATTCCAGCTTCCTTATTTTCTGCACATACAGATTTTTTTTTGGGTGGAAAAGCAGAGGGATGAGCATCAGATGGAGCTGGAGAGGAGCTGGGATGGCTCTGCTGGGAGGAGATGAACCCGTGGGATCCCAGGACAGCTCTAACCCTAAACCCAGGGAGGAGAGGTTGAAATGAGTGAGGAGTGGGAAAATCCAAGTGCTTCTCAAAATCCCGTGGGAAGCAGCTGGACTGAGGTGGGAACTCCTCTATCCCAATGTGTTCCCCTCACCCTCCATCCCCAGGGCAGAGCTGTGGCTCCCACCATGGGCTGTGTTCTGGCAACCCCCTCATTCTCCTGCCAAATTCCTCTCTGCTTCCAGTGCCAAAGCACAAGAGACAGAGGAACAAACTGGGACAGATTATTGGGTTCAAACCACACCCCAAGGTCCAGGTTTATGGAGGGTGTTCCCAAACAGGTACCCGGGAGCCCCCAAGCTGGGGCAGCATCTCAGGAGCTTCCCACGCTCTTCATGCTCTTCCTTGCAGAGAGAGGTGCTGGATGGACCCAGGGAGGAGCAGCAGGGACGGGGTGGGACAGTCTGGAGTCTCCTGGCACAGACCCCAGTGGAGCCCCTGCATCATTTTCCATCCCTCACCACCCTGGGGCCTCCTGGCTGAGCCCCCCCTGCCCAGACAGGGATGGAGATGGATTTCTGTTCAAATCCTGCACCAAATCCCCTGCTGGGGCAAAGCACACACAGGATCTGGAGAGCAGGAGGATCTGGTGGCAGATGGGAATGTGGCTGGAGTGGGGCATGGAAATGGGGCTCTGCTTTAGGCACAGCAGCCTGGCCTGAGTCCTGGGCTCTGGGAAGGCAGCCCAGGGAATCTGAGAAGGGTTTTCCATGGCTGGAGTCTGCTGGGACATGGATGTGTTTGGCAGTTGCCTCCAACATGCATTTTAAAGGCAAACCTGACACTTTTGGCCCTCTTGCTCTTTTTCCCTCACAGCAGGAGCCCCCCCAGACCTGCCTGGGCTCTGGGGCACAGAGGGGGCACAGGACACCTCCGGGGGGGGGGGCACAGTGACCAGGAGCCCTCAGCCCCTCCTGCTGGACCTCAGGGTCCACCCTGGCATCAGGGGCTGATTCCAGAGCTCACTGCAGCATTTTGGGGGGGCTGAATCCAAGATCCACCCCAGCATTTTGGGAGCTGGTCCCAGAGCTCACTGCAGCATTTTGGGGGGCTTGATCCCCTGATCCACCCGTAATTTTGGGAGAGCTGATTCCAGGACCCACCCCAGCATTTTGGGGCTGATCCCAGAGCTCACCACAGCATTTTGGGGGCAGATGAATCCCAGATCCACCCAAACATTTTGGGAGCTGGTCCCAGAGCTCACTGCAGCATTTTGGGGGCAGATGAATCCAGGATCCACCCCAGCATTTTGGGAGCTGGTCCCAGAGCTCACCGCAGCATTTTGGGGGGCTTGATCCCCTGATCCACCCATAATTTTGGGAGAGCTGATTCCAGGATCCACCCCAGCATTTTGGGGGCAGATGAATCCAAGATCCACCCCAACATTGTGGGGCTGATCCCAGAGCTCACCACAGCATTGTGGGGGGCTGAATCCAAGATCCACCCCAACATTGTGGGGCTGATCCCTCCCCTCCCTGTCCCAGGGACCCTCCCACCTCCTCGGGGCTCCTCTTGGGGTGGTGTCACTGGGAGTGCAAAGGTAAATGAGCTGGGATTGGGACTGGGGTGGAGGCTCCTCAGCCCTGGAACCAGCTCTTGTTTCTATCACAGAGAACTACAGGGACCCTCTTCCTTGCAGGGGTGTCCTGCCCAAGCAGGGATTTGTAAAGCCAGGCTTAGCTTGGACCTTCTCCCTTGGGGCTGAGACCATCTCACCTAGGCAGGAATTTGAACCTCCTTGTAGTTGAAGGTGTCTCACCTAAACAAGGATTTGTAAAGCCAGGCTTAGCTTGGACCTTCTCCCTTGAGCTGAGACCATCTCACCTAGGCAGGAATTTGAACCTCCTTGTAGTTGAAGGTGTCTCACCTAAACAGGGATTTGTAAAGCCAGGCTTAGCTTGGACCTTCTCCCTTGAGCTGAGACCATCTCACCTAGGCAGGAATTTGAACCTTCTCCTTGTAGTTGAAGGTGTCTCACCTAAACAGGGATTTGTAAAGCCAGGCTTAGCTTGGACCTTCTCCCTTGAGCTGAGACCATCTCACCTAGGCAGGAATTTGAACCTTCTCCTTGTAGTTGAAGGTGTCTCACCTAAACAGGGATTTGTAAAGCCAGGCTTAGCTTGGACCTTCTCCCTTGAGCTGAGACCATCTCACCTAGGCAGGAATTTGAACCTTCTCCTTGTAGTTGAAGGTGTGTCACCTAAACAGGGATTTATAAAGCCAGGCTTAGCTTGGACCTTCTCCCTCAGGCCTGAGGATGTCCCACCCAAGCAGGGATTTCTAAAGCCAGGCTTATCCTGCTCTCTGCTTCCCTGCAGCCTCCAACCAGTGTTTGTGTCAGATTCCCACTGGTGTTGAACCAAAAGGATTTGGGAGGTCCCTCCTCGCTCCTGGAGCGGGGGGTGAAGTGTCCTGAGGTTTCAGGACATCGTGGGAGGCTCTTCCCCCTCCTCCAGCCACAATCACGTGGGTTTGGGGCTGGTCCCTCCCTGAGCACCTGCAGCTCCTCAGCCCAGGGACAAACACGTGTTTTCCCAGCACTGCCCTGGAGCAAACCGGCTGCACAGTGACGTGTTTTTCTAGTTACAGTTTGCAAAACTGTGTTTATTTATGAATTTTCCCCCCTCAATTACTAAATATAACCTCCTGGAGCCAGGACTGGGGTGGCTCCTGCTGCAGGGTGGGATGGAGCAGCTGTGGAGGAACAGGAGGGAGGAGAAAGTCTGGTTTGAAATGGGCAGTGCTGAGAGTTGTCTTTATTCATTACAAGCTTAATTAAAAGGAACAGAAGCAAAGACTTGGGAATTCTCCTGCTTGACTGAGCTGAGGGTCCCTCCCAGCCCACGCCTCTGGAATCTGGGAAGCAAAGGGCATGGGAATAAGCAAAACTTCAAGTTTAGAAGATGTTCTCAAGCTTTTCAGAGTCTCTGATTACCAAAAGATAAACCCCCACATTGTTGTATCGAGGAGCAGCTGAAGTGGAAGGGAGAGACCCTTGGGATGGGAGCAGGGACAGGACAGGATGTGGGCACTGATTCCTTGGCATTTGGGAGCTGTGGCAAACGGGATTTGCTGGAGTTGTTCCCTGAGCTGAACCCCGGGCTGTTGTTCCATCCCCCCCCGATGTGTGAGCTCAGCTGGGCCCCCCAGGGGGTTCCCTCCCATCCCATGCCAGGAGAGGTGCCCTCACCCCTCAGGCTTGACTCCAGTGCCAGTGTGGGATGCAGATGGCACAGGAACATCCCCTTGGCCACTGGAAGATCTTAAAAGTGCTTCCCAGTGAACAGGGATGTGCCAAGGCAGAGGAAACACCCTGGGCAGCCCCCCTGGCACGGGCACACCCCTGGCACGGGCAGGGCACAGGGACATTTCCCCTCCCCAGGAACACTTGGCCAGGAATGGCCTGACAAGGACCTGGACAGCAAAGCAGAGCCCTCTCCAAACACCTGGGATGAGTTAAATCATCTCCAGAGGCTAAAAATGGCTCATCCTTCCCTTTTTTTAGCGAGAGCTGCCTGGCAAGTGCCAGCCCTGAGTGCCCCTGGAGCCAGGTGAGTGTGGAGCTCAGGATCTGCTGCCCGGGGATTCCTGGCCTGGAAAGGCACTTGAGTTGCTTGGAGAAATGTTCTGTGGGAATGGGAGGGCTTGTTGGAGTAACCCAAGTGTGTCTTGGAGTGGGGAATGTGCAGATTTCCTGCTCTGGAGAAGTGACCAAAAAGATTCAATTCCTCACCTGCCTCCAGGGGAGCAAAGTGCCAACCAAAGCAGTGCCAAGGCTGGGCTGCCCTTCCCAGGCTGCTGGAGGGAGGGATGGGTGGATGGGAGGCTGGAGAGGAGCAGGGAGGAGGAGGAGGAGGAGGAGGGAGAGGTGGCACTTGGGCTCTGATCCTCTCAACCACATTCCAGGTCAAATCTGCACCCCCTTTTCCTGCAAGTTTGGAATCCTCTTGGTGTAAAAATCAGAGAATCCCTGAGGTTGGCAAAGCCCTGCCAGCCCCTGGAGCCCACCCTGTGCCCGATGCCCACCTTGGCAAAGCCCTGCCAGCCCCTGGAGCCCACCCTGTGCCCGATGCCCACCTTGGCAAAGCCCTGCCAGCCCCTGGAGCCCACCCTGTGCCTGATGCCCAGCTTGGCAAAGCCCTCCCAGCCCATGGAGCCCACCCCATGCCCGATGCCCACCTTGGCAAAGCCCTCCCAGCCCCTGGAGCCCACCCTGTGCCCGATGCCCACCTTGGCAAAGCCCTCCCAGCCTCTGGAGCCCACCCTGTGCCCGATGCCCACCTTGGCAAAGCCCTGCCAGCCCCTGGAGCCCACCCCGTGCTCGATGCCCACCTTGGCAAAACCCTCCTAGCCCACGGAGCCCACCCTGTGCCCGATGCCCACCTTGGCAAAGCCCTCCCAGCCCCTGGAGCCCACCCTGTGCTCGATGCCCACCTTGGCAAAGCCCTCCCAGCCCACGGAGCCCACCCTGTACCCGACGCCCACCTTGCCAAAGCCCTCCCAGCCCATGGAGCCCACCCTGTGCCCGGTGCCCACCTTGTCCCCCAGCCCATGGAGCACTGAGTGCCACGGCCAGTCCTGCCTTGGGCACCTCCAGGGCTGGGCACTCCAAACCTCCCTGGGCAGCCCCTGCCAGTGCCTGCCCACCCTTTCCATGCAGCAATTCCTGCTGATGTCCAACAACCCCAACCCACCCTGAGGCTCTGCAGGAGCCACCTGGGCACCACCAGCTGGATTTTTTCTTCCACCTCCATGAACAGAATTCCCACCTTGGCAGGTCCTGGGAAGCAGCACCTTGGGAGGTGCAGGTGAAGTCCCTCATTTAACCCCTGGGGGAAGGTGGTGGGTCCAAGCAGAAGATTCCCCAGGGCCTCTCCCACCTCTGCCTCCCCTTTCCACACAGCAGGAAGAAAAGCACCTTGGAAAGGCTCTTTTTCCTCCCATTTTATTTCTGGAGCCACTTCCTCCATTGCATATTTTCCACTCCAGGAGGTTGAGCAGGGAATGAATCAAACCCTCCTGTGACTTTGGGAGTTTTGGGGGTTGCCAACTGCACAGGGCCAGTTTGGCACCTTCTCTGACAAACCAAGGTGGGAATGGTTTTACCACTTGTGTTTGCAGTTTGGCTCTGGGAGTCACCTCAGCAGAATGAGGCTGGAAAAATCCCTCTCTCCCCCAGCCCAAAGTGGAATTCCAGGAGTTGCCTCCAGACAGGGGGAATTGCTCCAGGAGGGAGCAGAATCTGCAGCTGGGAGGAGCTGGACACAAAACAATATTCCCAAAAGCTCAGAAAACTTACAGAAAAGGTCTGAGTTGTTGGTTTTGTTTTTTTTTCCTTAAATTTCCCAGGGAGAAGATTCTGGATTTATTGGAGTTATTTGCTTTCACTTTCTTGGTTTGAGGGGGGGGTAAGTGGTGCAAGGACTTCCCCAGGGATGCACAGGGGTCCAGCCAGCCCCTCTTTGAGAGGGAAAACCCCCAAGCACCTGATTTTGGGTGTGCAGCATCCAAGTGGTACCTGGGAACTTGTTTGGACAGTGAGTGCCACGGGGCAGGGCAGGAATTCTGGGCAGGTGGTGGGGGAGTTCTGGGCAGGTGAAGGAATTCTGGCCAGGTGGGGAATTCTGGGCAGGTGGGGGGGGAATTCTGGGCAGGTGGGGGGGGAATTCTGGGCAGGTGGGGGAGGAATTCTGGGCAGGTGGGGGAGGAATTCTGGGCAGGTGGGGGAGGAATTCTGGGCAGGTGGGGGAGGAATTCTGGGCAGGTGGGGGAGGAATTCTGGGCAGGTGGGGGAGGAATTCTGGGCAGGTGGGGGAGGAGTTCTGGGCAGGTGGGGAATTCTGGCCAGTTCTCCAGCACAGGCTGAGTATCCCAAGGGATTCTTCCCAATAACTCAGGCATTCTTCCCAATAATTCCTGCATGTGGAGCTGCTCCCTGTCCCCAGGGGTGACAAATCCTCACCCACAGCCCTGTGTGGAGCTGTTCCCTGTCCCCAGGGGTGACAATCCTCACCCACAGCCCCATGTGGAGCTGCCCCCTCTTCCCAGGGGTGACAATCCTCACCCACAGCCCTGTGTGCAGAAGGGTTTGGTGCTCCTGAGCACCCACCCTGCATCCATCCACCCTTCCCTGAAAGGTGGGAGAACCCCCTGGGAACATCCCAGCCCCTCCAGGAGCAGCTCAGGATTAACCCCTGCTCGTTCCCAGCAGCTCCTCCTCCTTTACATCAGAGATTTGAGGATTCTGTTTTCATTGCTGGCCTCTGTTTACATTCCTTGTCTCTAACTTGATTCTTCCAAAACTCCAGAAACAAAAGCGTCCAACACATGACACCCTCCCAGAGGTCAGGCTGGAGGAGGCATCAGCTGGAGCTTGGAAAGTCTCAGCACACGTGGGAAAAGCTGCAGAGAAGTGCTGGGCTGAGCTCAGGCTGGAGGGGAGGGAGGTGCTGAGTCAGTGGCACGAGGTCCTGTGGGCCTTGGAGGCATCAAGGCTGGGACCTGGAAATAGGGGTGGAAGTTCTCCTTGGTGTCATCCCTGCTCAGGGCAGAGGGGTTGGAACCAGCCCAAGCCATCCTGTGGCTCTCAGGTTTTCCATCTGAGTGATGGCCAAGGGCTCCTTCCTGGGCCATCCCTGGAGAAGAGTCACCCCCACCCCAGCCCAGCTGCAAACACGTGGGCTCTGCAGCTTTCTCCTCTCCAGACTTTGTAAGAAGTCCATCCAAGGATGTTAATTTGGGGAAGACACAAGATCTTCCCTTTGGGAATGGCTGTGAATTCCAAGATGAGTTCTGCAGCCAGCTGAGCTTTCAGCCCTCTGTGCAAACCATCCCTGCCTGTTCCCTCCTTGCTTTTTACTGACTCGGGGTGGAATTGCAGGAAATGCTGATGGTTGGGGAGGTAAAATCCTGTCCCAGGGCTCAGGTGCAGAGTTCAGCTCCTGGGCTTTGTCCTGCTGAAGGGATGAGGTGGGTGAAGCCTGGTGGGGTTTGGACATGGATCATCTCCAAGGTGCACAAGCCTCAGATTGCACCCACAATTTCCTTGGAAACTCTCAGGTTTGCTGAGAAAATATGAGGGGTTTTAATCAAAAACTTCAGACATCTGAGCCAGGAGCAGAAACTTCCTCAGGAGGCAGAATTTGGGGAGGTTGTGCCCCTCCAAAAGCTGCTGCTCTGCTCGGTTTGGAGGAGAAAACTGCTTTGTATCTCACTTTCTCCTCCCTTTGATGGAGGGCCCTGAGGGTTTGGTGCTGCCCTCGTTGGGTTGGGTTTGGAGCTGGGTGGGACACACCATCAGCTGGGGGGGATGGACCCTGCAAGGCCCAGGCAAGCCCCAAATCTGGCTCTGAGCACTCCCTACCCCCAGCAAACCCCACCAGAAAGAAAACCGTGGAATCCTGGAATGGGTTGGGTTGGAAGGGACCTTAAATCCACCTCATTCCAACCCCACCGTGGGAAGGGACACCTTCCACTAGACCAGGTCTAGTGGCTCTAGCTCAGATCTCAGGGAGCCAGGCAGAGCTCCCAGCAAATCTTTTCCTCCTGCACTTCCAGGGCTCTGGCTGGTTGTTTGGAGCTCTGCTGGGCTCTGCTGGAGGTGGTTGGCACAGGTTGGTCCCGGGAAGAAGAGACTGGTCCTTGTCCCTCACAATGTCCATGTGGAAACCACTCCCCTTCTGCTGCTTCCACTGCAGTCAGAGCTGGCACAGGGGATAAAACCAAAATAAAACCCACCCAGAAAACCCAGAAACCCCAAACCTGACCCTCCCTCAGCTGAGTTTGTGCTTCACTCCAAGGCAGCACGTGCAGGTCTCTCATCTCCACGGAGAGGTTTTGGAAAGCTCTGCCTGGGCTGGATGGAACAGCCCTGAAATCTGAGCAGGATCCAGCAAACCAAGGGGGAAGGAAGGCAGCTCTTTTTTCTTTTGACAGGATTAATCCCACATGATGGATCCATGAGAAGGATCTTCCGTGGCTTTTTGGCCAGCGAGGAGCCCCACGGAGGAGTTTCTGCCCAAAGTCATGGGATGTCCCCATGGCAACTCTTTGCAAGGGGATGAACCACTCCAGTTCCTTGGGTTTTATTTTCCCATCCATCACTTCCCTGACAGCTGTTTACATTTTGGGAGTATTACATCAATATTATCACAGCTCAGCTCTGCTCCTCTGAACTCCTGCCTGGC
Organism: Pithys albifrons albifrons; assembly: GCF_047495875.1. Taxonomy (NCBI): domain Eukaryota; kingdom Metazoa; phylum Chordata; class Aves; order Passeriformes; family Thamnophilidae; genus Pithys; species Pithys albifrons. Next base: position 20,786,881 of record NC_092470.1, on the reverse strand, counting down.
ACCTCTCCCTGTGCCAGGGGCTGGGTGGGTGAGGATGTGCCAGGGCAGCTCTGGTGCCTCAGGAGGGGGCTGGGCAGGGCTGCAGCCACTCCAGGGGCTCTTTATTTTCTGTAGAAATTCAGTTCAGCAAGACCTGACATCCCAACCAGGTCCGGGTTAGTTCAATCCCCCCAGGGCTTTGCAAATCTCTCTGGAACCAGCAAGGACGTCCCTCAGACCCTTTTTACTTCACATCCCTCGTGAACCCAAAGCCTCTCCCGGGGTTTTTCCTTCTGCTTCTCTGCACAGGAACTGTGGCTGGTGCAGAGGAACCTCTGGAGGCCAAAGCTTTGGCAGGAGTGGGACAGCAGATCCCTGTAAATCCAACTTTCCAGGGGTTTCCAGGCCAGGCACGAGGCAGCTGCTGCTGCTGGTTTTCCATGGAGTGTTTGAACTTGGGAAATGTTGTGCTTGAGACCCCAAGGGAGGGACAACACGAGACCCAGGGCCCGTTTTCTGGTGCTGTTTTCCCCATTTTTCCCTCCAAATCCTTTAAGTTCCACTGACCTTTTTCCAAACAACCCCTCTGGAAACTGAACCGAGATGTGAATTCAAAGATTATACAGGGGGGTTTATTCTTTTAAAAAATATATTTATTTTTCATGGAATACTGACTTGTCTTCCACTGCCTGGGAGAGTTGAGTTCCCAGCAAGGGGTTTCTCCTGATGTGCCCCAGGCTGGGAGCAGGAGCAGCAGGGCTGGGACTTCTGCTGGGAGCCTCCACTGCCCAGGGATCCCTCCCTCTGTGCTCTGCTTACTCTGCTTTAAATCACATCAGAGCTTCCTGTCTGGTCTCTTTAACATTCCCTTTTATTCCCAGAAATGCATCTTGTTCCTTTAAGTTGCTGCTGCCCCTCTGAAATGTTTTTTGCTGCCGAGTTTTATGGGGGGAAACCGGCTGGGAAATGGAGTTAAGAGGTGGAATCTCTGCCAGGCAGCGTTTCTGGTGGAAGGAGCCCTGCACAGACGAGCTGAGGAGCAGCCACATCTCCACACCCGCTGGATCCTCCTCTGCTTTGATCTCCATCCCACACATGTGTCCTCTCCCTCCTGCAGACCTCAAATGTGTATTTTCAGGAGGGAAGAATGGAAAGAAACTGGATGTCCCAGACAGACACTCTTTGCTCCAAGAGTGTCTTGAGCTGAGCTTATCTCCCTCCTGCAGACCCCAGACTGCCTGACAGACACTTAGACAGAGACAACGGTCTTTGGATCCATCCCAAAAGGTCTTTGCTCTCAGCTGGGTGGGAAAAGGGGCAAAGCCTTTCCCACTGAGCTCCCTCAGGTAGCACCTGGATGTGGAGATTCCCATTCCAAGCCTGGGGAGGAAGAGGATGGAGGGAGCAGATGCCACCCTGGGATGCTGATGGACTTCACGTGGTTGGGGGTGCCCAGCCCAGAGGGGCCTCAGGGGCAGGGGTGGCTGTTGTGGGCACTGCCCTGGGCAGGTGTGGAACAAGAGCCCCCCATTGTGCCCCAGAATGGGGAAGAAAAGGCTCATCAGTTTTTCTCCTGTCCCTTTGCTTTTGTTTCCCAGCTGGGCTCTCCTGGGCACCAGGAGGTGCCCGTGCCTGGCTGAGTGCAGGGCAAACTAAATGGTGTGGCATCTCCTGGGTGCTGTGGGCACTGGTCTCATTCTTTGGCACCCCCGAGTGAGCAGGGCTGGTACCCACCTGGGGGTGGCACCTGTGCAGAGGTGGCACCTGAGTGAAGGTGGCACCTGGGCAGGGGTGGGACCAGCTTAGGTGACATCTAAGCAGACGTGGCACCTGAATGAAGGTGCCACCCAGCAGAGGTGACACCCCACAACCCTCAGTGACCCCTTGAAGATGTTCCACCCCCAAGCCGCCCTCCCGAGGTGAAGGGTGCCCAGGGGACCCCAGCGCGGTGCCACAGGGAGAGGGCTGGAATTCCCGGCTGGCACAGCCGTGCCAGGAAGCCGCTCCCGAAAGGGTGCCGAGCCGTGCGAGGGCTGTCCCCGCTCCGTCCTCCCCCCTGCACCTCCTCCAAGTTCCCTCGGCCCTCCCACCGCCTCCCGATGCTCGCCGTCTGTCAGGGAGCCGGGAAAGGCTGGGAATAAGGAAAGGGCTCCGCGAGAGAGGCTACCAGTCTGGCCGGCTGCCTGCGCCCATGCTCGGGCAGTGCCCATGGCCCTTCCCGGCGGGATGCTCCTCGCCTGCTCCCTCTGCCTCCTGCCCGGTGAGTGCCCGCTGCCCCTGCCCACCCCGAGTCCCCAGGCCAGGGGAAACCACCCGGGAATCACTTTTCCTGACTTAGGAAAGGCGCTGGAGAGAGCCCAAGGGTAATGAGGCTCCTGGAAAAGTTTTGCCGGGAGTCAGAGGGAGGGAAGGAGGTGGGAGCCTTTGAGGAGGGTGGTTGAAAAGGATGGAGGTCTTTGCTGGGCTCCCCAGGAACGAGCGGGCGGGTGGGCAGCCCCGAGCCCCAGCTCGGGTAGGCAGCACTGGGAACGTGCTCGGGTGGGCAGCCCTGACCCCCCGTTCGGGTGGGCAGCCCCGACCTCCCGCTCGGGTGGGCAGCCCCGACCTCCCGCTCGGGTGGGCAGCCCCGACCCCCCGCTCGGGTGGGCAGCCCCGACCCCCCGCTCGGATGGGCAGCCCCGACCCCCCGCTCGGGTGGGCAGCCCCGACCCCCCGCTCGGGTGGGCAGCCCCGACCCCCCGCTCGGGTGGGCAGCACTGGGAACGTGCCCGGGTGGGCAGCCCCGACCTCCCGCTCGGGTGGGCAGCCCCGACCCCCCGCTCGGCCGGGCACTGGGAGTGGGATGAACTGGTGTTCTCCCGCCGCAACAGATGGTGGGGCAAAGCAAAGCCCCCCAAACGAACGCCCCTTTTACCCAGAACTAACTTGGAGCCCCACAGGTGGCTCGTCCCGTCGCACCGCAGGAAATCTCTTGGGGTTAAATAACTAAGGGGAGGTTTTAGTCTGAGTTTGGTTCCAGAGCTGAGCCTGCGGTTTGTCCCGCGCGGGGCTGGGACGGGACCGGGCTGTGCTTTTGTGCTCCTGCTCGGGCTCTTTTCTTGCAGAAAGAGCCTGCCCAGCATTGGGGATTCCTGTTCAATCCCACCCGGCACCCTCCGGGCTGGGGCTGCCAACGGGGAACATCCTTTTCGGGCACCGCTCGCGGCTGTCCCGGCCGGGCATTCCCGGGCATTCCCGGGCATCCCGACGGGAACGCGCGCCAGGCTGGAGGAGCTTTATGGCCGCTTCGCTTGTTTTCCCCTCCCTGGTGGCGGCTCCTTTCAAGCGACGGCGGCGGAGCTGCCTCGCTCCGTTAATCGGGACCATCTGTGTGTGTGTGTGCCCTGCATGGGCAGCGTGGGGCTGCCCACGTGGAGGGCACAGCCCTGGAGCTGCCCGCGTGGAGGGCACAGCCCTGGAGCTGCCCGCGTGGGGGGCACAGCCCTGGAGCTGCCCGCGTGGAGGGCACAGCCCTGGAGCTGCCCACGTGGGGGGCACAGCCCTGGAGCTGCCCGCGTGGAGGGCACAGCCCTGGAGCTGCCCGCGTGGGGGGCACAGCCCCGGCCCTGTCTGTGTGGAGGGCACAGCCCTGGAGCTGCCCGCGTGGGGGGCACAGCCCTGGAGCTGCCCACGTGAAGGGCACAGCCCTGGAGCTGCCCGCGTGAAGGGCACAGCCCTGGAGCTGCCCACGTGGGGGGCACAGCCCTGGAGCTGCCCGCGTGGGGGGCACAGCCCCGGCCCTGTCTGTGTGGAGGGCACAGCCCTGGAGCTGCCCGCGTGAAAGGCACAGCCCTGGAGCTGCCCGCGTGGGGGGCACAGCCCTGGAGCTGCCCACGTGAAGGGCACAGCCCTGGAGCTGCCCGCGTGGGGGGCACAGCCCCGGCCCTGTCTGTGTGGAGGGCACAGCCCTGGAGCTGCCCACGTGGGGGGCACAGCCCTGGAGCTGCCCGCGTGGGGGGCACAGCCCTCCAAACGTTTTGCCACGGGGTGAAAGCCCCGCAGGGAGACGCAGCTCAGACAGAGAGAGGTTGGGTGTGTGGCACGGGGGCAGCTCTGCCCTGGGCTGGGCAGGAATCCCGCCTGGGAGAGGATTTGCCAGGAGGGGGTTCTGCCCCTGGGTGTTTCTACCCAAGGTTGTTTCTGTACCCAGGGGGTTCTGCCCATGGTGGTTTCAGCCCACGGGTGTTGCTGCCCACAGTGTTTTCCATCCTTGGGGTTTTCTACCCTTGGATGTTTCTGTCCATGGATGATTCTGCCCATGGCATTTCTGTACCCAGGGGGTTCTGCCCTTGGGGTTTCACCCCACGAGGGTTTGTGCCCACAGTGTTTTCCATCCTTGGGTTGTTCTGCCAACAGTGGTTTCTGCTCATGGGATTTCCTGTCCATGGATGGTTCTGCCCAAGGTGGTTTCTGTGTCCAGGGGTTTGTGCCCACGGGCACAGTGTGTGCCAGCCTTGAGTGTTTGTGCCCTTGGATGTTTCTGCCCATGGTGGTTTCACCCCACGGGGGTTTGTGCCCACTGTGGTTTCCATCCCTGGGTGTTTCTGCCCACGGGGGTTTTTGTATCCAGGGGTTGTTCCCACAGTGTCTCCCACCCCTGGGTGTCCCTGCCCATGGGGTGCTGGCACTGCTGCAGCAAACAGGAGCTGTGTTGGTGCTCCCAGCACTCCTGGTGCCCTCCAGGCTGGGATGTGTTGGGGCCACTGGTGGGTGGATTTTGCTGGGCACCAACACTGGTGTTTGGGCATGTGGGCAAGGGCAGGTTTGTGTGACTGGGGGACCCCCCAGGGCTCTGGGCTGAGCTGGGGGTGCCAGGTGGGATGTGCATCTTTGGGAATGGTCCCTCTGCTGTGCAAGCAACACTTCCTGTCCTGGAACAAACCCTTGGCTGTTTTGCCCAAGGGAAATCCCTCTCCTGGCTCTCTCCATTGAACGTGGGACACCTCCTGAACGTGGGTTCTTGTGTTGTCCCATGGCCTGGGAGTGCTTGGAGGCTCCGTGGTGTCCCCAGCAATTGTCTGGCAGCCACAGACCCCCGTGGCATCCACCTGCACTAAACCCATTCTGGGACAATCCAGGGTGCCCCCAAACTTCAGAGCAGGCCAGTTCCTCCTTCCCGAGGCTCTGGTGCAAGCAGGACACAGTTCTGGACTGGAAGGGGGAGAGCCCAGACAAAGGGAGTGGGTCCTGCTGGTCCCTGACACTGTGAGTCCCTCCAGGAGGATGCAGAGATGCCCTTGGGTCAGACCATGCAGCAGTTTTCCTTCCCCACTCTGGTTTTCCAGTGAAGGCAGTTGGTTCCTTCCCTCTCCAGAGGGTCACCAAAGGATAAGACCATTGTGCTGGTTCCATGTGGCACATTTGGGATTGGCCAGGTGGGTTCCCAAGGACCCTCCAGTTCAGGCTTTGATGGTGGAGACTTAATTTTTGGTGGCTGCACCGCCCCAGCAGTGGGGCTGAGTGGGACCCCAGCACCCCATTGTCCATCCACTGGCCAAGGTCTGGCCAGGAAAGATCCAAAATGAACACACACACCCCCTGAGGCACAAGGGGCTCTGAGAAGCCAACCCTTCCCTCCATCCTCTGGCTTTCCTGGCATTTTCCTGGGAAAGGGGCAGTGGAAAACCTGCCACTATTTCTTCCTGATGCCATTGGTGTTATCACAAATTCTCCACAGGGTCTTTAGGGCTGTGAAATGTGTCCATCAAACAGCTCCTGCCCAGGTTTGGGGGCCCACAGGGCTGCAATTCTGGAAGCACAAGGTGCTTGTGTGGCTGAAGCCCCGGAGCTGTTTGTCAGAGATTTTGTGGTGAGCAGGAATGTTACAACACACGAGCTGGGGCTGACTGATCCCTCTGTTCATCCCCAGCATTCCCTGGCTCTCCAGGCACTCCAGCAGCCACCAGAGCCTGGGCTGCTTCCCAACAGCTGATGACAAATGCTGGCTCTGAGATAGGAGCGTGGAGAGGAGCTGGGTGCTGTCAGCATCTCAGTTGGCAAGGAAGGATTCAGGGGAATTAAAGGCAGAGGGAACTCGTGGCCCACCCTGCTCCTTCTCAGGGCTTTGGCCCAAATACCTTTTATTGAGCTTAAAGATTTCCGTGTTCAGCCCAACACTTCAATCCTGGGAACAGAACAAGTGATGGGATGCAAAGGGGCATCCGATGCCTCCCAATCCCATGTGGGGCTGGGGATGGGATTGAAGGAGCCCAGCCCAGCAGTGGGCACCACTGGCATCCCAGGGATGCTGAGCATGCAGGGATCACATCCCTGGACCTGCTGTCCATCCCAGAGCTCACCTCTCCTTGTGGCTTTGGGCAAGGAGAGGAGGCAGGACCGAGAACAGCCAGGCCAGTCCTGAGGTGCCAGTTGGAGCTGCCTGAGCCTGGCACACTCCAGGGCCTTGGCACGTGGGAGCTTTCCCTCTGCCACAGCTCCCAGGCTCCTCAGGGAGCAGCTGGCTCATCCCTGCAGGAGGGCAGGAGCCTGGCATGGCACGTGCTGTCCTCCTGTCCCATCCCTGCCCTTTTCCTTGGCTCACCCCTGGACATGAGACAGAGATTCCCACGGGATGGACTCACTGAGATCTTTGCCAGGTGTTGCTGCTCCAGGTTGGCTCAGCCTCTCTCCAAACACTCCTGGGCTGTGGCAGTGCCCAGTGGCCCAGGCTGGGTTTGCACAGAGCAGCTAAAATGCTGCCTGCATTTCCCTGCCAGGCCAATAAAACCAGGGAACTCTCCCTGAACTCCAGTGCCCAGCTCAGAGCTCCATCAGTCAGGAAGGTCTGGAGCAAAGGAAGCAAACCAGAGCTCCAAACCTCTCATGGCAGGAAAAACAGGCTTAGGGCATCTCAGTGCTGCCAGGCACCTTCCCAGAGCCCCTTTTCCAGCTGTGAATCCTGAAGGATCCAGGCAGGAGGAAGGCACAGGGACTGAGCATCCCCCTCCCTGGGGTTTCCATTACAAGGAGAACTTATTTTTATCCTTTTCGACAGGAAAAGTGGCTTTTATTCCCATTATTTTTTTTCCCCAAATATGTTTCATTTTTTCTCTTTTCAATATTTGACCTGACAAGAATCAAAAGTTTGGACAGGACAGAAGCTCCGAGCTGGGAAAGGAGGAATTTGAGGCTTCCTGCCTTGGCAGCCTCACAAGCAAAACATGTGGCTTTGGGTCACTTATTTATGACAGTGATGTCACTCCTGACAAGAAAATGAGCCTGAGATCTTTGGGCTTGCTGGATTTCCGTGACAGCCCCTCCTGAAGTTCCCATTAGCTGGAGCCAGTTTAAAAAGGCTCTGATGTTTGTTTGGTTTCGTTGTGCCTCGAGTGCACCCACATCTGGGGGGGGTTGGAGGTCCCTCCCCTCTGCCATCCTGGGCCTCCAAACTTGCCTTCCAGATCTTTCTGCTTTTCCAGCCTCATCACCTTCCCCAGAATCTGGGACCTGCTGTGGCTGGGAGGCCCCTCACAGCTCTTCTCCCTGTTCCCCCATTCCAGACATTTCCCACTCATGGAATATTTCTGCTCTTTATTTGAGGGTTCATGTTGCCTGCCATGATGTGCTCCCAAAACAAGGAGCCATGGAATGGGTTCCCCAACTTATCCCAGTGTTCCCATCCCCAAAACCCTCTGCTGGGGCTCTGCAGAATCAGAGCAACTCTGATGAATGCAAAATACATCAGATGGAACCCCACCAGGTCCTCTCTGACCCTTGCTCTGTATCCAAGATGGAACCCCACCAAGTCCTCTCTGCCCCTTGCTCTGTACCCAAGATGGAACCCCACCATGTCCTCTCTGACCCTTGCTCTTTATCCAAGATGGAACCCCACCATGTCCTCTCTGACCCTTGCTCTTTATCCAAGATGGAACCCCACCAGGTCCTCTCTGACCCTTGCTCTGCACCCAAGATGGAAACCCCACCAGGTTCTCTCTGACACTTGCTCTTTATCCAAGATGGAAACCCACCATGTCCTCTCTGACCCTCTCTTTGTATCCAAGAAGGAACCCCACCATGTTCTCTCTGACCCTTGCTCTGCACCCAAGATGCTTCTCCACAGCCTGGAATTGAACCTGCTGGAAATGCAAACCCCCCTCCCCAAAATCCTCCCTCTCCCGGTGGGTTTTCCAGCCAGGTCCAGGTGCCACCCCATCTCTCTGGTCCAGCAGTGACACCCCGGGGTGCCCCCAGGCCCCCAGTCCCACCCTGTGTTTCTCCCCTGGGTACCAGTTAACTCGGGGCAGGTTTTCAGTTGTTTTGTGATGTTAAATAAGGTCAATGCACCACAAAATGTGCTGGCTCCCATCCCTGTCTCCTCGGGTTTCATCCCTGCTTCCTGGAATTCCTTTGTGGAGGATCTGAGAGCTCTTTACCTCAGCTCTGCTTGGTGAGAGCCAAAGCTGCACATTGTTCCTGTGGCTGCAAAGAGCAGCTTTATCCCGACATTCCTACCTATCCAAACACTTCCCAGCCTCAGTTCTTCTGACTGGAAGCAGCATTCCCAAACACTTCTCATCCTCAATTCTTCTGCCTGGGATCAGCATCCCCAGCCTCTCCTACTGACAACTCCTTCATATCCCCATGAATACCAAAGATGAACCTTCAGTCACTGTTTCTAAGAAGGATTTCAAGACCTTTCATTGCCCTGAACCCTCCAGAAGTCTCTTTGTGTCCCAGTGGGAATGGAGATCCAGGAGATCCTGGAGATCCTTACCCATTTCTGGAGCACCAGCTCCTTCCTGGGACCTGGATAATGACCCTTTGTGTTTAAACAACACCCTGGGGAAAATAATATTAAGAGAACTCCCCTTTATTGCATGAAACATTTGCATCTGGGGGAGGTCTGAGGGTGCTGCTGCTCTGAGCCAACATCTGGCTCTGGATAAAGATGGGATAGAAGGGCCTGGAAGCTGCCAGGGTGTGACCATCTCCACCTCAGCTGGAGGAGCAAAGTGTCCCAGAGCAGCAACCCTCACAGGGGGCCTGAGGAGATGTCAGAGGGGAGGAGGATGGTCTCCTTTCTCCCTCCCATGCCCATCCTGGCTCCAGTTGGTTGTTTTTCATCAGCCAGGATGAGCTCAGTGCCCACAAGCAGCTTGTTGGTGCCAGCTGGGGTGAAGCCCCTCTGCAGGTGGGTGGGGAGGGGCTCCTGCAGCTGTGGCCTCTAAACCCCAAATGATCCTGCTCAGAGCTCCAGCCCTGGGGCTGGGCACTCCCTGGGGGCTCAGGGCTGGAGAGAGGAGTGTTGGGTGGCTGCAGGTAAGGTGGGTCTGACGTGCTTTGGGTCTTGCAGCCTCCTCTTGGTCATGGCTGGTGTGGGAATGCTGTTCCACAGAGGGACAAACCATCCCTGGTTCATGCAGGACCCTCCTGGGGCATATTTTACAGCTGGGGGAGCAGCATTCCCAGGATGGTTGAGGGTGGAGACACCTCTGGAGGTCCAGGTTGCCAGAGCTGTGTCCAGTTGGAGCCTGAGTATCTCCATAGATGGAAACCACCCAACCTCTTGGGGTGACCTGTTCAGTGACCCCAGCAAAGGAGTGTTTTCTCCTCCCAGCTCAGCCCTGGGCTGACAGGATCCTTCTCTTCTCCCCCAGGGCTCAGTGACACCTTCAACATCGACACCAAGAGGCCCAAGATCATCTCTGGCTCCAAGGAGGCCTATTTTGGGTACACGGTGCAGCAACACGACATCGGGGGCAACAAGTGGTGAGTGGGCTCTGGAGAGGGGGGGAATCCTCAGCAACCCTCCCAGAGCTCTGCCTGCCTCCTCCTGCTCCTTCTCACCCCACTCTGGGGTGGGGAGTGCTGTGGCTCCAGGGGACACTGAGCTTTGCTCATGGTGCTGCCGGTGCCCAGCAAGGTGGGGCACAGAGACCCCTCTCCTTGGCACAGGAGGAGTTTTGGGAGGGGGTGACAGTAAATGTTGGCAGGGTGTGTGCAGAGAGTGCTGTCCTGGCTCCTGCCCCTCTGCCTCCCGTGCACAGGGCTTTGCTCCAGCAGGTTCCTCACCCCTTGGAGCCCCTTGGACTCCAACACTGCTGGAAACCCATCTGGATTTGGGTCAGGGCCATCCTGTTCTCTGCAGTTTCCATCAGAGCCTGGTCTGCAGAAGTGCTCAGACCTGCCTGTGTCCACCAGGAATGTGAGATGGGCCTTGGATGGGCCCTGCTCAGGTTTTGGGTTTCAGGGGGGGTTGCTCCTCGCTGCAGGTCCTGCACAGATGTTGGCAGGGCCCCCTGGTGCTCTCCAGGAGCACATCTGGATGCTGTGGTGGTCAGGGCAGCTCAAAAGCCCATGAAATGCACCTCAATAACTGCAGGATCTGTCCCATGACTGGGTCACAGCCAGGCTTAAGGCAGCAAGAAAACTTATAATTAAAGCACAAGGATCCTCCTGGAATTCAGGAGTCAAACCTGTCCTGCCTTTCCCTGCCCTGTGCTGGTGGGACACACAGGGCTGGATCCCATCCTGTGTCCTCAAGCTGAGCTGCTGTCTCTGTGCAATGGAATTCTGGGGCCAGTGTGGCCACTCTTCCCCTGGCTCTGAGCCCTGTTTGCTGCAGGGATTGTGTGGTTTGCCCAACTGGAGCTCTGGGTGCTGTTCCTGGGGTGCTGCTGCTGCTGCCCCGGGTCTGGGGGGGCTCTGTGGGCTCTGGAGCTCCCAGAGAGCTGTGCCAGGGGCCAGCTGGTCCCTGGGCACCTTTGCCCCTGGCTGTCCATGAACCAGTGCTATGGGATGTTTCCCAATCCAGCAGCTTTCACTCCAGAATCCAGCAACATCTGGCTGGGCCAGAGCCCTCCACCTTTTCTTTGCTTGAGAATGTGGATATTTACCCAAACAAAGTTTCTTGGGGCTAAAGAATTTTAGGCAGCTCCTGGCCCAGGTCAGTGGAGCATAAACACAGCTCTTGAGTCATTCCGGGGAACAAACCACATCCCTGCACCATCCTGTGCTGGACCTGGGTGAGGAGCTGGTGGTGGCAGATGGTGCTGCTCTGCTGGGCATGAAGGGCTCCATCCTCAAGTGCTGGAGCTCTCCTGGGTGCCACTCCATGCCCGATTGCAAAGGGGTCCGGGTGCCTCCATGCCCACCTGCTCCATGGGCTCTGGGGGGTGGGATGGGGCTGTGCCCTCCAGGGCAGCTGCTCTGCTGGTGCTTCAGAGCACGGGAGCTCTTCCTGTGCAGAATGAAGGAAATGTGAGGTATTTCCCACTGGGAATGGATCCCAAGCCCCAACCCTTCGGTGCTGTTTGTGCTGGTTCCTGCCAGAGGCTCTGCCAGGCCAGGGCTGAGCCCAAAGGCTGTGCAGGGATGGTGGTTCTGGGAAGCACAGGAGGAACAGGAACTGAGTGTCTCTGCCATCACATTCCTCCCTGTCTCTTCTTCTGGAGAACATCCCTTTTCCATGTCTCATTTCATCCCAAGCATGTCAAAGCCCTGGGAGTGTCCAAGGGCAGGTTGGATGGGGCTTGGAGCAAACTGGGCTGGTGGAAGGTGTCCCTGCCCTTGGCAGGGAGTGGAATGGGATGGAATTTAAGGTCTCTTCCCACCCAGAGCATCCCAGGATTTCTGAGGGATGCTGTGCTTGCCCTGGGAACTCCAGCTCAGAGCAGCCCTTGGGTGCTCAGGGCCTGCAGGGGCTGGTGCTGCTGCTCTGCAGGGATTTCTGCCCAGAGGGAGCCCTTGGAGGGAGATTGGTGGAAAACATCCCTTTGGGGAATATTTCCAGCCCCATTGTATCTGTAGGTGCTGATTTCTCCATGATCCCAGCACAGGCTCTCCAATTCCTGTGCCATTTGGAACCTCTTTTACTTCTTCTCCTGCCTTGGAGTTTCCACCATCACTGATGAGATGGTCAAAGCTGAGGATCAGTTAAAGGAGGATTTTTTCCTCCTTTTCCCAGCAGGACACTGGAGCAAAGACCAGCTCTGGCTTATTTTGTCCCTTCTCCCTTTTCTCCCACCAACATGAGGCAGGACACAGTTTTAGTTTCCTCTGGTTTGGGTTCCTCTGCATGAAGAAATTTTCTCTGCACAGCAGGAGTGTCCATATATACATAGATATATACATAGATATGTACATAAGTGCAGCATCATTTAAATCTGCAATTATGGGGCACAAAATGTCTATTAAATATGTGGACAGAGTGGAAAACTGAAGCCACCATGACTCACCCTGGTTAGAGGAGAAATGCCTGAGCTGCCCAAACCTCCACAGCACAAACCAAGGCCATGCAGGGAGAGCAGGATAAGGATTGTCCCAAGCTCCAGCCAGCCCCAGGAGCTGGCAGGAGAAAGGGAGATGGCAGGATGAAAGCCCAGCAGAAGCCAGATGAGCATCTTGCAGGGGAACACAGGAGAGTTCAGAGGACCTCAATGGTTATCTCAGAAGCTCCGTGTGGTTCCAGGGACGTGCAGGGGCCCAGCTGCCAAATTCCAAGCCTGGAATCCGAGGACTTTGGCACCTCTCCTTCAGTCTGAGCCTTTTAATGCTGCTTTTGGCTGCTGTGGGTGGGTTTAGAAGGGCTTCAAAGCAGTTTATGTACAGATAAAAATATGTACAGGTGTGTGTGGAAGGGCACACTGAGCTGTGGACACACTCACACATAACACTCTCCAGGTTTATTTTTAATGCCTTTTCCCCCCTTTTCAAACCTTTCAAGGAGTGACCCATCATTTGCACGTGAGGGCTGAAGTTCCAACCCAGAGAGTGGAAAATCCATGAGGAAAGAATTCAGATTATTAAACTCTAGAGGAAAAAAAAATAATCCACTTGGATATGCAGTGCTTGAAAAGCTCCTGGATTTGGGGGGTGAGTTTTCTCCGTCTTCCAGAGCAGTGAGTGGCTCTCAAACCTCCCTCTCAACACCTTCTCTCTTTCATTAAGCTGGAGGTGCCTCCTCCAAGTCTGTGAATGGAAAAGATGACAGCAGGTCACTGAAATCCACCCCAAAGTGCACCAGGGCTTGGAGCAGCAACACTCAGGCAGTGGCTGCCCAGCCCTGGAGCCCTCCCAGCACCAGGTTATGGGGTCTGAGCCTTCCCAGTGCCCAGGGCTGGGCATCTCTGGGGAAACTGGGGCAAATGGGAGCTCCCTGTGCTGCTGCTCTGGGGGCAAAATGACCTGGAAGGAGTTTTAGGGAGTTGCTGGAGGTGATTCTGGTGTTCACCTGGAGAGTGGACTCTGTCCCAAGTCACCCTCTGGTTCGTGCCATTTTGGGGGGTTTAAGGTGTGACTCTCTGGTCCAGGCAGCTTTGTTGGTGTGGATGGATTTATTTGGCCAAAATAAGTGTGTTCAAGCATGCAAAGGGTTTGCACAGTGCACGTGGGCTGTGTGTCCATGGAAGGTGGAAGTTCCCAAAGCCTTGGGTGCTCTTCTCGTGGTGCTCAGGGGTGTTTGTGGCCAACACAAACTGGAATCCCACCGAGTCTGGAAGGAAAAGGTTTTTAGAGGTCCAAGAGCAGGTGAAACAGGGAAATTCTCTCCTCTTTTTGACCTCCCCCTTCTAATTGTTTGTCTTGATTCCTCCCCATCATCCCATGAGCAGGAGCTCTGTCATTCCCTAAGGAAGGACAATTCCCTCCTCTCACACATGCATGGAGGGCACTCCAACCACTGCCCTCAGCTTCCCACTGCCACCAGAGCCCCCAGCACAGGAGCAGGAGAGGGAAAGGGTGCCAGGGGGTGGGCTGTGTGTCCACAGGGCGATGGCACCATCCCTGATGCTCCACACCAGTGGCAGGACCAGCTGTGGCTGAGGAGTGAAGGTTTCCAGCTATGCAAAAAATGAAGCTTTGAGAAGAACAGGCTGTGGAAGGAAAGCCCTGGGAATAAACACCCATGAGCTCTGAGAAGCCATGAAATTAATAAATACAGCATTGCTGGGCTGGCTGAGGGTGGCAGGACTGGAGAGAGGGGTCTCCTTTGGGTTCAGCTCTGTGGGGGCAGTGTTGGGGTGCTCCTCAGCTGCTCTCCCCATCCTGAGCTCCTGCCCTGGGCTGGCCCAACCCCCCTTTGCAGCTGTGAAGCCTCAGTGCAGGGTTTGCCCTCCCTGAGTCCCCCAAACCCCATCCCTGGGAGCCCCCAGAGCTGCCCCAGTGCCCGAGGGCTCCTGCAGAGGGGCAGCCCCTGCCCTGCGGCTGCTCCGGCACAGACATGACGTTGCCAGTCTGGGCACGGCAAAAGGAGGAGGGAGAGCAGAGTCTGCTCCGAGCGTTTCCAGCTGTAATTGTGCTGATCTGGAAAAACAGTTCGGGCTTTGCTCTCTCCCTCCTCTCTTGGCTGAGCTCCTCCCGTGGCTTGGCAGCTGCCCCAGAGTGAGGGTTGTTTTGGTGAGAGGGGCTGGAGCTGCAGAGCGTCCCTGCAGGGTGGGCATTGGCAGGGTGTCCCTGCAGGGTGGGCATTGGCAGGGTGTTCCTGCAGGGTGGGCATTGGCAGGGTGTCCCTGCAGGGTGGGCATTGGCAGGGTGTTCCTGCAGGGTGGGCATTGGCAGGGTGTCCCTGCAGGGTGGGCATTGGCAGGGTGTTCCTGCAGGGTGGGCATGGGCAGGGTGTCCCTGCAGGGTGGGCATTGGCAGGGCGTTCCTGCAGGGTGGGCATTGGCAGGGCGTTCCTGCAGGGTGGGCATTGGCAGGGTGTCCCTGCAGGGTGGGCATTGGCAGGGTGTCCCTGCAGGGTGGGCATTGGCAGGGCGTTCCTGCAGGGTGGGCATTGGCAGGGCGTTCCTGCAGGGTGGGCATTGGCAGGGCGTCCCTGCAGGGTGGGCATTGGCAGGGCGTCCCTGCAGGGTGGGCATTGGCAGGGCGTTCCTGCAGGGTGGGCATTGGCAGGGCGTCCCTGCAGGGTGGGCATTGGCAGGGTGTCCCTGCAGGGTGGGCATTGGCACGGTGTCCCTGCAGGGTGGGCAGGGTGTTCCTGCAGGGTGGGCATGGGCAGGGTGTCCCTGCAGGGTGGGCATGGGCAGGGTGTCCCTGCAGGGTGGGCATGGGCACGGTGTCCCTGCAGGGTGGGCATGGGCAGGGTGTTCCTGCAGGGTGGGCATTGGCACAGTGTTCCTGCAGGGTGGGCATGGGCAGAGCATCCCTGCAGAGTGGGCATGTTGTCCCTGCAGGGTGGGCAGAGTGTGGGCAGAGCATTCCCTGCAGGGTGGGCACAGCGTCCCTGCAGGGTGGGCATGGCCAGAACATTCCTGCAGGGTGGGCAGGATGTCCCTGCAGTTTGGGCATGGGCAGAACGTCCCTGCAGGGTGGGCAGAGTGTGGGCAGAGCATCCCTGCAGGGTGGGCAGGATGTCCCTGCAGGGTGGGCATGGGCAGAACGTCCCTGCAGGGTGGGCAAAGCCTCTGCCCTGCTCTCCTGTTGCCACCAAGGGCTGCTGGCACCAGGGGCCACCTCCTGCCCTCAGCCATGCCCCCTTTGCTGCCCTTGTTTCCTTGTTTGGGTTGGAAAGGACCTCAAGGCTCGTCTCATTCCACCCCCCAGGGACCTTCCACTGGACCAGGTTGCTCCAACCTGACCCTGAGCACTTCCAGGGATGGGACAACACCCTGGGAGCTGGTGCCCAATGGTGCCTCCAGGGGCACAGGGGTGGGGACCCCCCCAGCCACTGCTGGCTGGTGGCAACGGGGCACTGGGCAGGGCAGGAGCCACCTGGGAAGCTCTGGAGTCCTGGAGGTTCCTTGGGAAACCTCCAGAAGGAAGGCAGAGATCCCACCAGAGCTGAGGGACACAAGGAACCCTCAGAGATCCCACCAGAGCTGAGGGACACAAGGAACCTTCAGAGATCCCACCAGAGCTGAGGGACACAAGGAACCCTCAGAGATCCCACCAGAGCTGAGGGACACAAGGAACCCTCAGAGATCCCACCAGAGCTGAGGGACACGAGGAACCCTCAAAGATCCCACCAGAGCTGAGGGACACAAGGAAACCCTCAAAGATCCCACCAGAGCTGAGGGACACAAGGAACCCTCAGAGATCCCACCAGAGCTGAGGGACACAAGGAACCTTCAGAGATCCCACCAGAGCTGAGGGACACAAGGAACCCTCAGAGATCCCACCAGAGCTGAGGGACACAAGGAACCCTCAAAGATCCCACCAGAGCTGAGGGACACAAGGAACCCTCAAAGATCCCACCAGAGCTGAGGGACACATCCAGCCCTCAGATTGCCCCAAGCCAGGAGTGACCCACAGGCCTGGCATGGAAACACCTCCCCAGTGCAGCATCCTGGGATGAAAGGGAAGCCAGGAGCCCAGGAACAGCCGGGCAGTGCCACCAGCACTGGCACAGAGAGCTCCTCAGGCATGTCCTGCCGCTGCCCCAGGGGGTTGGTGTCACCACTGTGCCCACACACACAGGGCTGTGACCCTGCCTGGCCCCTGAGCTGCCCCTGGGTCCCCCCAGGGCTCCCCCTGTGCCGTGGCCACTCAGAGGGGGCACATGGAGGGCTTTGCCAGGGAAGCAGAACAGCATTCCCGGCTGGAGCAGCTGCAGCAGTGCCAGGAGTGTTCATGTTTCCTTTTGTAAAGAGAGGGTTTGTTAGAAAGTGAGGAAACATTGCCCAGCCTTGGCAAAACAGCAGCCAAGGGTGCCCCTGTGTGCTGGTGGCACGTGGGTGGCAGGAGGGGACAGGGGTGGGGACAAAGCTCGTGGCCAGGGTCTAGATCCAGGCCCTGCAGGGTCAGTGGGATCCAAACCTCGAAGAAAGGATTTGCTCTTTTTTTGGGGGAGAAAAGCCCCTAAAACTCACCAAATGTGGGGATGGAGCTCTGGGCCTGCCCTGCCCTTTGCAGGCTGTGGATTAACTGGGACAATGTGGGCAGTGTGGGGGCACTTGGGGGTGAGGGGGATGCTCTGGTGCCTCCACCCACAGTGCTCCTGCAAGGGGTGACTTGCCAGCTGTCCAGTGGGCAAAACTGCCTTGCAAAGGGTGAGATGCCCCTTGAAAGCACCAATAAATAAGGAGCCTCCTGGCTCAGTGGTTGGGGCTCAGCCCAAAGGTGGTGCTGGAGGGTCTGCCCAGAGCAGTGTGAAGGATGTTGGGCACTGCCAGGGGAAGGATCTGATCTGATAAACAGCAACCCTCACCCCAAGCTCCCTCTGAGACCTGTGGGAGGGCACCCAGCCCTCAGCCAGAGCTGTGGGTCCCAAGGGTGGTCCTGTGGTGGCACCTGGTCACCAGTTCAGGAGTTTTCTCTGCTCGTGGTGAGCAGGAGTGGGCAGTGGGGTGAGCAGGAGTGGGCAGTGGGGTGAGCAGGAGTGGGCAGTGGAATGTCCAGGAGTGACCAGTGGGATGCCCAGGAGGGGGCAGTGGGATGTCCAGGAGTGGCCAGTGGGGTGAGCAGGAGTGGGCAGTGGGGTGAGCAGGAGTGGCCAGTGGGATGCCCAGGAGTGGGCAGTGGGGTGAGCAGGAGTGGGCAGTGGGGTGAGCAGGAGTGGGCAGTGGGATGAACAGGAGTGGGCAGTGGGATGAACAGGAGTGGCCAGTGGGATGTCCAGGAGTGACCAGTGGGATGCCCAGGAGTGGGCAGTGGGGTGAGCAGGAGTGGGCAGTGGGGTGAGCAGGAGTGGGCAGTGGGATGCCCAGGAGTGACCAGTGGGATGAGCAGGAGTGGGCAGCGGGATGCCCAGGAGTGGCCAGCGGGATGCCCAGGAGTGGCCAGTGGGGTGAGCAGGAGTGGCCAGTGGGATGCCCAGCACCAGCAGAGCCATCCCCCGCTGCCTGTGCCCTTCAGCTTGTTTGGAAACTGGGAAAATAGCCCAAGGCTGATCAAATGCTGTGCCAGAGGCTGCCCAGGAAGGTGCTGGCAGGCCCAGCACCCGTTTTCAGGTCCCACACCCTCCACCTCGTGGGCTCCTGCACCATTTCTGCCTCTGCTTGGACTCCCACTGTTGGTATTTTTCCACTGTTACCACTGTGGTGAAAGGCATTTGGAAGTCCATTCCTCTGTCCCACTCCCTCCACGGAGCTCCAATCCCACTTCAAGTTTTCCACAGCTGAACTCTCTCTTTCCTGAACCTCCTTAATCACTTCTTCATCCAGTTCCATCTTGAATAAATTAACTGCAAGTGAATTTGCCTTGCAGGAGATTAAGTGTCCCATTGATTGGAAAGGCCTGTGAAAAGCAGAGTGGCTTCTCATTCCTCCCTAATCCCACATTCCAGGGTCACCAGACATACCTTCCTCTCCTGAGCTCTTCTCATTTCACCAAAATATCTCAAGGCTCAAAATGAGCTTTAATCAAAATACCTGAAGGTTGGAAATGAGCTTTGCAAGGTCTCCACTGCACACCCAGGGAGGGGGCTGTGCCAAGGGGGCTGTGCCCTCCGAAAGGCAGGAATTTGCTGGATGCAAACAGGCTCAGGGGGCTCTGGGAGAGCCTGAGGATCATCAGGAGAACGAGGTGAGGGGTTGAGCTGCATCCAGGGAAAGGTGCTGGGGGGTACAGAGGGAAGTGCTGGGAAAAACCAACAGCAAGAAATGGAAATGAAACATTTATGCAAAAAAAAAAAAGAATTAGAAATGAAGATAAATGGGGACTAAATGAAGCAGAGTCTGGACTGTGGGAGGTGGTTTGAGGGTGGTGGTGCCTCCTCCAGGAGGGTATGATGGGCATGGGCACATCCCCTGGGCTCAGGGCAGCAGCCTGAGGTGCAACGTGGATTTTTGAGAAATTACCTCCTGACAAATTTCCCAGGGAAAATTTGGCTTCTCCATCAGGATGCCTTCAAATCAGGGCTGGATGTTCTTCCAGGAGGTACAATCCAGGCAAACCTAATTTATTGGGCTCAGTCCCAAGGTAAGTGGTGTGAATTAATGTCTGTGACACGGGGAATTTCAGCAGGGAATGTTTTTACTGAGGGTAAAAAAAAACAAAACCAATAATTCCATAGTCTGAATGTGATTTTAACTCTGCACAAGTAACAAAATCCTTTAAAACGTGCAAAAATCTGCACCTTGAGCTTGGCACGTCATTTTTGCCCAGAGCAGCTGTGGCTGCCCCATCCCTGGGAGTGGCCCAGGCCAGGCTGGAGCACCCTGGGACAGTGGGAGGTGTCCCTGCCCATGGCAGGGGGTGGCACTGGGTGGGCTTTGGGGTCCTTCCCACCCAAACCATTCCAGGATTCCATGATTTTGCTGTTCCTCTGAGCCTGCAGCCATGGCCACAGCCCCCCCATCCCATTCCCAGCCCAGGCAGGAGAAGGGGAAGCAGGACCAGCACAAAGCCCTGGAGCTCCTCTGGTATTTCCACCCCCAGCCTGGTTTTCCCTCCCTTTATTTTTTTCCCTAGGATGAAAGTTAAAATAAATACATCCCCAGACACGTCTCTCTGAGCAGTCTGTGCTTTTCCCACTTAATCCCTCTTTTTATTTTCCCCCCTTTGTTTTCCCCACGAGCAGGACACCAAAAGGAAGGCGAGGGAGGGCCTGTTTGCTTCTCATTTGCTTTTGAAGCTTCTTTTCCAAGCCAAGCCATGAGGCAAGGGCAGAGCCAGGAGGGCTCAGTGCAGCTTTCCAGGGAGAACCAGGGGCAGATCTGGGATCACCCAAGGGTGTGTGGGCAGTGGGGGAGCCGGGATGGAGCCTGGGATGGAGCCTGGGATGGAGACAAGGATTGGAGCCTGGGATGGAGGCAGGGATGGAGCCAGGGATGGAGGCAGGGATGGAGCCTGGGATGGAGGCAGGGATGGAGCCAGGGATGGAGGCAGGGATGGAGCCTGGGATGGAGGCAGGGATGGAGCCAGGGATGGAGGCAGGGTTGGAGGCAGGGATGGAGGCAGGGATGGAGCCAGGGATGGAGGCAGGGATGGAGGCAGGGATGGAGCCAGGGATGGAGCCAGGGATTGGAGCCTGGGATGGAGCCAGGGATGGAGCCTGGGATGGAGCCTGGGATGGAGGCAGGGATGGAGGCAGGGATGGAGGCAGGGATGGAGCCAGGGATGGGGCCTGGGATGCTCCTGCTGCAGCACAAGACTCCAGTTGGCTTTGGGTGGTCCGGGGTTTTGGGGTGATTTTGGGGTTTGGAGGTGATTTGGGGGTTTGGGTGATTTGGGGGTTTGGGTGATCTGCATTACTTGGTCATCTGGGATGTTTGGGTGATTTGGGTTGTTTGGGTGGTTTGGTTAATCTGTATTATTTGGGTGGTCTGGGGGTTTTGGGGTGCTTTGGGTTACTTGAGTATTTTGGGTTATTTGAGTATTTTGGGTTATTTGGGTATTTTGAGTTAATTGAGTATTTTATTTGAGTATTTGGGGGTTTGAGTATTTGGGGGTTATTTGAGTATTTGGGGTTATTTGAGTGTTTTGAGTTATTTGAGTATTTTGGGGTTATTTGAGTATTTTATTTGAGTATTTGGGGTTATTTGAGTATTTTGGATTATTTGAGTGTTTTGGGTTACTTGAGTATTTTATTTGAATATTTGGGTGTTATTTGAGTATTTTGGGGTTATTTGAGTATTTGGGGTTATTTGAGTATTTGGGGTTATTTGAGTATTTTGGGGTTATTTGAGTATTTTGGGTTATTTATTTTGGGGTTATTTGAGTATTTTGGGTTACTTCAATTACTTGGGTTGGGGGTTTTATTTCTGTTTAAGAAAAAAACCCATCACATTTAAAGCCCAGGTTTGCAAACCCTCAAGTAAGGGGAGAGTTTGGGAGCTGGGGAGTGGAGCAGCATCCCTGCAAGCAGCACCTTCCAAACAGCTGGAAAAGCCTTTTCCCAAGCTGCCAAGTTTCCATGAGGACTCTGCAGCTTCAGCTGATGAATCACTGACTGCAGCTGAAGGGAGAAGGGCAAACAATGCCATTGTCTTGGGGAGAGGAGAATTCCGGTTTCCTGAGCTCTGGCACAGCCTGCAAATATTTGGGTGTTCCTGGAGCTCCAGCCCTGCCAGAGCTGCAGGACTGGGGAATGGGTGGGATGTCCTCGTCATCCTCACATGGTTGAAAGAGAGAATTGCACTTAATGATCACTGGAGTGATGATTCAGGGATATTTATTAATAGGTGGTGAGATAATTAATGGCAAACCTCAGGTAGGATTTCCTGCAGCCTGGGAGGGGGAGCAGCTCCTCTGAGAAGCTCCTGTTAAATCCCATCTGCATTAAATTCCTTGAGAATTAAGAATTACTCAGTCTGAGGTGGCTCAGCCTTTATTCTTTTCCATCTTCGAGGTCTTTTTCTCTCCCTCTCCCACATCCTCCAGTTCCACCTTCCCCCTCCTCTCTGACCACGAGCAAATGGACGTTGGTGGTGGGACAGAGGCTGAGGGACACGAGCAAAGTCCTTGTGCAGCTCAGGGAGGAGGTACCAGACTGCCCTGAGCTTCTGACAGCTCCAGATGGATGTTGCTTTCCCTAATTAATCCCCTCGTTAACACTAAAGCTGCGAGACAGGAAGTGTTTCCATGAGAATCCTCAGCTTTGGGAGCTTTTCCTTTGGTGAGCAATTCCCTTTCATAGGGATGGAATGAAAGAATGAGCGTTTGGTGTCTTTGTAGAAGGAGCGTTGAATGAAATGACCATTCCTGGTCTAACAGGGAACATCTGTGCCGAGGCTTTGCCAGCTGCTGGGAAGGGCTGTGTGGAACAAAAGAGGTCCTGTTTATCTGCAGATCCAGCTTTGGACAGTTGCAGCCACAGATTGGATTTGGAAAGCAAGGAAAAGCAGATTTATTTTGGGCCGACACATCGGGAGCAGGAGGTGCCAAGAACTCGTGGTTCTGGTGTTTCTGGAGGAGCCTGGCAGGGGTGGGCACATTCCTCAGGCCCTGCTCTCTTCCTTCTTTGGTTTGCTGCTTTTCTGGTCAAGTCCAAAAGAAAAAGTGAGAGAAATGTTTGTGATGTCCCAGATACATCCTGACTGGAGACCCGTATCCCTGCTGGGACCAAGGGGTCCTGTCAGCTCCTCTGATTTTAAGGAGCAGATTAATGCCCAGCATCCTCACCCACCACTGGAGAGCCAAGGGGTTGGCTCTGGGCTCTTGGTGACCACCCCAGCTTGGAGCAAATTCCCTTTTCCAGCTTTTTTTGGGAGGAACTTCCTTGTGGATCCCAGTGTGAGTTGCTGTCAGTGCTCTACCAGCTCCTTTGGGGTTTGCAAGGCAGGGCTTTGTTCACATCCATGTCCTTGGCATGAAGTGGGAGGTCATGGCAGGGCGTGGGATCTGATGATCTTTAAGGTCCCTTCCTACCCAAACCATTCCAGGATTCCATGAAAAGCAGCAGTGGGAAGGGCTGATCTGTCCCCTCTGCCCAGGGCCAGCCATGCCCACCATGCAGAGCTCAGGTGATGCTGAGGGTCCTGGTGCCATCCTGGTGCTGGCCATGAGGAGGTGATGCTGAGGGTCCTGGTGCCATCCTGGTGCTGGCCATGAGGAGGTGATGCTGAGGGTCCTGGTGCCATCCTGGTGCCATCCTGGTGCTGGCCATGAGGAGGTGATGCTGAGGGTCCTGGTGCCATCCTGGTGCTGGCCATGAGGAGGTGATGCTGAGGGTCCTGGTGCCATCCTGGTGCTGGCCATGAGGAGGTGATGCTGAGGGTCCTGGTGCCATCCTGGTGCTGAGGGTCCTGGTGCCATCCTGGTGCCATCCTGGTGCTGGCCATGAGGAGGTGATGCTGAGGGTCCTGGTGCCATCCTGGTGCTGGCCATGAGGAGGTGATGGGTTCCTTTGCTCCTCCTTGTGCTTCCAGATGATTTTGGAGCCCTCACTCCCTTCCAGGTATCCCTAGACCCCCGTTCCAGCTGATGGGCACTAATTCCAGGCAGCTGAGCCACAATTCCAGCTCATTCCTGGCTGTTCCCATGGGCAGGAGGAGGGGAAATGGTGCTTGCACTGAGCCAAGTTGGGGAAACAACAGTGACCCCCAGCAAGGGACCCTCTGCTGGCACCTCCCGAGCCTGGGGCTGGGCAATCCTTTTCCCAGGGGGTTCTCCCCCTCTGGGCACTGACAGAACCCTCTTTCCCCAGGCTGGTGGTGGGAGCTCCCTACGAAACCAACGGCCAGCAGAAGACAGGAGATGTCTACAAGTGTCCTGTGACCAGCGACAGCCACAGCAACTGCACCAAACTCAACTTAGGTACAGCCCCTGGGGCTTCCCAGTGTGGGTCTTACCCTGTTCTTGTCATGGCACGATTTTATCGTGGCTTTGGGCTTGGGCTGCAAAGGTGGAGCCCAACAATGTGAGCTCTGTGTGTTTCAGGAGGATTTTGAGGTCAGGAATTCTTTCAGGTGTTCATGTGATTCCTCCTGCTGAGCTTGAAGCAACATCAGGGTAAAACTGAGCAAAATGGAATAAAAAAAATATTTGATATAGTTTAAACTGGTTTATTGAATGATCAGGATAAACTTATCAGTGGGGAATGTCCCCCAAGGGTCTGTATTCCCTCTCCTGGGGTGGTTGGACATTGTGCCCACCTCAGAGGGTTCCCTGGGCACTGGCAGGTTTTGCTCCCAGGACTCAGCCTGTCCCTGAGGGATTTTGGGAATTATCACCCAACCACCCCACCCCAGGCCCCATCACTGCTGCTGCAGGAGGAGCACCCCGGGGTGCCCCAGTCCCACTGACATCCCATTCCCACCTTGTTCGTGGGAGAAGTGAGACCTTCCTTGGGGTTCCTCTGCCTGGTCCAGCACCAGGAACAGTTTGGGGATGTTGGGCCGTGCCCTCCCCGGGCTGGAGCAGAGAAAGGCACAGGGGGCACAGTGCCCTTTGCTGCCCAGTCTGGGGCACCCCAGAGGCTCAGCAGGATTTGGGAACTGGAGACTTTCCCATGGTCTTGAGGAGCTTCCCTGGGGTTTGAGGTCAGGGATTTTCTGTTCTCACTTCGTTGCTCAGCACTGTGAATTTCAGCTCTCCTGGGTTTCCACCAGATCTGATAAGAGAGGAGGAACTTTGAATCATCTGCAATATTTGATTGATTGGCTCCAAATATTGTTTTTTAACCACTGTTTTCTTTTTCTTTTTTTTTTCATTATTTGGGATGGCAACACTGAGACTCCTCCAGGAAACGAGTCTCTTGAGTGTGTCAATTTGAATCCTGCTCCAAACCCATCTTTTTTTCCCACTGGGAATGAGTTTCGAAGGACAGGAGCAGTTCCATGGGCACATCCTAGTTTGTTTTATTCCCAATCAACTTCACAGTCCAGCAGGGCCCTCTGAGTGGAGCCAGGTGGGCACTGCCCTGGGGGGATGCCAAGCTGGAGAAGCAGGAGCAGATGAGACTGAGCCCCTCTGAGGGGTTTGTCCCCAAACATCCACAGCCTCACTCACAGCCTGGAAGACTTTTCTCCTTCCTGGTTGTGGCATGGAGGGAAAAACCCAAAAAGCCCAAAGTGCAGAGCCCACAGGTGGGCAGGCACAGGTGTGCCAGCCCTGCCCAGGGCACAGCTCCCTCTGGCTCCAGCAGTGCCAGGGGGCACACAGGGGGGGCTGTGGGTCCTGCTGTCCCTGACCAGCTCCTCTCTCCCAAGGACGGGTGACACTCTCCAACGTGTCCGAGAGGAAGGACAACATGAGGCTCGGCCTCAGCCTGGCCACCAACCCCAGAGACAGCAGCTTCCTGGTGAGAGCCCTGGGGACAGGGGGGGGACATCCTGGGGACATCCTGGGGACAGCCTGGGGACAGCCTGGGGACAGCCTGGGGACAGCCTGGGGACAGGGGGGGACAGGTGGGACAGCCTGGGGACAGCCTGGGGACAGCCTGGGGACAGCCTGGGGACAGCCTGGGGACAGCCTGGGGACAGGTGGGGACAGGGGGGGACAGCCTGGAGACAGCCTGGGGACAGGGGGGGACAGCCTGGGGACAGCCTGGCCACCAACCCCAGGGACAGCAGCTTCCTGGTGAGAGCCCTGGGGACATCCTGGGGACAGGGGGGGACAGCCTGGGGACAGCCTGGCCACCAACCCCAGGGACAGCAGCTTCCTGGTGAGAGAACTGGGGACAGCCTGGGGGCAGGGGGGGGACAGGTGGGGACAGTCTGGGGGGCACAGTCTTTGGGGAATTCCCAAAGAAGCTGTGGCTGCCCCTGGATCTTTGGAAATCCAAGGCCAGGCTGGACAGGGCTTGGAGCACCCTGGGCTGGTGGGAGGTGTCCCTGCCCATGGCAGGGGTGGGATGGGATGAGCTTTAGGTCCCTTCCCATCATCCCATTCCATGATTTCTGATTCCATGATGTTTCATACACACCATGGGGCTCAAAATCCTCACTTTCCATGGCGGGGGGAAAAAGAAGGGCAAGCCCTCAGTGACCCAGTGCCAACCAACCCCCTCCCCTCTGTCTCCTCCAGGCCTGCAGCCCCCTCTGGTCCCACGAGTGCGGCAGCTCCTACTACACCACGGGCATGTGCTCCAGGGTCAACTCCAACTTCAGGTTCTCCAGGACGGTGGCCCCAGCTCTGCAGAGTGAGAACCAAAGGCCCCAAGCCTGGCTTAGGGGGCAGAGGGAGCTGTGCCCTCCCACCCCTGCAGCCCAGAGGGCACACAGAGCCCTGGCAGTGTTGAGGAGAAGGCAAGAGGAGAGGAAGTGGTTGCAGGGAAGTGATTCAAAGGGGTGACATCCACAGACATCTGGGAAGAATTTTCCCTCTGACTGACACCCAGGGAAGACAAAAAACACCTTATTCTTCCAAAGGCAGGAGTGAAAGCATCCAGAATATTTTATCAGAAGGAAAAATAGGGAAAGAATTCGGACTTGGCCACACAAAACAAAGCTCACATTGACTGAAAGTGAAACGTGTTGGCCCAACGTGGTGCCTTTGGAGATGTGATTTTATTTCTGAGGTCTTAAAAAAGCTTCTTGGCTTTCCTGAGGGTGGGAGGGATGGCAGAAGCCTGTCCTGCACCCCCAGGGCTCCTGGAAGCTCCTTGTCCCAGCTGGGCACAGGGTGTGATTCCCAACTCCATCACACCTCTGGGGTGGGTTAATCCCCGTGGGATAGGGAGGGGTTTGGGAAAACGGGACTTTGGGGTCATCAAGGCAGTAAAAGCAGAGCCCACCACCAAATTCCCAGTGTCACTTCCCTCTCCATGGCCAGGAGGTGGTTGAGCCCATTTGGGATTTTAGGGAGTGTCCTCATTCAGTGAGTGGGATGCAGGAACTCAGCTCCTCTCCCTGCATTCCAGGGTGAGCCAGGGACAGGGATGGTGGCACACAGCTCAGGACCAGGGACGGAGTGACCCATGGGTGACTCCAGTCCATGGATGTTTCAATCCATAAAAGCCCCCAGGAAGTGGAAAAACAGCTGATAAATATCTGTCACTGGGAAATTCAGCTTCATCTGCTTGTCTGTGACTTTCCTAAGGATTGTCATAAAATATGAGCAAGACAGAGATGGTTCTGAGCAATTTTCCCCACTGAAATCCACTCTGCTGCCTCAGTCCTTCATGGCTCGTGCTGCAGAGCTGAGCCCTGGGGTCCTCCCGGGGGTTTCTTGGCTGGTTCTGCCCTGAGGATTTGGTGGGAAGGCAGGAAATGCCCTCGTGGTGGCTGGCAGGGCTGGCAGTGACTCAGGAGCAAGGCATGGCTCTGTGGGAAGAGCAGGGGCTGGATCCTGCTGCTCTTTGAAGTGTGGAATTCTATTAGACAGGATAAAAGCTCAAATCTGAATAAGAAAAGATACCACTGAGTGTTATTCTTAGAAAATGATCCTGTCTTGTCCAAGCAGAGAGGATGCTTGTGGCTTCTCTCCACCTTGGTGGAGCCCAGAGCTCCTTCTGAAGGACTGAAATCAGCTTTTTTACCAAATAAATCAGCCCAGCAAGTACCTGGCAGTGAGTGGAGCCCTAAATCTCCCCTTGCAATAACACCCTGTGTCTCCCACAGGGTGCCAGACCTACATGGACATCATCATCGTTCTGGATGGCTCCAACAGCATTTATCCCTGGGTGGAAGTCCAGCATTTCCTCATCAACATCTTGAAGAAGTTTTATATCGGTCCTGGCCAGATCCAGGTAAGGTCCTGCACACCTTGTGTGTCCCCCAGTGTCACACAGAGCCCCCAGCCCTTCTCCTGGGGTGTCCCAACGTCCCTTCCCTCTAACCCTGGTGCCACCTGGCACTGCTTGGTCAGGCACTGGGGTTGGACTCATCCCATGGGAATAATGCCCCCATTAATGGCCCTAAATGAGCTTTGGAGAGCACATCCCACATCCCAAAGGGCAGGAAACCCCATGGGAGCACAGGCAGCATGTGAAGGGCTCTCCATCCCCTTCCTTATAGTAATTATGGGGGGATTTGGGAAAGGGTTTGGGAAGGGGTTTGGGCAGGGCTTTGGGAAGGGATTTGGGAAGGGGTTTGGGCAGGGGTTTGGGCAGGGATTTGGGAAGGGGTTTGGGCAGGGATTTGGGCAAGGGTTTGGGCAGGGATTTGGGCAGGGATTTGGGCAGGGATATCCTCAGCAATTTGCACAAGTCACCCCCAGTTTGGTGCCATCAGACATGCTGTGGGGTCACACTGGGGCATCACCCCAAACCTTTAGAGCAGGGCAGGGGTGAGGGGAATAAAACTGAGTATTTTTCATGGGTCCAAGGAGGGCAAACTGGGGCAAATGGGGCAGAGATGGAATTTCAGTGGGGGTGTTGTGTGTGGCTGACAAAGCTCATTTTGGGGGGGTTGTTGGCATCCTTTGTGATGTTCCCTTAATCCCCAGGTCGGAGTGGTTCAGTATGGAGAAGATGTTGTCCATGAGTTCCATCTGAATGACTACAGGTCTGTAAAGGACGTGGTGGCAGCTGCCAGTCACATAGAGCAGAGAGGAGGCACAGAGACCAGGACTGCCTATGGCATCGAGTTTGCTCGGTAAAAACCTCCCACCTTCCTCTCCAACAAACTTCAGTCACCATTTGCTTTCCTTCCCTCCCCCTCCCTTCACTTTTCCTCACTGCTGAGAATGTGGGGGATACCACCAGGCTAAAAATGCTTTTGGAAGAAGATCTGGTCCTCAACTGATGCTCCTCAGAACTGCAGCTGGAGCAGAAGGAGGGCACAGAGACAGACTCTGGAACTGCAGCCTCTTTCTGGAAGCACCCAGAGCTGAGCTCTCAGCCCCCAAAGGCAGCCCCTCCTCTGCCCCAGGCTCTGTGGGGCCCCCAAAAGCTCAGCACAGCCACGACCCACAGCCCCATCTCCCTTATCAAGGACAAGTCCCTGCTCCTGCTTTTCTTTTTTTCCCCACATCCCAGCCAGTGTTCTGCTGTAGATTTGGGGCTTTTTCATAGAATCTTGGAATCCTTTAGACTGGAAAAGGTGCCTGAGATGAATAACCAACCACCCCCCAGCACTGCCAAGGCCACCACTCACCCACATCCCCCAGTGCCACATCCACACATCAGTTAAACCCCTCCAGGGATTGTGACTCTACCCCTGCCCTGGGCACTTGCCAGTGCTTGGCCACCCTTTGGGTGAAGAAATTTTCTATAAACCTCCCCTGGCACAACTTGAGGTCATTTCCTCATGTCCCAGTGTGGTGAATTAAGGCCACTCCTCTGCAAGAAGCAACTTCCACTGGTGGGAAAATCCCCTTTGAGGGTCCTAAAACCTTCCCTGGTGATGCTGCCCCCTCCCAGGGGGGTTGGTGTGGGCAGTGGGGTGGTGCCAGCGGGCAGTGGGGTGCGTGATAGTGTGGGCAGTGGTGGCGTGGGCAGTGGGGTGGTGCCAGTGGGCAGTGGGGTGGTGGTGTGGGCAGTGGGGTGGTGGTGTGGGCAGTGGGGTGGTGGTGTGGGCAGTGGGATGGTGGTAGTGTGGGCAGTGGGGTGGTGGTGTGGGCAGTGGGGTGCTGCCAGCAGGCAGTGGGGTGGTGGCGTGGGCAGTGGTGTGGTGCCAGTGGGCAGTGGGGTGGTGCCAGTGGGCAGTGGGGTGGTGGTGTGGGCAGTGGTGTGGTGATGTGGGCAGTGGGGTGGTGCCAGCGGGCAGTGGGGTAGTGCCATGGTCAGTGGTGTGGTGCCAGCAGGCAGTGGGGTGGTGGTGTGGGCAGTGGGGTGGTGCCAGCAGGCAGTGGGATGGTGGCGTGGGCAGTGGGATGGTGATGTGGGCAGTGGGGTGGTGCCAGCGGGCAGTGGGGTAGTGCCATGGTCAGTGGTGTGGTGCCAGCAGGCAGTGGGGTGGTGGCGTGGGCAGTGGGATGGTGATGTGGGCAGTGGGGTGGTGCCAGCCGGCAGTGGGGTGGTGCCAGCAGGCAGTGGGGTGGTGCCATGGGCAGTGGGGTGGTGCCAGCAGGCAGTGGGATGGTGGTGTGGGCAGTGGGGTGGTGGTGTGGGCAGTGGTGTGGTGCCAGCAGGCAGTGGGGTGGTGCCAGCCGTCAGTGGGGTGGTGCCATGGGCAGTGGGATGGTGCCAGCGGGCAGTGGGGTAGTGCCATGGTCAGTGGTGTGGTGCCAGCAGGCAGTGGGGTGGTGGCGTGGGCAGTGGGATGGTGATGTGGGCAGTGGTGTGGTGCCAGCAGGCAGTGGGGTGGTGCCATGGGCAGTGGGGTGGTGCCAGCGGGCAGTGGGGTAGTGCCATGGTCAGTGGTGTGGTGCCAGCCGGCAGTGGGGTGGTGCCAGTGGGCAGTGGGATGGTGGCGTGGACAGTGGGATGATGGTGTGGGCAGTGGGGTGGTGCCATGGTCAGTGGGGTGGTACCAGTGGGCAGTGGGGTGGTGCCAGCAGGCAGTGGGGTAGTGCCATGGGCAGTGGGGTGATACCAGTGGGCAGTGGGGTGGTGCCAGCAGGCAGTGGGGTAGTGCCATGGGCAGTGGGGTGGTGCCAGCAGGCAGTGGGATGGTGGTGTGGGCAGTGGAGTGCGTGGTGCCAGCGGGCAGTGGTGCCCCCAAACCCCCCTGGCAGGGCTGAGCAGCCCAGGGCATCTCTTCACTTGCAGCTCGGAAGCGTTTCAGAAAGGTGGCCGCAAAGGGGCAAAGAGAGTAATGATTGTCATCACAGATGGAGAGTCCCACGACAGCCCAGACCTGGAGAGGGTGATCGAGGACAGCGAGAAGGACAATGTCACCAGATACGCCGTGGCGGTGAGTGGGGCTCCAGGTCACAGAATGGATTGGGTTGGAAAAGCCCTCCAAGATCAGCAAGTCCAACCCTTGATCCAACCCCACTGTGATCACCAGCCCAGGGCACAGAGTGCCCTGGGCTGGTGATCACAGTAGGGTTGGATCAAGACATGGTGGATTCTCACAGTAGGGTTGGATCAAGATGTGGTGGATTCTCACTCAGTGCCACATCCATTGGGTTGGAAAAGCCCTCTGAGATCATCAAGTCCAACCCTTGGTCCAGCTCCAGTCCCTTTACCAGATCATGGCACTCAGTGCCACGGCCAAGCTCAGCTGAAAAACCTCCAGGGATGGGGAATCCACCCCCTCTCTGGGCAGCCCATTCCAATCCCTGAGCACTCTCTCTGGAAAGGATTTTTTCTGATCTCCAACTTCAATTTCCCCTGGCAGAGCTTGAGCCCATCGTGCCCCCTTGTCCTATTGCTGAGTGCCTGGGAGAAGAGACCAACCCCCACCTGGCCAGAACTTCCCTTCAGGTCCTGGTGCTCCTCCTGCTTTTGCAGGAGGCACTGGGGGGCTGAGCTCTGGATTCAGTGGTGGAGCAGCTCAAGGACAGGCAGGACCTCCACATGGGCTGTCCAGCCTGGAGGAGTTGCAGCAGCTCCTTGGTTTGGTCCCACCATGGGGTGTCAGATGCCAAGGATGAGGAATCCTTCCATATGGCCACTCCTCAGGGGTTTGGGATGGTTCTATCCCAGCTGTGGCTGCCCCATCCCTGGAAGTGTCCAAGGCCAGGTTGGAGTACCCTGGGACAGTGGGAGGTGTCCCAGCCCATGGCAGGGAGTGGAAGGAGATGGTTTGTAATATCCTCCCAACCCAAACCATTCTGGGATTTATGATTCCATGAAAACCCCCTGAGTCTTGGCTTTCTGTTCCAACCAGGTGTTGGGTTATTACAACAGGAGAGGGATCAACCCTGAGGCCTTTTTGAACGAGATCAAGTTCATAGCGAGTGACCCTGACGAGAAGCACTTCTTCAATGTCACGGATGAAGCAGCTCTCAAGGACATCGTGGATGCCCTGGGAGAAAGGATATTCAGCCTGGAAGGTGGGTGCTGCTCCTCCTGGCATGGCCCAGCCACCCAGGCTGCCAAGGTGCTGCTGATCCTCTGCTGAACCTGAACAGGGCACATGGTGGGTTCCCCAATGTCTGTTCCAAACAGAACCTGAAATCACACTTGGAATGTCTCCACATAGAAAGAAAAATCTTTATTCTGAGTGCTTTGCACCCCTGAAGTAGGAGAGCACAGATCCCTTCTCCCCCAAAGGACACTCCCCACCCTGCCACAGGAGTTCTGGTGGCTTTGGCATTTATGGCAGACCTTGGGAATTTGGTGTGAGGGTCATTTGGGGCATCAGTGTTTTCCTCCTCCATCAAACCCTGAGTTATAAAGAGGCAGATCCCACACTTGGACTGCCAAGGCCTCCCTGGGGTGCCAGACAGTGCCAGGTTATGGGAGCAATGTTGGGGTTTCTGCCTTATTGGCTGGAATTAAATACCAGGAAATAGTTCTGCTCTAAATGGCAGCACCTCAGTCTGCCTTGTGACGAGTTTGCTGCTCTCCAAAGCTAAATTTGTCTAAATTTCATAGGAAAAATGCAGCCTGGGATGAACAATTGAATCAGGAGATGCAGGGCTGGCACTGGAAACTAAACATCTTTGGGTTGGGGCAATTTTGGTCAAACCAGTTTGACCAGTTTCACAAACTTTCACCAGTTTGCCAGCCCAGCCAGTCTGGTGCTTCCCCGTGGAAGATTTTCCCTGGATGAGAAACTTCTCCCAGGGACAATTATGAAGCAAAAATCTCTCAATGCACATCTTTGTGTCATCTCTCTGTGGCCACAGCAGAGCATGAGTTTGGGTCACTGGGGTGATCTGGGGAGGAATGGGATCATCAGAAGGATGTGGAGCTGCTGGAGGAGTCCAGAAGAGGCCATGGAGATGCTCCAGGGCTGGAGCCCCTTTGGAGCCAGGCTGGGAGAGCTGGGGGGGTCACCTGGAGAAGAGAAGGATCCAGGAACACCTGAGAGCCCCTTCCAGTGCCTAAAGGGGCTCCAGGAGAGCTGGAGAGGGACTGGGGACAAGGCCTGGAGGGACAGGACACAGGGAATGGCTTCCCACTGCCAGAGGGCAGGGCTAGATGGGATATTGGGAAGGAATTCCTGGCTGGGAGGGTGGGCAGGCCCTGGCACAGGTTGGGCAGAGAAGCTGTGGCTGCCCCATCCCTGGGAGTGTCCCAGGCCAGGCTGGACAGGGTTGGAGCACCCTGGGCTGGTGGGAGGTGTCCCTGTCCATGGCAGGGGTGGGATGGGATGGGCTTTGAGGTGCTTCCAGCCCAACCCATTCCAAGGCTCTGTGATGGGTCTGTGGGATCTGAGCTCCCCTTGCTCCTCCCACCCTGACCCACCGAGGCCCCTCTGAGCCCCCCAGGAAAAAAACTCCCCATTAAACACAAACTCCCTTTTGTTTTTCAAGGCACCAACAAGAACGAGATCTCCTTTGGCCTGGAAATGTCCCAGACTGGATTTTCATCACATGTTGTAGAAGTAAGAGAGGAAATGTGGGGTTTTTTTTCTCTCCCTGTGCAAACCTTGTGCTGCAGGTGGGAGATGGGGATTGGGGTAGATCCCTAATCATGAAGTTCAATCCCTGATCATGAAGTTCAGTCACTTAAATGAGCAAAGCAGCTCCTCCTGAGGCCACAACCTCTTGGGCAGGATGTGCTGGGCTGTGTGGAGGGAGGCACTGGCCAGTGCAGGGTGTGCTCAGCTCCCTCACCCCCACGGGCTCTGGCAGGTCCAGGAGAAGAGCCAGCAGGGAATTCTCTCCAGGGTTTTTCTGGGACCCTGAAAACACCTGATTGAAGCACCATTCTAGACTTAAACCCCTCCAGCTTTCCAGGTGTGCTTTGGGGGATGGTTTCCTTGCTCTGTGTGGGAAGGGAGAGAGGGGGAGTTGCCTCCACTTGGCAAGAAATGCCCTCCAGCTTCTCCTGCTGTCCCAGGATGGGATCCTGCTGGGAGCAGTGGGAGCCTATGACTGGAATGGAGCTGTCCTGAAGGAAACCAGCAGTGGGAAGGTCATTCCCCTGAGGGAATCCTATCTCCAGGAGTTCCCAGAGGAGCTGAAAAATCATGGAGCCTATTTAGGTAAGAAAAGTGACTGAGGCCAGGGGGGAATTCAGCATTTTGTGCTTAATAATGGGAACAGCAACATATTCCTCTGCTGACTAATCCCAGAGTGGGTCTGTGCCTGGCATCCCACCTGTGGGATGTGGAACAGGAGCATCCTCACCTGGGAAGAGCCCAGCTTTGACCTCAGTGTGCAGCACAAAAGGGATTTAAACTCTGAACCAGCTGAGCCAGAGCCAGCCTGGGTCACCCACAGCACTTCTGGAAGGGTTTAAAAGCAGAGATGGAATTTCATGCCTAGGGAGGAAATACCTGCTGGGTTAATTTGTTCCATGTGCAGCTCTGGAGTAAAAATATCAGCCTGGCTTGGAAAATGCAGCCTCTGCCTGGAGATGTGGCTGCCCTGCAGGGTGGGATGCTGGGCAGGACCTTGGGGCTCTTCCCTGGGGACACCAACAGCCCTTGGACACGTGGGACATCCCTGGGGTGACAGCAGAGTGTCCCCAGGCTCGGCTGTGAGAACCTGGAGCCCCAGCTGTGTTCAAGGGCAGTCCAGGGAGTGTGTGGGAGCCCAGGTGGGCTCTTCCCTAAGAAATCCAGGAGTAGGAAGGAGGTGCTGGTGTCTCAGGCCCCTGTGCCCACCCCTGCTCCAGGTTACACCGTCTCCTCCGTCATCTCCACCAAGCACGAGCGCATTTACGTGGCAGGAGCTCCCAGGTTCAACCACACTGGCAAGGTCATCCTCTTCAGCATGCACAGCAACAGGAACCTCACCATCCACCAGGCCCTCAAAGGAGAGCAGGTAATTCCAGCTGGGAATGCTGCGTTGACTTTCCCCCTATGGAAAAACCAACCCTCCCCCTTCATTTTGCAAACTGCCCTGTTGAAACCTCCGTGGGCAGCTGAGGGTGTCCTGGCTGTCACTGCCCCCACAGCTCCACAGCAGCTGGAGCAGGGACAGGGCTGGGAATGCCCCCAGCAGGGAGGGTGGCACCGCTCCCAGCCCCTCCTGTCCCCCCCAGATCGGTTCCTACTATGGCAGTGAGATCAACTCACTCGACGTCAACGGCGACGGCGTCACCGACGTGCTGCTGGTGGGAGCCCCCATGTACTTCAGTGAGGGCAGGGAGAGGGGCAAGGTCTACGTGTACACCCTGCAGGAGGTACGTGGCACCTCTGGGGGGGATCTGGGACAAGGGACGGGGTATTTGGGCACTGTCATGGCAGCCGTGCCCCCTTGTGTCACCTCCCCTTGTGTGCCCCCCGGGTTCCATCACACCCCACAGCTGGTGGGGCAGGAGGTGCAGAGTGAGGTCCTGCTGTTCCCAGGCCCCCACAGGGCTCAAAACAGGATCTTTGGAGTGTGGGTGTCTCTCAGGAGAAATGCTGCCCACCCACTTTGCTTCCCCCAAACCCCTTCCCTGCAGGGGCACCCAGAGACTGGGCCAGGCCCTGGGGAGCACAAGGTCGGTCCCTCTGCCATGGGGATGGGACATGTGCCACCCCTGACCCCTTCCCTGCTGCCCAGGTGGTGCTCTGGACAGGACCAGCTTTTCTGCCACCCTCAAACCTGAGTCAAGATGCAGTTTCTGAACCAAATCCCTGAGGCCCTGTGGGCTCGTGGGCGTTCAGCAGGTCGTGCTCTGTATCTAAGGATGCACATCCCTCCTGGGGTATCCCTAAACCACAAATCTGATGCAATTATTTATGCAGGATGTTATAAAGTAGGTGTGGGGCTGCTGTGGGCTCAGAGCCTCCCTCTCCCCAGGGATGTGCCCCACAGAAAGTCCCAGAGCCCCAGGAATGCTCCCACCTCCCTCCTTGGAGAAATCCCTCCCACGCCACTGCCTCGTCTTTCTTTGCTTTGAGGGGCTTCTCCTCTTGCCAGGCTGCTGCTGATGGTTTGGGGGTTGTTTTGGTGCCTTTTCTCTCTGGCTGGCCCAGCAGAACATCTTCAGTGCCAGCGGAGCCCTCGGGGACCTGCAGAGCTACCAGAACTCGCGCTTCGGGTCCTGCATCGCCGCCGTGCCCGACCTCAACCAGGACGGCTACAACGACCTGGTGGTGGGGGCACCTCTGGAGGACGAGCACCAGGGAGCCATTTACGTCTTCCTCGGCTTCCAGGAGACCATCCTGAAGAAGTACAAGCAGGTGCTCCCGTTGTCCTGAGCCTCCATGTCCTTTATGCCCATTGTAAGGACTGATAGAGCACGAGTAGTGTTGAATTATTAGTTATTAGGGCCAGATAGTTCCTCTTTTGAGCCATCCAGGACAAAGCATTGGAATTCAAGCCCTGGCACAGCTGCCCAGGGCAGTGGTGGAGTCACCATCCCTGCAGGGAATAGACATGTGGATGTGGCACTTGGGGACAGGGTTTAGTGGTGGCCTTGGCAGTGCTGGTTGGACTCAATGAGCTCAGATGGCTTTTCCAACTTAAATGATTCCATGATTCTATAAAGTATGGAAAACCTGCTTGAAATTAGAGGTAATGCTCAGCACTCAGTGCTAGGGATTGATTTATTTATTCATTATAAATAAGGAATTTATTGCTATTTACTTCTTTCTCCCCCTTGTGAGAAAGAGTAAATGCACAGAGTAAATTCAGCAGCAACCTCTGGATGGAGAAACTGTTCCAGTTCCCTGGAAATTCAGGGTTGGTGCAATCAGTTGGGAAGGGGCATCTTCTGCAGCGTGGTGGAGGTTGGCATGGGAAGCCTTGGCAGGCAGGGATGCTCCTGCTGGAGCCCAGCCTGGACTGCCCCCATTCCTTTCCAGAGGATTGCAGCTGCTGACCTTGCTCCAGGCCTGATGTACTTTGGGTGCAGCATCCATGGGCAGCTGGACCTGAACGAGGATGGGCTCGTGGACTTGGCCGTGGGCTCCCTGGGCAACGCTGTGCTGCTGTGGTGAGCTGCTCCCCCTCCCTGGGCACCCTCCTCTGCCCAAATCTCATGGCAACATTGGGGTATTTTTCAAAGGAAAACTGATTTCCCAACGAGCTGACCCATCTTTCCTGAAGAACCAACCCCTGTCTGGTGGGAGGGTCTGTGGGATTTCAGTTTTGGTTGGGGGCTGTGGGATTTCAGTTTTGTTTGGGGTCTGTGGGATTTCAGTCTTGTTTGGGGTCTGTGGGATTTCAGTCTTGGTTGGGGGCTGTGGGATTTCAGTCTTGGTTGGGGGCTGTG
The DNA here is from genome assembly GCF_047495875.1 of Pithys albifrons albifrons. NCBI lineage: Eukaryota > Metazoa > Chordata > Aves > Passeriformes > Thamnophilidae > Pithys > Pithys albifrons. The sequence continues at coordinate 20,750,508 of NC_092470.1, read as the reverse complement.
GGATTTCAGTTTTGGTTGGGGGTTGTGGGATTTCAGTCTTGTTTGGGGTCTGTGGGATTTCAGTTTTGGTTGGGGGCTGTGGGATTTCAGTCTTGTTTGGGGTCTGTGGGATTTCAGTGTTGTTGGGCCCTACAGAGATGCCAGAGGGGTTTTTTTTGCCCTGAATTTCATCATTAGCTGTGGGATTTCAATGCTGTTGGGCCCTACAGAGATGCCAGAGGGGGTTTTTTTGCCCTGAATTTCATCATTAGCTGTGGGATTTCAATGCTGTTGGGCCCTACAGAGATGCCAGAGGGGGTTTTTTTCTTGCACTGAATTTCATCATTAGTTCTCCAGGAGTTCCAATTGGTTTGTGGTGATTTGCCCAGGCTCCCTCTGGTCTGATTTAATGAGAACAATTCAATATTTGTAAATATTAATTAAGGTTTGGGAAGCCTCCTGAAGCTGTTGGGACAGAGGGTGGCTGTGCTGAGCCCAGATGGGCCTTGGAGAGTTCTGTGTGCACACAAGGGCTCTTGGGTCCTCCTCAGCACCTTCCTGACCTTGAGAAAAAGAGTGAAGAGGTGTGAGAAGTGCAAATCCGAAGGGGTGGGAGACTTGCTGGATGCTGGTGATGTGCCACAGCTCATCCCTCCACCTCCTCTGGCCCCGCAGGTCCCGCAGCGTGGTCAGGATCAACACCAGCATCCGCTTCGAGCCGCCCAAGATCAACATCTTCACCAAGGACTGCCGGAGGGGCGGCAAGGAGGCCACCTGCATGTCAGCCCTCGTGTGCTTCACTGCTGCCTTCCTCTCAGCACACTTCCAGACAGCCACTGTGGGTAAGGGCACGGCTGCCAGGGGCACAGACACCCAACCAGTGCCTTCTGTGGGTCTCCAGCCCCAGGCAGCACCCAGGGGAAACCACGGGAGACCTTGGCGTGTCTGCAGCAGAGCACGTTCCACAGCAGCTCCACAGCAGCTCCACAGCACATCCTGGGTTGGAAGGGACCCACAAGGATCATTGAGTCCAGTTCTTAACTGGATGGCCCCTCCAGGGACCAAACCCACAACCTTGGCATTATTAGCACCGTGCTCTGACCAACTGAGCTCATCTCAGGCTCCTCCAGGAGCATTTGGACACCACCTGCCACAGCCCTTTGCACCCACTACTTTGTCCCTGTCCCTGCTGAGGCAGCAGCGATGGTGGCTCTGCCAAGGGGCACCCCAAGGATAAACCTTCCCTGTGTTTCACCCCTCCTGTCCCCCATTCGCCGGGGCTGAGCTCTCCTCCCACGTGTGACAGGGATGTCACCACCAGCAGGACAGGAGGGGATGTGCCTGGCCCACTGAGCTCCTCCCTCCTCCTCCTCCTCCCCCTGCAGCAGCAGGACAGCTGCAGGCCAGATGTTCCCCTCCCAGCCCAGGGAGTCTGTGAAGTTGTTGGCCAGCCCTGCCATGACCCCCCCACGCTGCTGTGCCCCTGACTCTGCCCCGGATGCTTCCCTGGCACTCAGCAGAGCAGGGAAGTGACAGCAGCTCATCCCCTGGCACAGGAAAACTGGGATGTGAGCAAAGCCAAAGAAAAATACTCCCATTCCCTGGAGCAAGGGGTTTATTTTGTGCTGTCCAACCCAGTGATTTCCTCCAGCCTGCTCTGTGTGCAGGATAAAGAGCCGAGTGGGGTTGCCTTCATTTGTTTGATTTTACACTTGTTGCCACCCCAAAGAGCCACCCCATGGCTGGCTGTGCTGGGGGCTCAGGGCTGCTCCTTGTTTATCCATGTTTTACATCACACTGGTGTAGTGGGAGCCCCTCTGCTCTGGGACAGGCTGGAAGAGCTGGGAGGGGTCATCTGGAGAAGGGAAAGATCCAGGGACACCTGAGAGTCCCTGCCAGGGCCTAAAGGGGCTCCAGGAGAGCTGGAGAGGGACTTGGGACAAGGCATGGAGGGACAGGACACAGGGAATGGCTTCCCACTGCCAGAGGGGAGGGATAGATGGGATATTGGGAAGGAATTGCTGGCTGGGAGGGTGGGCAGGCCCATGGCACAGGTTGGGCAGAGAAGCTGTGGCTGCCCCATCCCTGGGAGTGTCCCAAGCCAGGTTGGACAGGGCTTGGAGCACTCTGGGCTGGTGGGAGGTGTCCCTGGGAGTGAAATGAGATGGAGTTTAGGGTGTTTCCAACCCAAACCTTTCAGTCATTCTGTGATCCTATGAAATCCCACCTGGCCTGGCACTGCCCTGGGAATGCTCAGTTCGTTTCCAAAGAGCTGTACAGGAAGCCAATGCTGTCCCTGACCCACTCAGGAGAGGAGCACATGAGGGGTTGATACCCCCAGGGCTGTGCAGGCAGTGGGTGGAGGAGAGACAAGTTCTACATCGGGCACAGATTTAAAGAATTGTCCTGCAATGTGCCATTTCTAAGGCCCCTCCTGGAGAGCAGGTGCTTTGCCCACAGCCCCATCTCCCTGAATTTCCCTCCGTGGCTCCTGCCATGCTGCTCCCAGGGCACAGGACCCGCTGCTCCCAGGGCACAGGACCCGCTGCTCCCAGGGCACAGGACCCACTGTTCCCAGGGCACAGGACCCGCTGCTCCCAGGGCACAGGACCCGCTGCTCCCAAGGCACAGGACCCGCTGCTCCCAGGGCACAGACCCACTCCCAGGGCACAGACTTGCTCCCAGGGCACAGGACCCACTCCCAGGGCACAGGACCCTCTGCTCCCAAGGCACAGGACCCGCTGCTCCCAGGGCACAGACCCTCTCCCAGGGCACAGGACCCGCTGCTCCCAGGGCACAGGACCCGCTGCTCCCAGGGCACAGACTTGTTCCCAGGGCACAGGACCCGCTGCTCCCAGGGCACAGACCCACTCCCAGGGCACAGACTTGTTCCCAGGGCACAGGACCCGCTGCTCCCAGGGCACAGACCCACTCCCAGGGCACAGACTTGTTCCCAGGGCACAGGACCCGCTGCTCCCAGGGCACAGACCCACTCCCAGGGCACAGACTTGTTCCCAGGGCACAGGACCCGCTGCTCCCAGGGCACAGACCCACTCCCAGGGCACAGACTTGTTCCCAGGGCACAGGACCCGCTGCTCCCAGGGCACAGACCCACTCCCAGGGCACAGACTTGTTCCCAGGGCACAGGACCCGCTGCTCCCAGGGCACAGACCCACTCCCAGGGCACAGACTTGTTCCCAGGGCACAGGACCCGCTGCTCCCAGGGCACAGGACCCACTGCTCCCAGGGCACAGGACCCGCTGCTCCCAGGGCACAGACCCACTCCCAGGGCACAGACCCACTCCCAGGGCACAGACCCACTCCCAGGGCACAGGACCCGCTGCTCCCAGGGCACAGACCCGGTGCTCCCAGGGCACAGACCCGGTGCCAGGGTGCTGTGCCCACGGGCAGGGCTGACCGCCGTGTCCCGCAGGGCTGCTCTACACCCCCACGCTGGACGAGCGGCGCTACACGCCGAGGGCGCACCTGGACGAGGGGGAGCGGCCGGCGCGGAGGGCGCTGCTGCTGCCGGCGGGGCAGGAGCGCTGCCACACGCTCCGCTTCCACGTCCTGGTGAGTGTGCGGCACCTCAGGGTGGGCGGCTCCTCCTCGGCCAGCCCCGGAAAAGCTGCGAAAGCTGCTCTGACAATGAGGATGTTGTTGTGGGAGCCCCGCGCGGCTGGGCTGAGCCTGGTCCCGCAGCCTGCATTGCCTCACGCCGGGTTTGATGTGGTCAGGGCAGGAGCTGCCAGCACGTGGCAGCTGTTGGGTCCCCAAGCGGTGACATCACTCAGCCCCAGCTTGGGAGGGCTCTGATCCATGAGCCGCTGGCCGTGCCCTGGGGAAGGGCGTGCCCTCCTCACCCCTGGGTCAGGCTGCTCCTCCTGCTCCAAAATCGGTGCACGCTCGTTTTTGCCATCAGGAGCCAAGTGCCTCCATGCCAGTCCCTGCAGTCTCACCCTCTGCACTCTCCAACCATCAGGGTGCCACCCCCGGGTGCAGAGCTGGTGGAACCCTCTGCCTGGCTCACAGGGAACAGCTGATGCACAAACCTGGCCAAAGGCAGACATTCCCAGGGAATGATGAGAATGTTGTGGAGGCCAGGGAGGCCTGAGCTGCCAGACTGGCCTGGCCCCAACCCCAGCCTGAACTGCAGTGAACTTCTGGGAAGTTGGAGGCTGGAGCTCAAGATGGAGCTTGTGATTTAGCCCAAGAAGCGTCTCACTTCAGAGCACCTCTCTGTGGGGAGCTCCTGGAGCTTTGTTACCACTGGATGAGCCCCAGGTGGAGCTGCAGGACAGACCTGCCCCCCTTGAGGGGGCACCTTGTGCTGCTGCCCCTCCCCAGGGGCAGCCCTGCCCTCACTGGCACTTCCCACCCCCAGGACACGGCGGACTATGTGAAGCCAGTGACGTTCTCCATCGACTACGAGCTGGAGGAGCCCGAGCACGGCCCCATGCTGGATGATGGGTGGCCCACCTCGCTCAGGGTCTCGGTAGGTGCAGCACCCACCTCCCAGGGTGTCTGCTGAGCACATGGATCTCTGGGTGTAACGTCTGCCACTTTACCTTGGGCTGGAGTCCCTGATCTATCCAGTGGCAGAGATGGGTTGGGCACTGCTGCAGCCTGGGGTCACCACCTCTGTCCCCAGCCTGAGGCATACATTGTCACTGAGCTGCTCTCGTTGTCCCCCTCAGGTCCCTTTCTGGAATGGATGCAATGAGGACGAGCACTGTGTCCCTGATCTGGTCCTGGATGCCAGAAGTGATGTCCCCAGTGCCATGTGAGTAGGTCACTCAGCACCATCCAACCAGTGCCACCAACTGGGGGAGGCTCCAAAATCCATCCCCAACTCACACTCTCTATAAATTCTGATGTCCCAAGTGGTCATTCACCCAGCACCACCACGAGGTCCATCCAACCCCTCCAGGAGGTGCTCCTCAGCACCTTGGCTCACAGTGTTCTCTGAGTCTCTGCCTGCTCCCTGTCTGGAATGAATCAGTGGTTTTCCAGGGAATCCACAAAACAACTAATATTTGGTGCCATGGTGATGAGTCCCAGGGAGACAAATCAGTAAATAACAGGGGGAAGGTTGGCATTACCCACCTGGCAATTACAGGCTTGACTCACGCAGAGGAAATAATTACACACCATGTCGTTGGTTAAAGAGCTTTTAAAGGTTATTTGGGGAGTCCAGAGCAGGCCACAGAGATGCTCCAAGGGCTGACAGCTGGGAGGGGTCACCTGGAGAAGAGAAGAATCCAGGGAAACCTGAGAGCCCCTGTCAGGGCCTAAAGGGGCTCCAGAAGAGCTGGAGAGGGACTGGGGACAAGGGATGGAGGGACAGGACACAGGGAATGGCTTCCCACTGCCAGAGGGCAGGGCTAGATGGGATATTGGGAAGGAATTCCTGGCTGGGAGGGTGGGCAGGCCCTGGCACAGGTTGGGCAGAGAAGCTGTGGCTGCCCCATCCTGGGAGTGTCCAAGGCCAGGCTGGACAGGGCTTGGAGCACCCTGGTCTAGCCCTTTGCTGACAGCACAGGATCTGCTCCTTCCTTACATCCCAGCTGTCCTGAGCCCTCCCAGTGAAGCTGGAGAAAGCTTCATGCAGTAGCCAAAAATCCAAAGCAAGATCATAGAATCAGAGTCAGCTGGGGTGGAAGAGGCCTCTGAGATCATCAAGTCCAACCCTTGATCCAACCCCACTGTGATCACCAGATCATGGCACTGAGTGCCACATCCAGTCTCATCTTAAACACCTCCAGGGGTGGTGAGTCCACCCCCTGTCTGGACATGGATGATGGACAGTGGGAGGGATTGGATTCCTCTTTCTGCAGTAGGACAGAGGGAGAGCAGGGATTGCCATGCCCTGGGCACACAACCCCTGGCATTGCCCCCCTGTCGCAGGGAGTTCTGCCGGCGCGTGCTCCGGAGGGGCCCCCCGGAATGTTCTGCCTTCAGCCTCTCCTTCGACACCTCTGTCTTCATCATGGAGAGCAGCAGGAGGAGGGTGGCCGTGGAGGCCACGCTGGAGAACCGTGGGGAGAACGCCTACAGCACAGTGCTCAACATCTCCTTCTCCAGGAACCTGCAGCTGGCCAGCCTGATCCCCAAGGTGAGCTGGGGGGGACAGTGTGTGTGGATCCCCTGATGTCTGAGGTGATTGACATGGAGCAGTTCAGAGTGTGTCCCTGAAGGAAAGCAGTTTGCAGTGCACCCTCAGGGAGCAGAGAGCCACCTGTGGAATGTGGGAGACCTTGGAGCCACTGGAATGTTTCCAGGTATGCCTGGTGAGCTGACTAACCAATGGGGTGATGGCATCTTGGATACAAGAGGAGATAAAAGGGGAAGCTGGAACTAAAAATAAAAGCTCTAAGCTCGAAGTTCAAGCCTTCTGATGTGGCTGTGCCTGAGCCTCTTCTGACCATCCTTAACTCACCCCTGTACCCCCACAGTGAGGCACTCCAGGGCTCTCCAGAGGCACTGCTGGTCCTGGATGGATGGAAAGCCACAGCCCAAAGCAGAGCCCAACAATGTGTCCATCCCTCATAAATCAGACGTGTTTATGGGCTCAGCTTCTAAGCACCTCCAGCCCTTCCAGCTCTTTATTTTGGAAACACAGAAAGGCTTGGATTTTAAGAGCCTGAAAGAAGGACAAAAACAGATGAAATTGTTTCCCCTCTTTATTTTTCTACTCCAGTAGTTTAAAAATACTCCCTGCCCATGGCCAAGTTCCTGTCAGGGATGGATTTTTACAGCTGAGATGTAACTCCTGGAAGTAGAGGTTGATAATGGGAATGTGGTCACAGCTCAGTGTGATGCCACCTCTCTGCAGTTGTCCCCTGGACAAGCCTCTCATGCCACATTCACTCCCACCCTCCCCAGAGTTTCCCCCCCAGCATTTTCTCAGCCTTGGTGTGACTCCTCCCTCCTCCCAGCGAGGTTTGGGAAATGTGCTGATGCTGCTGAGCCCTCCCTCAGCCCCCCAGTGACCTCATCCCTGCCCACAGATCCCACCTCCTGCCTTGGTTTTTCTCCAAGCTGTGCCAAGGGAAAATTGTGGGGCACATTTCCCACAAAATGAGCAAAATGCATTTTTGGAGGGATTACACCAAAGGCAGTGAGGGGGGAAACCCTCCAGTGAAGGGTAACAGGAGGCCCCGAGCAGGAGTGGCTGTAGGAAATGTTTGCAGCTGGGTATGGAACTGCCACTGCTGCCAGAGGTCCTGGCTGGGGCTCCTTAGGAACCAGCAAACTGCCAGTCCCAGGGGATGGATGGATGGATGAATAGATGGATGGATGGATGGAGGGATGGATGGGAGAGAGGGATAGATGGTGGGATGGATGGATGGATGGATGGATGGATGGATGGATGGATGGATGGATGGATGGATGGATGGATGGATGGATGGGAGGGATGGATGGAGGGAGGGAGGGAGGGAGGGAGGGAGGGAGGGAGGGAGGGAGGGAGGGAGGGAGGGAGGGAGGGAGGGAGGGACGGACGGATGGACGGACGGACGGACGGACGGACGGATGGATGGTGGGACGGATGGATGGTGGGATGGATGGATGGTGGGATGGATGGATGGATGGATGGATGGATGGATGGATGGATGGATGGATGGATGGTGGGATGGATGGATATCTGTGGCACAGAAATGGAAAGTAGCTGTGGCCACAAAAAGTCCATAATCTCATGAGATGAGTGGAAGGAAGCTGTGGGAAGTTGGGGCTGGGATGTCTCAGCTCCTGGGCAGGACTTGTCCTATGCCAACAGCTTAAACTGAGACCCTTGTGGGGTCCAACACAGGGACAAAAGCTGGAACAGCTCCTTGCCTCATGGTGAGGGTGAGCACCTGCTCACAAACAGGCTACAACCTCTTGCAGGGTTGTGGAGGAGGCAGAGCAGGGTCAGTGTCCCATCCCATCCCATCCCATCCCATCCCATCCCATCCCACCTGGCACTGGGCTTTGGGATGGGCTGGAGACATGGAAGGTGTTCCAGCAGCAGGAATGTAGTTGTTGAGATGAGGAAATTAAATATTATGGCTTAGCTGGTGGCCATGCAGAACATCCCTTGGTGCTTCCTGGGGGCTCCTCATCATGGAAGAATCTTCTTCCCAATTACAGTGCCAAGAACAATTAATTCATTAATTCATACTGTAGTTAAATTGATAAAGAGGATTTAAATCAGAAAGCTGAAAGTTGCTTGCTAGAAATGCCTCTTTCCAGGAATGTCAATGAGGGCATGGGAAGGATTCTGCAGCAGGTGGGGTGGGGTGGGTGGTTGGTTGGTTTGTTGGCTGGATGGTTTGTTGGTTGGTTGTATCGTTCCTTCATTCTTTAGATTGTTGGTTTGTTGTTTCATTGCCTGGTTGGTTTGTTGGTTGGTTTGGTGGTTGGTTGGTTTGGTGGTTGGTTGGTTTGGTGGTTGGTTCGGTGGTTGGTTGGTTCGGTGGTTGGTTGGTTCGGTGGTTGGTTGGTTCGATGGTTGGTTGGTTCGATGGTTGGTTCGGTGGTTGGTTGGTTCGATGGTTGGTTGGTTTGGTGGTTGGTTGGTTCGGTGGTTGGTTCGGTGGTTGGTTGGTTGGTGGTTGGTTCGGTGGTTGGTTGGTGGTTGGTTGGTTGGTGGTTGGTTGGTGGTTGGTGGTTGGTTCGGTGGTTGGTTGGTGGTTGGTTGGTTGGTGGTTGGTTCGGTGGTTGGTTGGTGGTTGGTTGGTTGGTGGTTGGTTGGTGGTTGGTTCGGTGGTTGGTTGGTGGTTGGTTGGTTGGTGGTTGGTTCGGTGGTTGGTTGGTGGTTGGTTGGTTGGTGATTGGTTGGTTGGTGGTTGGTTGGTTGGTGGTTGGTTCGGTGGTTGGTTGGTTTGGTGGTTGGTTCGGTGTTTGGTTCAGTGGTTGGTTGGTTCGGTGTTTGGTTCAGTGGTTGGTTTGGTGGTTGGTTGGTTCGGTGGTTGGTTGGTTCGGTGGTTGGTTGGTTTGGTGGTTGGTTCGGTGGTTGGTTAGTGGTTGGTTTGGTGGTTGGTTGGTTTGGTGGATGGTTCAGTGGATGGTTCGGTGGTTGGTTGGTTGTTTTTCCCCAAGTTCCAGCCCATTCTGAGCTGCTCTCCTAACGAGCAGGGTGTGGGTGGGGCTCATCCCCATGTCACAGACACCTCCTGTCCCACTCAGGACGACACCGACGTCAACATGGACTGTGCCACTGACGACAGACACCCCAACAAGAGGGTGTGCAATGTGAGCTACCCCTTCTTCCGAGCCAAGGCCAAGGTAAGGACATTCCCTCCTGCCCGAGGGACACCAACCCTCTGCCCCAGCATGGCCATGGGGTCTCATCTTCAGGCTGGGCACCTTCCACCATGGCTTTAAAACACAAATATTTGGTTTCTTCTCTTTCTCTGCCCATTGGTGGTGTTTGAAAGCTGTGCCAGGGGACCTGGGATGGTTGGGATGCTGCTTTGATGCTGGGAGGGTTCCAGGATCAAACCCAGCTCCTCCAGGTCACAGAATTTGACTCCTTTGAAGCAATTTAATGTTGGTTTCAAACCACTGGTGGTAACTTCCCTGAGCTCCAAGGGGTGAGGATGAGGCCATCACCTTTCCCTGCCTGAGCATTTTCCTTGCTCTGAGGTGCCTCTGGACTCTCCTCTCAGCCTGTCCAAGCCCCCTTGGGCCGGTGGCATCTTCCAAACCTGGTGGTTCCCAGAAACTGGGGCTAGCCCAGGTCCTGTGACCATGATTTTATATGCCATAAAAACCTTTGGAAATGTCACATGGAGAGTTAAGGTGAGGAAGGAGAAGTGAGGAAATGCCCCTCTCTGCAGCCACTGGAGATCCATGAGAAATCCCACCTGCCCACCCTGTACCCTCATGGGAAAAGATGCCAACACAAGTGGGGTGTGGAGATAAAATCTCCCCAGCTCCAGGATCTGCCTGAAGCCTTTCCTTGTCAGAAGGAAGGATGGATGGATGAGCTCCAGGCACCTCAGAGCTCCCAGAAGAGCCCTGTGGGGTGGCTGTGGCTGCCAAGGAGCAGCAGCCCAGCTGCCCGTGAGCTCCAGGGCTGGGAATGCATCTGCCTGGCATCAGGTGCTGCAGGTCCTGCCAAGGCTGGAAATGGCAGCTTGGCCCTGGAGCAGCAGCAGCAGCAGCAGCAGCTCTGATGTTTGAGTCAGCTGTGCTGTCCCAGACAGTCTGGGGTCATTGCCACGGGCTGCAGATGGGACATTTGGCACAGGTTCTGCTCTTGGCTCCCTGTTGCTCCTCCTGTGCCGCAGATGGGAGCGAGCAGAGCGGCCTCTCACTGCCCTCCCCTGGAGGGATCCTCTCCCAAAGGGGAGCTGCTCCCTCCTCCAGTCCCAGGGACAAAAACGCAGCCTGTGGGGCCGAAAGAAATCCTGCAAATCCTCCTGCCTGCCTGGGAAGGCTCCGCTCCACCCCAGCCCCATCTCCTGTGGGGATCGTGGTGATGCTCCCACCCCACCGTCCCACAGCCCTCTGGGGGGATTGTTTCCCCTCCAATGTTTTCTCCAATCCCATTCCCACCTCCACAGGTGGCTTTTCGCCTGGATTTTGAGTTCAGCAAGTCGGTTTTCTTGGAGAACATGGAGATCCACCTGATTGCCAGCAGGTCAGTGGGTGCTTTCTCCCTTGAATGTCTCTGCAGGGGTCATGGAATCCTGGAATGGTTTGGGCTGGAAGGGACGTTTAAGCTCATCCTGTTCCACCCCCTGCCATGGGCAGGGACATCTTCCACCATCCCAGGGTGCTCCAAGCCCCAACCAACCTTCCCTTGGACACTTCCAGGGATGGGACACCCTGGAGGCTTCACTCAGGGAATACCCACAAGGAAACCTGGTTTCTGTGGGCTGGGACAACCCTGTGCTATTTTTATTTCTCTGTGTATTTATCCCCATCATTTGGCCCTGTGTGGGAGGCTGTGCAGTCCCTGCCAGGCTCTGCTGGATCTCCAGCCCCTGCTGCCTTCACATCCACCCTCACACTGCAAACCTTTCCCAGGAAAAATATCCCAAAATTCTCCTTACCCTTCCTGCACAGGGGATGATTTCCAACAGGAATGTGAAATTCCATTAGGGATTCATTTATTTTTAATTTCATCAATTATTAGAGCACAGGAGGACTCACCTGCACCACCCTCAAGCTGTTGGGTGTGACACCTCTCTCCAAATCATCTGCTTTTATGTGGATGAATAAAAATTATGGAATAAAATTATTTTACTTTACACTTGGAGCAAAAAAACAAAAGTTCAGCCCCTCCCCTTCCTATGACCCCCCAAAAAAAATATCAGAGGGCATCATTGTCCTGCCTCAGCCCTCTGGCCCTGCTGCTGTTTCAGTGACAGTGAGGAGAAGGAGAGCACCAAGGAGGACAACGTTGCCCACCTCAATTTCCAGCTGAAATATGAGGCCGACCTGCTCTTCACCAGGTGAGTGTCTGGGGAGGGGCTGCAGCTCTGGGAGCTCCCACACTGCAGGATGTCCCTTGGCCAAACCAGGTGCAAAGACAGCCCAGGGCAAACCCAGCTTTAATTTGGGGAATTTCTTTTAAAAAACAGGGGCTGGAGGGGCCATAAAATCAGAGACATCACTTGGAAAACTCCCCAGCCATGAAGTGCTTTGCTCTCACCTCGGGTAGAGGCATGAGGGTTATTTATTAAAGAGCTGTGAGGGCAATTTTTTAAGGGGAAAAAAAGTACTTCTTGTAGGTAATAATGTTCTTAACAGGTGTTTCCAACATCTGGGCTGGTTTCCATCCCACTAAAACCAGAGAAGCTCAGCCAAGGGATGTGTGTGGAATCACCACTAACAAAGTCTGGGACAGTGAGGGCTGAAGCACAAATAATTTATTAACCTGAGGATGGGAAAGATCCCAGATCCCAGAATCACATTCCCTGGCACTGGTCACTGTAATTTTTAGGAGATTTTTGAGAGCTTCAGTCATTTTATATTTTGGGGGTTTTTAAGTCTAAGACACTGAAAATAAAACCACTTTAATCCTCAGGATTTATGGGGAGCGAGGGGATCCTCCAGTTAACAAATACCAGAATTGTTCTTTTCCAAGGGAAAACTTGGAGGGAAAGAACAGCCCAAAAAATATATCAAATTTGGGAACCATGGAGTGAAAAAAAAAGGGGAAATAATTGTGAAGTTTGTGGGGATTTGGGTTCACATGTCCCATGTCATGACATGGGTGAGGTGAGCACGTGTCCCACTGCGGGTGCTCCTGGATGGGATCCTGCAGGACCCACTGGATGCTCCTGAATCCTTCCCCTCCTCTCCAGCTGCAAAACTGAGACTGATTTCCCTCCCCTGATCCACACATGACACTCAAACCCCCAGCCAGGGCCTTGCATGTCTCTGTTTTATTAAAAAGGCCTGAAAATCCTACAAAGAAAGAAAAAATCCTACAGAAACATTAAAATCCCCCCCTTTTTTTTTTCTGGAGTTGGGCTCCAGTTTCCATCCCAGATGGAGTCAGGTGGACCTCAAGCCCTGTCTGGGGAGGGGCTGGGGGGCCTGAGTGGTGCTGGGGGTGCTGAGGTGCTTCATTCCAAGCCCACCTCATGACTTGTCACCCCCTGTCACGACAGGACATCGAGCCTGGACTATTACGAGGTCAGGTCCAACAGCTCCCTGGAGAGATACGACAGCATCGGGCCCCCCTTCCACTGCACCTTCAAGGTGAGGAGGGGCCCAGAGGGACCCCCAGGTGCCCTCCTGCAGGTGGCATGTGCCACCATCACACCCCTGTCCTCCTCTCCCCTCCCAGCTGCAGAACCTGGGCTTCTTCCCCGTGGAGGGGGTGACCATCAGGATCACCGTCCCCGTGGCCACCCGGGCGGGCAACCGGCTCCTGCTCCTCACTGACTTCCTGCTGGACCAGGTAGGAGGGATCCTCTGCCCACCTGGGGCCCTCCTGCACAGGGATGGGGTGAGGAATGCCATGGCTGAACCTCCATCCTTCTGCAGCACCTGCATGGACAGCCTTGGCTCCTGCTGGGGCTGCTCCCATTTGCATTCCCTTGGCTGGAAACACGGAAAATGGAGGTGGCCAAAGGGTTTAGTCCAGATTTTTCTCCAGGCTAAACTTCCCTCCAGTGTGCAGTGAATTCCTGAGGGTCTGGGAAGCTGGGCCTGGGGTGGGCTCCAGGCTTGAGTGAGCATGGAAAGGATGTGAGGGCTGGAGCAGCTCCTGAGCCCAGGGAAGGAGCCTGGCACAGGAGGGGCTGTCGATGGGTGGGTTTGGCCTCAATGGGCATGTTTTGAGCTGCAGCTCAGGCAAAGTCCCCGTGTCACCAGTGACACCCCAGCACACGTGGCTGCAGCCCTGGGGGGGCCTCTCTGCCAGGCTGAGTCTTGCTGGGGAGAGGCACAGAAGCCTGGAGTTAATCCAAGCAGGATGTCAGGATTTGCTCCAGTCACGTCCCCCCCAGCAGCCCCAGCTCAGTGCCAGCAAACAGCCTGGGGGTGACAGGGACCCCAGTCCCCCCAGAAAGGGGTAACAGGGACCCCACTGCCCCCAGGAAGGGGTGACAGGGACCCCCCACTGTCCCCCCAGAAAAGGGTGACAGGGACCCCCCACTGTCCCCCCCAGAAAAGGGTGACAGGGACCCCCAGTCCTCCCAGGAAGGGGTGACAGAGACCTCCCACTGTCCCCCCAGAAAAGGGTGACAGGGACCCTAGTCCCCCCAGGAGGGGGTGACAGGGACCCCTAGTCCCCCCAGGAAGGGGTGACAGGGACCCCCCACTGTCCCCAGAAAGGGGTGACAGAAACCCCCAGTCCCCCAGGAAGGGGTGACAGGGACCCCCCACTGTCCCCCCAGAAAAGGGTGACAGGGACCCCCCACTGTCCCCCCAGAAAAGGGTGACAGGGACCCCCAGTCCTCCCAGGAAGGGGTGACAAGGACCCCCCATTGTCCCCCCAGAAAAGGGTAACAGGGACCCCCAGTCCTCCCAGGAAGGGGTGGCAGAGACCCCCCACTGTCCCCCCAGAAAAGGGTGACAGGGACCCCCCACTGCTCCCAGGAAGGAGTGACAGGGACCCCAGTCCTCCCAGAAAGGGTGACAGGGATCCCCAGTCCTCCCAGAAAGGGTGACAGGGACCCCCAGTCCTCCCAGGAAGGGGAGACAGGGACCCCAGTCCTCCCAGAAAGGGTGACAGGGACCCCCAGTCCTCCCAGGAAGGGGAGACAGGGACCCCAGTCCTCCCAGAAAGGGTGACAGGGACCCCCAGTCCTCCCAGGAAGGGGGCACAGGGACCCCCAGTCCTCCCAGGAAGGGGGCACAGGGACCCCCATGCCCCCCAGGAAGGGGGCACAGGGCAGGACAGGGGAGGTGGCTGTGTCCATGCCCCTGCCCAGAGCCCACCAGTCTCTCCCACAGGAGAACACGACCTGCAGCATCTGGGGGAACACCACGGACTATGGTGGGACACCAGCTGAGGAGGACCTGTCCCACACCCCACACCTGGTAGGCACCTCCATGGGGCTCATCCTGCACCTGGGCTGGCCCCAACCCAGGGAGGACACCCTGGAACTGGGATGTTCCATGGGGCTCATCCTGGATCTGGGCTGGCCCCAACCCAGGGAGGACATTCTGGAACTGGGATGTTCCATGGGGCTCATCCTGGATCTGGGCTGGCCCCAACCCAGGGAGGACACCCTGGAACTGGGATGCTCCATGGCCACAGTTGAGGACAAGCACAGGGTGTCTCCACTGGGGTGTTGTGGTTCTCCCTGCCCTCAGTGTGTGCCAGGGGTGGATCCCAAAGGGTTTTGTCCCTTGCCCAGTGATGCCCTCACCCCTCACCTGTCCCCCTGCAGAATCACAGCAACTCTGACGTGGTTTCCATCGACTGCAACGTGAAATTGGCCCCTGGTGAGGAGATGAACCTGCACTTGCGTGGCAACCTGTGGATGAAGTCTCTGAAAGCAGTAAGGACACACGTGGATTTTGAGGAGAAATCCCCCAAAGGAGCCTTCATGTCCCAAAAATGTCCTGCAATTCCTTCCCTTCCAGGAAGCCTCATGTGGAGGGTGTTTTTTGTAGCCAAAACCCACTTATTCTATTGCATCCAGCATCCCACACAGCTGGAATTTAATCCCATACCTAATTAATTCATGCAAATTTACTTCATTTAAGAAGTCCTTTAGGCTGCAATTCAACCACATTCCTTGCTTGACCTGCATCCTCCCCTCCCATCAGCATTCCTGAGGGATGCAAAGCCACAGGGGGAGCAAAGGCAGGGAGGGGGGCACCCAGGTGGGGTGGTGGGTCCTCTGCCAGGTGTGGTGCTCACCTGCAGCCCCTCTTTGTGCAGCTGAAGTTCAAGTCACTGAAGGTCACCGTGAACGCTGCGCTGCAGCGACGCTTCGGGAGCCCCTTCGTGTTCCGGGAGGAGGATCCCACCCGCCAGGTGAGCCCAGCTGGGATGGGCACAGGGAGCCAGAGCTCTGGGGCACAGCAACACCCTGCTCTGAGCCCAGTGGGGGAAACACTGTGGGTGGCAGAGGGGCTGGAGCCATGCTGGGCACTGAGCTCCTCAGAGCCCAGGGAGACTCGGTGCAGTCGTGGCCAGAGCCAGGAACCTCCAGTGCTGGCACTGCCAGATCCAGCCAGGAAAACCTGAGCCAAGGCACTGGGGCAGGACTCCCAGAGCTGGGGGTGCTCAGTACACCCACCAAGTAGGGAAAAGACCGTGGGTGGCAGAGGGGCTGGAGCCATGCTGGGCACTGAGCTCTGCAGAGCCCATGGAGACTTGGTGCAGTCGTGGCCAGAGCCAGGCACCTCCAGTGCTGGCACTGCCAGATCCAGCCAGGAAAACCTGAGCCAAGGCACTGGGGCAGGACTCCCAGAGCAGGGGGTGCTCAGTATTCCCACCGTGCCCTCCATCCCTGCCCAGCCCAGCCTGGTTTGGTGCTCTCTCCTCACAGATCACATTTGAGATCTCCAAGCCTGAGGAGTCGCAGATTCCCATCTGGATCATCCTGGGGAGCACCTTAGGAGGTCTCCTGCTCCTGGCCCTGCTCGTCCTCGTGCTCTGGAAGGTGAGCAGCCCCTGAGCCACCTGTGTTGGGGGCTCAGAGGAGACCCCCATGCTTGGACAGTCCCCTTGGCCCCACAGCCCCCAGGGCACCTCAGCACCACCAGGAACCACCAAAAGCTCCTCCCTACTCTTTCCTCTTCCATATTATTTATATCCAGGAGATATCCTACTAAAGGAAAGACACTTCCCAGCAATGCACTGGAGTAATGGGGGGTTTTGTTTCTCTTCCCTCCCCACAGCTGGGATTCTTTAAGAGCGGGAGCCGCAGGCGAGCGGCGGAGCGGGAGCAGCATTCCCAGGGGCTGGAATGACACTGCCAGGGCCAGGAGCCCCCCGTGCCCCCTCCCAGCCCCTCGCCAGCTGCAGAGCAGGAGGTCACCTTGAGGGGATTTGGGTGCTGAGCTTGGGTTTGCACCGAAAGGAGAGAACACCCCTTTGTGTGACATCACCTGAACTGGTCCAAAAGCCTGGAAACACACCAAAAAAACCCCACCCCTCTTCATGCCACGGCAAGAGGAGCTTCCAGCTGGGTCTGCAAGGAGGTGGCAGCGCCACAGGGGACGAGGGGCCACCCAAGCGCCGTGTCCCACCAGCGGGGACAAACCAGGGGGCTGCAACACCCCTTAAAGTAACAATATCCATGAAAAAAAAAGGATTGCTCTTTCCCCTGGCAGGGCTGGAGCACTCCCTGGGCTTTGCTGGCCACAACGCTCAAACTGCCTTCGTTAAGCGGAGTAATTAGGTGGAGGTTTTAATTAGCCACCTTCTGAATGCACTGAATGGAACCAGAGCGAGTTAAAGCACCTTAATGCAAAGCTCCCGTGTCCAGCTGTACATAGTCATTGTAAAGGAGAAAAAACAAATGAAAAATTATTAAAAATAAAGATAATTCCAAGCAGTTTGATGTGTTTTCTCCCAAGGAGCAGTTTGGGAGAGCTGGTGGCCAGCCAGGGCCCTCCTGTCTCATCCCTGGGCAGACGTGGTGCCACCCAAAGCCACGCTCAGAGCTGGGGACAGGAACGTGTCCCGGAGCATCCCGGAATTATTTATGCTGATGTTAATTTTATGGATTGATGGATGGATGGAAGGAAAGCAGGTGTGGGCCAGCGGTGGGATGAAGGTGGTTAAATACTGTCCTGGTATTTTTTTGAGGATTAAAAATACAGTATTTTCAAACCAACCAGGCTCTGCTGCCCTTTTGTGCCAACTCAGTTCTCAGTTACCGGGCTGGGGACCAGGGGGTGCCCTCATCCCTCTGGGATACAAGGCAGGAAAACAGGACACAGCACTTTGTTCTTGTGGGATGTGAGGTTTCTCCAGCCTGGTTTTAAAGGGGTGCTCAGTTGGGCTGAGCAGCCAGGGAGGTTTTGTGAGCCCAGAGGAGGATCTGCTGCAGAACCAGCCCAAACATTATTTAAAGGGAGGGGAAAAGCCCAAACTGGGATTTTTCCCTGCTGGAATCCCCACCTGGAGCGGGAATTCCTCCTGGCCGAGTTTCTGGCTGGGTGGAAACATATATATGTGTATATGTGTGTATTAGTGTGTGGAAATAAATAGTGTGTACAGATACATACACGTGTGTGTGTCTGTGTATATACACGTGTGTGTACATGTGTGTGTGCACATACATGTGGGTATATCCCAAAGCCCTTGCACGTGCAGACAGGCACATACATGTGTGTCCATGTATATACATGTGTGTGTACATGTGTGTGCACATACATGTATGTACATCCCAGAGCTCCTGCACATGCAGACAGGCACATACACGTGTGTCCATGTATATACATGTGTGTGTACATGTGTGTATTAACCCTTGTGTGCACATACATGTGTGTCCATGTATATACATGTGTGTGTTTGTGTGTGTGTGCACAAACCTGTGTGTGCACATACATGTGTGTCCATCCCAAAGCTTCTGCACGTGCAGACAGGCACATACATGTGTGTCCATGTATATACATGTGTGTGTGTGTGTATAAATCTGTGTGTGCACATACATGTGTGTCCATCCCAAAGCCCCTGCACAAGCAGACAGGCACATATATGTGTGTCCACGTATATACATGTGTGTGTATTAACCCTTGTGTGCACACACATGTGTGTCCATCCCAAAGCCCCTGTACATGCAGACAGGCACACACACGTGTGTCCATGTATATACATGTGTGTGTTTCTGTGTGTATTAACCCTTGTGTGCACATACATGTGTGTCCATGTATATACATGTGTGTGTACACATGTGTGTATAAACCTGTGTGTGCACATACATGTGTGTCCATGTATATACATGTGTGTGTACACATGTGTGTATAAACCTGTGTGTGCACATACATGTGTGTCCATCCCAAAGCTCCTGCACATGCAGACAGGCACATACATGTGTGTCCATGTATATACATGTGTGTGTTTCTGTGTGTATTAACCCTTGTGTGCACATACATGTGTGTCCATGTATATACATGTGTGTGTATAAACCTGTGTGTGCACATACATGTATGTACATCCCAGAGCTCCTGCACATGCAGACAGGCACACACACATGTGTCCATGTATATACATGTGTGTGTTTCTGTGTGTATTAACCCTTGTGTGCACATACATGTGTGTCCATCCCAAAGCCCCTGCACATGCAGACAGGCACACACACGTGTGCCTGTGTGTTGCAGACACGTGTGTGCACAAACACACACACAGACACAGCTCTCCCTGCACGCCCCTGCCCTCCCTCCCTGCTCAGCGTGGGCTGCTCTGGGCTCAGCTCAGCTCACTGGGGTTATTTTTAAAAGCCAATGGGCTCTCAGGGAGCAGCTCCAGAGCCATAAATAAACCCCTCCTGGCAGAGGGGATGTCACTGCACTGCTCTGCCCGGGAATGGAGCACCTGCAGGGCTGAGGAATCATCTCAGGAGCTTGAGTAACTCCCACAAAGAGCAGGGGCAACGCTGCAGCTTTTAATGCCTGGAAAATTCCAGACTAAGGGGAGGGAAGGGCTTGGGCTGTGATGGATCTGCTGCAGCCCACAGAAATGACCAGTCTGCTCCAAGTCCCACCTGGTCTTGGACACTTCCAGGGATGGGGCAGCCACAGCTTCTCTGGGAACCTGTTCCTCAACCTGCTCCTGAAGCCACAACACCCAGCTCTGATCCCCAGAGAAACGTGAAGAGCTCTGAGTCAATTCCACATTCAATGTTTATTTATTTGTCATACAAATAGAAACGTGTGCCCAAATCTCGCCTTAAAGTTCTACCCGGATTGTTTAAAAAAAAAACCCCTACAGAACATTCTCTCATCATCTGACAGTTAAAAAGCTGTGTTTAAAACAACCAGATTTTCAGTAGCCTGTCAAAACAAGTGTCGTTTCACTGCTGGAGCATCTGCAACTTCTACGGAGGAGAAGCACATTCTCGAGCCACAGAATTATTGTACAATCAGCTGCTTATCATAGAAGACTTTTTATGATAGGACAATTTTGTAAAAATCAGTGTTAATAGAGATTTTCCTAATGAAAGGAGTAAAAATCAGGAAAACCCCTCGAGTCCAATTCAGGGAGGCACAGACTCCACACTGCTTGGAAAAGCCAGTTCAAGGAAGACTCTCTTTGGCTGCCCCGTTAGGAAGATACAGCATTTGGAACCCAAGAGTGCAGTTCTACATCCTTTGAGTCAAAAAAAAAGGTGCGTGTTGATCATTGGAACAACATAAAGGAAACAAGTTCAAAGCATTTTGAAATGTTGGGACACACACAAACACAAATACCCTATCCATTCTCTAGGTAGCCATGCATGATCTTTATATAATGAGCAACAAAGCTACAGAAAAAGAAACGATGATTTCGGGTGTTTTCGGTCAAGTGCAAGTTTTCAGTTCAAAGGTTCTTCAGTACTTACTGCAGTAGTGTAAAAGAAGGGCTTGGTAACTCAACTAGCACTAGGAAAATGTACCAGAGCTAAATTCCAACCTGTATCTCCTAACAGAGCATCCCCCACGTCTGTAGCTGTTGGTAACTGCTGTTTGAAATTTAATTCAAAATAAAATGGAACTTTCAAACGTTACCAACATCTTCAGCACAACCTGAAAGGCATAAAGAGATGGTGAGGTATGAGAGCACCGAACTGCTCTGGGTGTCCAGACTTCACTTTTAACCAACTACCACAGAATTCCCAATCTGTCTTTCCCACCTCACTCCAAGGAGTGTTAAAACCTGCGAATGGTGAGTGGAGATGTGGATTGGAAACAAAACATTCTACAGGAGTTACATGGGGATTCTTTTCACTTTGTTTATAAAACCAAGAGGTAACGACGTGATTCTTTTAACCAAAAGAAACAACCAAAACCTCAAACATCAGATTCGACTACAGGAAAATGATGTGGCTTTTTTAACCCCCCACTTCCTAAATCTGCACGAGAACTGAGGCTGCAGATTGAACCCAGAGGAACCCAAAAGCAAAGGAACAGAACAAAACAACTTCACGTATATTCTGCTGCCTGGTGTTGTCCCGGGGTAGCACCACCACGAAAGGTTTGACACGGCCTAGTGGAACTTCACAAACTCCTCCAGAGTTCTGGGGATCTGGTTTTGGTAGCTGATGTTGTAGATCCGCACGGCGCGGGCAGCCAGGCACTTGAGACTCAGCTTCATTTGAGTTTTAAGGAGTATTTCGGACACCCCGGTGGTACTTTTATCCAGAGGGGTTTTCTTCTGCTTGTTGGTCATGTCCGTGTGAGCCCCGGCCTCCACCAGGCTGATGATGATGGAATGCAACGTCAAGAAGTCGCTGATGGGCCGGTGGTACTGCACGATGATGTGCAGGGGGCTGTTGCCCTCGTTGTCCACAGCGTTGACGTCGGCGCCGCAGTCCAGCAGCAGTTTGGTGACCAGGGCGTTGGGGAAGCTGCAGACATCGTTGGTGTGGAAGTCGTCCACGGGGGTGCCGGAGTTGACGGCGTGGTGGAGCAGGCTGGAGCCGTCCCGGGTCCGCGGGTCCAGCTGGATCAGGTTGTAGATCTGCTTGTTGATGCGCGACTGGTCCTCGTCGCTGCACTGGGTCTTGGTGGAGATGCAGACCAGGTAGAGGAAGGTGAAGATGTTGCACTCGTAGTTGTCCAGGGCCGTGTGGATGTCGGAGTCCTGCGTGGTTTTGATCCGGGACATGCCTTGTTCTATCTCCAGGACGCTGCACCGCAGGACGCTCTCGATGTCCTTGGCTTTGACGGGCTCGTTCAAGTGGATCATCTGGGAAAAGACCTGAGCAAACCTCAGGAGGTCCTTGTGGGTGTTCCTGTTGCCTTTCTGCCTCAGGTGCAAGGCGTGGAGCCACAGCTTGATGCACTGCTCAAACTCCATGTTATCCGCATAAACCGCGCCCCGGTAAATGATGGGGTGAGAAACGTCGATATTGTCCGAGCCCAGAATCCTCTCCCGCACAATGAGGCCTTCCATGTGAAGGGCATCTCTGTCCTGCCTAATGGACTCTAATTCCTGAGGGGTCCTGCATTCAGTCCTGTTCCCATAAGCTTCGATCTGTGGAAGAACCTCCTTCTCGATGACGCTCTCGCTGTCCCGGTACCTCTCCAGCATCGCTAAATATAAATAGTGGTAAGTCTTCAATATATCATAGTTTTCTCTGTCATTGGCAAAGGAGGCCCCCAGGAGCTCCAGAGCCTCAATCCTGCTCCTCCTGTCGCAGTCGGCGTGCGCCAGCAGCAGCTCCACCACGTCGGCCTTGCAGCTCTCGGCGGCCACTTTCAGCGGGGTCATGCCGTGCCCGTTGACCATCATGGCCGCCTTCCACCTGACCAGCTCCCGGACGATCTCCAGGTGCCCGGCCTCGGCCGCGAAGTGCAGGGCGGTGGCCCCGCAGTGGGCCTTGGCGTTGGGGTCGGCGCGCTGCTCCAGCAGGTACCGCACCACGTCCGTGTGGCCCTTGTAGGCCGCGATCATCAGGCAGGTGTTGTCGTACTTGTTGGCGATGCTGATGTTGGCGTTGTTCTCCACCAGGTACTTGACGATGTCCAGCCTGCCATCGAAGCACGCCGCCCGCAGCGGGGTCGAGTTGGTCACCGTGGTGTGGTTCACGTTGGCGCCGTGGCTCACCAGCAGCTTCACCACCTCGAAGTGGCCGGCGCCGGCCGCGCACCAGAGCGCCGTGGCACCGTCGATGACGAAGCTGCCAACGGGAGGACAGGAACGGGCAGTTAAAGTGATGCTGTGCCAGGAGCGCCCCAGCCACGCCACGGGCACACACACACACACCCAGCCATCAACAGGGGGGCTACAGCCACCCCAATTCTGCACTCAAAGGGAGCACCGAGACCAAAGGATGAGGCTGAGCACACAGACCCACCCCAGGAAGGAGGGGAGCAAAGTGGAGCTTCAAAGCAGCCAAAGGATTGGGCCACAATTCCACCAGTACTTCCCAGGCTGCTTTGAAGATCCCACCTACAAGCTCCAGCCCTCAGTCCATGGAGACCTGGAAAGAAGAGTTACAAGGACTGGGAAGAAGAGTTACAAGGACTGGGAAGAAGAGTTACAAGAACTGGGAAGAAGAGTTACAAGAACTGGGAAGAAGAGTTACAAGAACTGGGAAGAAGAGTTACAAGAACTGGGAAGAAGCGCTACAAGAATTGGAAAAAAGTTACAAGAATTGGGAAGAAGCGCTACAAGAATTGGAAAAAAGAGCTACATGAATTGGAAAAAAGAGTTACATGAATTGGAAAAAAGAGTTACATGAATGGGAAAAAAGAGTTACATGAATTGGAAAAAAGAGTTACATGAATGGGAAAAAAGAGTTACATGAATGGGAAAAAAGAGTTACATGAATTGGGAAGAAGCATTACAAGAATTATCACTTTGATGCCTCAAACTGAGCCATTAAAGAACAAGAAAAAGCTTTGAATGGATGTATTGACACAAAAAAACAAGCTCAGTCATGAATAACAGTCCAGACACACAAACACCAGCCCTGGCAGCAAAACTGGCTTCAAAATTTCTTATCACTTCCCTTTTTGTCTCTCCCTGAGCTGCAAAACTGCCACTGTTTCCGTTGCTGCTCCTTACTCAGAGCCTGTGCCATGACCCAGCCCAGCAGTTACACACATGGAACTCTGGGAAGAAAATAAAACTTAAAAAGCAGAAGTTGTGGACTGTTCCAGAGATTTACACCACAGTGGGAGTGGGAAATGAGGGGACAGGCTGCTGTTTGGGAAGCTGTTTTCATTCCCCAAGCCAGCACAGCATAACTCCAAAGATAAAGGCTGATGTGCTTCCCATTCCTGGTTTTTGAAGCAGGATTGACATGCAGAACAGGCACCATTCCCACTGCAGTCAAGAAATGCCCAAGGCAAGTCCCAGACCACTGAGGAGGGACAAATATTTCCACATGCACAAACAGCCACATTTCCCAAAGTTAAAATACCATAAAACACCAGCTTAACTTTCACCTTCCCAGTGGGTTTTATCAATTGATGAAGCTCTCAGAGCTCTGCAGTGAGAGCTGTGGCTGTTGGTAAACCCAACACCTCCAGACAACGCTCCAGAGGCTGTTTGAGAGCTCCCTGGCCTGCAGACAAAATTCACACTCAGAAGTTCCTTATTTTGCTAAAAATCCCACTAAAATCCTTCTATATTAAAAGAGAAGGAAAGCCAAGGGACAGGATTTGGTAACCAACATGAGGGAATTTGCTGGTGCACTAAAGCTCCAAGAGACAAGCTGGAGCCCAGGCAAGGGGAGCTGCTGTGCCACCTTATCTGAGGCTCGACAACCCCACGGGGTCACATGTCCCTCCTCCTCTGCCACTGTGCCCATTGTGCCTCACACAGCACCTCCTTTAATCTGTGCCAGGCTCTGGCAGCACATCCCCACCCCAGCAAGGCACAGACTCAGCAGCAGAGCATCTGCTGTCTGTCAACAGGAGCCTTTCCATCCGCGGGATTTGGGGCAAACCTCAGCCAAGGAATTCTCAACCAGTTTCTGCTTGGGGGAAAAAAAAGGCTGGGAGGGAAAAGGAAGAAAGCAAATCCCAAAGCACACGGGGAAGGGGGTTCCTCCTGCTGCATTTGGTGTGCAAGAACTGAGCCAGCCTTTCCCTGGGCCAGGGGCAGCTGCTCAGGTGGAACTCAGGGTGACACAGAGGGCAGACCCCAGTGCAGACCCCACCTTGCCCGGTGTTTGCCGTGACTGCCCTCCCTGTGCCACCACCTCAAGCTGTCCCAAACACCTCCTGCATTGCTCAGCCTCATGTCTGACGCTGACACAAAGGTGAGAACTTGAGGAGCACTCTGGGAGGTTCCAAAACCAACGCTGCTCCTCCCTCCTGCCGTGGCAGTGCAGCACCCAGGGAGCCTGGGGGTTCTCCAGGGGGCTTCTGCACCAGCACCACTGCCCTGGTGGGTCCCAGCTGAGGGCCTGGCACCATCTTCCCTCCACTGCCTCCCTTTGGGAGGCCCCCGGCCATCCCATGTGCTGGCCACCAGCAGGGAGGAAGGAATGTTGCTTGGGATGTCTGGGCTGGACACTGAAAACCCTCAATTTGGGTAAACAAAGGGGTGGGTCGTGGTGTCCAAGTACCACCCAACCTTCATCCTGCTCCTCATGTGCAGGTACCACCCTGGCCTGACCCAACCCAGGGGTGCAGGTGCCACCACCCTGCCCTGATCCCAACCCAGGGGTGCAGGTACCACTGCCCTGCCCTGATCCCAACCCAGGGGTGCAGGTACCACCCGGCCCTGATCCCAACCCAGGGGTGCAGGTACCACTGCCCTGCCCTGCCCCAAACCCAGGGGTGCAGGTACCACCACCCTGCCCTGATCCAAACCCAGGGGTGCAGGTACCACCCTGCCCTGCCCTGCCCCAAACCCAGGGGTGCAGGTGCCACCACCCTGCCCTGATCCCAACCCAGGGGTGCAGGTGCCACCACCCTGCCCTGATCCCAACCCAGGGGTGCAGGTGCCACCACCCTGCCCTGATCCCAACCCAGGGGTGCAGGTGCCACCACCCTGCCCTGATCCCAACCCAGGGGTGCAGGTGCCACCACCCTGCCCTGATCCAAACCCAGGGGTGCAGGTACCACTGCCCTGCCCTGATCCAAACCCAAGGGTGCAGGTACCACCACCCTGCCCTGATCCAGCTCCAGGTGTCCACAGCATTAGTGCCCAGTGTGTACCTGATGTACGTCTGGTGTGTACCCATGCCCAGTGTGTGCCTGGTGCCCATGCCCGGTGACCACCCATGGCCATGGCCATGCCTGTGCCCGGTGTGCGCCCAAACCCATGCCTGGTATGTGCCCATGCCTGCTGTGTGCCTGCTGTGTGCCCAGTCTGTGCCTGCTGTGTGCCTGCGCCCGGTGTGTGCCCATGTCTAGTGCCTATGCCTGGTATGTGCCCATGCCCACTGTGTGCCTGGTGTGTGCCCATGCTCACCCCCAGAGTCCATGCCCGGTGTGTGTTCACGCCCAGTGTGAGCCCGTGCCCGGTGTGTGCCCATGCCCATCCCTGGACTCCATGCCCATGCACGATGTATGTCCATGCCCAGTGTGTGCCCATGCCCGCTGTGTGCCTGGTGTGTGCTCACACCCATCCCTGGAGTCCATGCCTGGTGTGTGCCCATGCCCAGTGTGAGCCCGTGCCCGGTGTGTGCCCATGCCCGATGTGTGCCTGGTGTGTGCACATGTCCATGCCCGCTGTGTGCCTGGTGTGTGCTCATACCCATCCCTGGAGTCCATGCCTGGTGTGTGCCCATGCCCAGTGTGAGCCCGTGCCCGGTGTGTGCCCATGCCCGATGTGTGCCTGGTGTGTGCCCATGTCCATGCCCGCTGTGTGCCTGGTGTGTGCTCATACCCATCCCTGGAGTCCATGCCTGGTGTGTGCCCATGCCCAGTGTGAGCCCGTGCCCGGTGTGTGCCCATGCCCGATGTGTTCCCATACCCATCCCTGGTGCCCATGCCCGCTGTGTGCCCACACCCAGTGCCCATGCCTGCTATGTGCCCATGCCCATGCCCGGTGCCTGTGCCCGCTGTGTGCCCACACTCAGTGCCCATGCCCGGTGTGTGCCCATGGCCCGTGCCCGGTGCCCATGCCCGCTGTGTGCCCGTGCCCAGTGTGTGCCCATGCCCGATGCCCGGTGCCCGTGCCCGGTGTGTGACCACACTCAGTGCCCATGCCCGGTGTGTGCCCATGCCCCGTGCCCGTGCCCGCTGTGTGCCCATGCCCGCTGTGTGCCCACACCCGGTGCCCATCCCCGGTGCCCGGTCCCCATGCCCGCTGTGTGCCCATCCCCGGTGCCCGGTGCCCATGCCCGGTGTGTGCCCATGCCCGGTGTGTGCCCATGCCCGGTGTGTGCCCACACCCGGTGCCCGTGCCCGGTGCCCATGCCCGCTGTGTGCCCGTGCCCGGTGTGTGCCCACACCCGGTGCCCGTGCCCGGTGCCCGTGCCCGGTGTGTGCCCATCCCCGGTGTCCGGTGCCCATGCCCGGTGTGTGCCCATGCCCGCTGTGTGCCCATGCCCGCTGTGTGCCCGTGCCCGGTGTGTGCCCATCCCCGGTGCCCGGTGCCCATGCCCGGTGTGTGCCCGTGCCCGGTGTGTGCCCATCCCCGGTGCCCGGTGCCCATGCCCGGTGTGTGCCCGTGCCCTCCGCGTGCCGCTCTGGCTCACGTACCCGTCGAAGCGGACGGTGCCGGTCTGCTGTGTGTGCACCCGGTAGTGCTCGAGCAGCAGCCGGACCACCTTGGCGTGGCCGTTCCTGGCGGCGATGATGAGCGGCGTGGAGCGCTGCCCGCCGTGCTGGCTCACGTAGCCCAGCAGGTACTTGATGTCGCTCTCGGAGCGGTTGAGCAGCAGCGCGGCCAAGGTGAGCACTCGGCCCTCGCTCGCCGCCTTGTACACGTACCCGGCCAGCCCCTCCATGGCCGCCCGGCCCCGGCCCCGGCCCCGCGCCCGCCGCCCGGCCCGCTCCGTCCTGCCGCGCCGCACCTCGGCCCGCACATGCGGCCGCCCCGGGGCCCCGGCGGGACCCGCTCCGGGACCGGCCCCGCCACCGGCACCGGGACTGGCACCGGCACCGGGACCCGCACCGGGACCCGCACCGGGAGGCACCGCCGGCCCGGCCCCGCCGCCGCCCCGGAACAGGAACGGCAGCGCCGCCCCGGCCCGGCCCGGCCCGGCCCCGCCGGCAACCGCGGCCGAGACGGCGCGTTCCGAGCGGCGGCGGCAGCGCGGGGGGCACCGGGGACGGGGCTGGGGAACGGCAGCGTGAGGGGGGCACGGGATGGCAGGAGAGAGGGGCGGCACCGAGTCACGGGATTACAGAGTCACAGGGGCACGGAATTACAGAATTACAGGCACGGAATAACAGAATTGCAGAGTTCTGGAATCATGGGATTACAGAGTTCTGGAATCACGGGATTACAGAGTCACAGGGGCACGGAATTACAGAATTACAGGCAGGGAATAACAGAATTGCAGAGTTCTGGAATCACGGAATTACAGAGTCACGGAATTACAGAATTACAGGCACGGAATAACAGAGTTACAGAGTTCTGGAATCACGGAATTACAGAGTTCTGGAATCACGGAATTACAGAGTTCTGGAATCACGGGATTACAGAGTCACAGGGGCACGGAATTACAGAATTACAGGCAGGGAATAACAGAGTTACAGAGTTCTGGAATCACGGAATTACAGAGTTCTGGAATCACGGAATTACAGAGTCACGGAATTACAGAATTACAGAGTTCTGGAATCATGGGATTACAGAGTCACAGAGGCACAGAATTACAGAGTCACAGAATAACAGAATTACAGAGTTCTGGAATCACGGAATTACAGAGTCACGGAATTACAGAATTACAGAGGCACGGAATAACAGAATTACAGAATTCTGGAATTACAGAGTCACAGAATAACAGAATTACAGAGTTCTGGAATCACGGAATTAGAGAGTCACAGAATTACAGTCACAGAATAACAGAATTACAGAGTCACGGAATAACAGAGTTACAGAGTTCTGGAATCACGGGATTACAGAGTCACAGAATTACAGAATTACAGAGTTCTGGAATCACAGGATTACAGAGTCACAGAATTACAGAGTCACAGAATAATAGAACTATGGAGTTCTGGAATTACAGAGTCACAGAATAACAGAATTACAGAGTTCTGGAATCATGGGATTACAGAGTCACAGAATAACAGAACTATGGAGTTCTGGAATTACAGAGTCACAGAATAAGAGAATTACAGAGTTCTGGAATTACAGTCACAGAAAAAAAGCATTACGGAATTACAGAGTCAAAAAATTATGGAATGACAGAGTTCTAGAATCACAGAATTCCAGAGGCACAGAATAGCAGAGTTCTGGAATTAAAGAGTCACAGAATTATGGAATTGTAGAATTAAAGAGTTACAGAATCACAGAATTATGGAATGACAGAGTTCTAGAATCACAGAGTTAGAGAGTTCCAGAATAACAGAATTCGAGTCACAAAATTACAGAGTTCCAGAATAAGAGAATTGGAGTCACAGGATAAGAGAGTTAAGGAATTACAGAGTCACAGAATGATGGAATTACAGAATTAGAGAGTCACAGAATTACAGAGTTCCAGAATAACAGAATTAGAGTCACAGAATAACAGAATTACAGAATTACAGTCACAGAATTATGGAATTACAGAATAACAGAATTAGAGATTCCCAGAGTAATGGAATTACAGAATTATGGAGTCACAGAAGAACAGAGTTATGGAATCACAGTCCCAGGGCCTGGAGCAGCCCCCCCAGCTCCCCCAGCCCAGCCTGCCAGGCTGGCACTGCCCGTGGGTGGCACAGGATCACACACCCCCTCCTGAGCTGCACAGTCACTGCCTTATCTTGTAATTCCACTGTGGAATCGTTCCTGCTTGGAGTAGCCCTGCCAGCCCCCTGGAGCCCACCCTGTGCCCGATGCCCACCTTGGCAAAGCCCTCCCAGCCCCTGGAGCCCACCCTGTGCCCGATTCCCACCTTGGCAAAGCCCTGCCAGCCCCTGGAGCCCACCCTGTGCCCGATTCCCACCTTGGCAAAGCCCTGCCAGCCCACAGAGCCCACCCTGTGCCCAATGCCCACCTTGGCAAAGCCCTCCCAGCCCCTGGAGCCCACCTGTGCCCAATGCCCACCTTGGCAAAGCCCTCCCAGCCCATGGAGCCCACCCTGTGCCCGATGCCCACCTTGGCAAAGCCCTGCCAGCCCATGGAGCCCACCCTGTGCCCAATGCCCACCTTGGCAAAGCCCTCCCAGCCCCTGGAGCCCACCCTGTGCCCAATGCCCACCTTGGCAAAGCCCTCCCAGCCCCTGGAGCCCACCCTGTGCCCGATGCCCACCTTGGCAAAGCCCTCCCAGCCCCTGGAGCCCACCCTGTGCCCGATGCCCACCTTGGCAAAGCCCTCCCAGCCCCTGGAGCCCACCCTGTGCCCTGCCAGCCCCTGGAGCCCACCCTGTGCCCGATGCCCACCTTGTCCCCCAGCCCAGAGCACTCAGTGCCACGGCCAGTCCTGCCTTGGGCACCTCCAGGGCTGGGCACTCCAGACCTCCCTGGAAAGGCAATTCCAATGTATAACAACCCTTTCCAAGCAGAAATTCCAGAAACTCAGGTGGCCCCTTCCCTGGCCCAGCCTGGGGCCATTCCCTCTCCTCCTGTCCCTGTTCCCTGGAGCAGAGCCCGACCCTCCTGTCAGGGAGTTGGGGAGAGTGAGAAGGTCCCCCCTGAGCCTCCTTTTCTCCAGCTGAGCTGCTTCTGTTCCCCTCCCCTGGGCCTGCAGTGCTGTCCAGCTGTCCCTGTACTGCCCATCCCTGCCCTCCACACAGGGACTGGCCCCAGGCTGGCCTTTCTGACCCTGCTTTGGTTGGGCTGGTTCTGGTTCACTTGGGCTGGGGAGGGTTGGACTGGGTTGAGGTGGGATGAGTTGGTTGGACTGGGTGGGTTGGATCTGGTCCAGTTGGATTTGGTTGGCTGGGCTGGGCAGGGTTGGGTTGGGTTCTGTTGGGATGGGTTGGTTGGACTGGGTGAGTTAGGCTGGGTTGGGCTCAGCCAGGCTCAGTTGGGCTGGAACTTGTTCAGTTGGATTGGGTGGGTTGGCCCGGGCTGGGTTCACCTGGCCTGGGTCAGGTTGGGTTGGGCTGGGCTGGGTTCACCTGGACTTGGTTGGGTTGGGTTGGGTTAGGTTGGACTGGGCTGGGTTCACCTGGATTTAGTTGTGTTGGACTGGGCTGGGTTCAGCCAGGATGGGTTGGATTGGGTTCAGCTGGGCTGGATCTGGTTCAGTTGAGATGGGCTGACTGGGCTGGGCTGGGCTTCCTTTTGCTTCGTTCACTCCACTGTTTGTTTTCCAACAGGGCCAGCAGCTCCTGCCCCCCCAGTCCTGCCTCCACCCCCAGCCCACCATGCCCAGCCTGGCACATGCAGGGCCTTCATCCTCAGCTTTGGGGACACCATCCCAGCCTTGCCACACGTGCATCACCTTCACCAGGAGCTCCAACAACCCACCTGGCCTCTGACAGCTCCTCTCCCCGTGCCCTCGGGAGGTGCCCCACACCAGGATGGGCCACCTGAGCCCACCAGTGACCTGATCCCAGTCCCAGCCACCGTCTGCCAGGGCATTGTCCTGCCAGGGATCTGCTCTCAGCCCTATGAATAGTTAATGCAGAGCCATGAAACAGGAGCTGCAGCTCCCTGGGGCTGTGCATTATGGATGGCACAGCAGGGGGGCACGGCCAGGCCAGGGCAGGGGTGCCAGTCAAGGAGGGTCAGCCCTTCAGGGCCCTGTACACGTGTCGGGCACAGCAGGACAAGCAGAGTTCATGGTAAGATGGAGTGGAACCTGCTTCTGTTATCTCAACCATCTCCTGTGCTTTTCAAGGATATTTGTCTCCAGGTGCCACTCTGGGTGTCTCCTCTGGGTCAGCAGGAGTGAGGTGGGGAGGAACCCTGGAGGAGGCAGCGCTGCTGCTCCCCCTGGCAGCACCTCTGGGCAGGGCCTGGGTGGCTGTTCTGCAGCTCGGGGAGCCTCAGCAGCTCCGGTGGGTCCAGCTCCCTGTGCTCCAGACCACAATTCCTCCAGACCACAATTCCACTGTCCTGTTCCTTTCCCCAGGGACTGTCCCCAGTCACCCCTCAGTGGCCCACCATGCACATCCCAGGGCACAGAGCTGGGACAGGTCACTGTGGTCACACAGAGCCCACCTTGGGGTGCCCACCATGCACATCCCAGGGCACAGAGCTGGGACAGGTCCCTGTGGTCACACAGAGCCCACCCGGGGGTGCCCACCATGCACATCCCAGGGCACAGAGCTGGGACAGGTCCCTGTGGTCACACAGAGCCCACCCTGGGGTGCCCACCATGCACATCCCAGGGCACAGAGCTGGGACAGGTCACTGTGGTCACACAGAGCCCACCCTGGGGTGCCCACCATGCACATCCCAGGGCACAGAGCTGGGACAGGTCACTGTGGTCACACAGAGCCCACCCTGGGGTGCCCACCATGCACATCCCAGGGCACAGAGCTGGGACAGGTCACTGTGGTCAGACAGAGCCCACCCGGGGGTGCCCACCATGCACATCCCAGGGCACAGAGCTGGGACAGGTCACTGTGGTCACACAGAGCCCACCCGGGGGTGCCCACCATGCACATCCCAGGGCACAGAGCTGGGACAGGTCACTGTGGTCACACAGAGCCCACCCTGGGGTGCCCACCATGCACATCCCAGGGCACAGAGCTGGGACAGGTCCCTGTGGTCACACAGAGCCCACCCTGGGGTGCCCACCATGCACATCCCAGGGCACAGAGCTGGGACAGGTCCCTGTGGTCACACAGAGCCCACCCTGGGGTGCCCACCATGCACATCCCAGGGCACAGAGCTGGGACAGGTCCCTGTGGTCACACAGAGCCCACCCTGGGGTGCCCACCGTGCACATTCCAGGGCACAGAGCTGGGACAGGTCCCTGTGGTCACACAGAGCCCATCCTGGGGTGCCAAAGCCTGGTGTGACCCCTGAGCTCTCCGTGCCCAACCCCAGTCCTGGAGCTGCCCAAGGCCAGCAGTGGAAGCCAAAGGGTTTCGGTGCATCAAACCTTTTTTACTCTGAGGGTGGGCAGGCCCTGGCACAGGTTGGGCAGAGAAACTGTGGCTGCCCCATCCCTGGGAGTGTCACAGGCCAGGTTGGACAGGGCTTGGAGCAGCCTGGGCTGGTGGGAGGTGTCCCTGCCATGGCAGGAGGTGGAACAAGATGATCTTTAAGGTGCCTTCCAACCCAAACCATTCTGGAATTTACAAAACCACTTTGTCCATTAAATGGCCTGACCTGCTCTCCTTGAGCTGTGCCTTAACTCTGCTTGTTTCAGGCGTGGATGCCCCTCCTGATTTAGTCTCTAAACTCCAAACCCAGGGAGTACAGATTTAGCCCCCAAGGGAGCAAACCCTTCCCTGCCTCACACTTCCAGTGCCGTGAGCCAACCTGGCCCGAGGGGTTTTATCCAGCCAAAGCTGGGGACAGGGAACAGCGCATGGAATCCGTGTCTTGTGGCTTTCCAGGACAACACAGTCCCTTTGCTTTATTCCATCGGGGCCGCAGGTCAGTGCTCCAGGGACGGGCCCTGCCACCGTGGCCACCAGTCCAGCGGAGCTCCAGCACGTCCCTTCCATTAATCCTCGGGCTCAGAGCGGTGCGTGGATGGCACGGACCGAGCCTGTCCCGAGCTGTTCCGTGCCAGCCCTTCCCCACCCTGAGCCCACCCTGGCGGCCGGGCTGTGTCTGCCCGTGCTGCCCCCACCCAGCACAGGAAGGGTTAAACAGCTCCTCCTGCCTCTCCAGAACCTGCTCAGCCCATCCCGGCGCTGGCGGGGCCGGGAAGCGCCGCCCGCGCTGCCCCCGCCCCGTCGGGGCGGTCCCGGGGCTGTCCCCGCGCAGCCGCCGCTCGGCCCCGGCCGGGCTGGGAGGCACCGGAGGGACACCGGGAGCGGCCCCGGGAGCGGCAGCGGCCCCGCAGCGGGGCTGGGAGGCACCGGCGGCGGCACCGGCAGCGGAGCGGGGCCGCAGCCCCGGGCCGGGCTCATGCAGGGCTCGGCGCGGCGCCGGCCGTTCCCAGCGGCGGCCCCGGGCTCGCCCCCGCCCGCCGGGACGCTCTTCCCGGGCAGGTGAGACTGGGGACGGCACTGGAATCGCCCTCCCTCATCCCTGGGGTGCTCCCTGCACCCAATCCCCGCGGGTCACCCTGCGCCGAGCCCCCCGGGGCGCCCCATGCAGCCCCAGCCCCAGCCCGCTCCCACCGGGGGACCGCGGGGTCCCGGAGGGTCGGGGACCCCCAGCCCCGGGTCGGGGTCCCCCATTCAGCCCTGCCCAGGGCATCGGGGCTTACCTGGGTGACCGCAGCCCCTGCCAGGCAGCTGAGCCTTCCCGGCGCATCCCGGGTTCCACCATCCTCATCCTCCTCCGTCGGGGTTCCCAGAATCGTCACGGAATGGTCCAGGTTGGAAGGGACCTTAAAGAAGATCCCGTTCCAGCCCGTGCCGTGGACTGGGACACCGTCCTCGCTTCGGCCCGTGGGCTCCGGCGGCTCCGGCTCGAGGCTCATCCCGGGGGTGCCGTTCCTCTCCCGGCGCCAGGAGGGCGATTCCTGCGGTCTTCCCGCAGGGACGGGGCGGTCCGGAGGGGCTGGAGGGGCATTTCATGGAGAAACTTCAGCGGGGCTCTGCAGAGGCACAGGAGGATTTCAGAACAGGAGATGAACCTGATGGTGCATCCCCAGCATCCCGGTGCTGGAATCCCACCAGGAATCGCTGCACTGAGTGCCGCGGGAATTGGGGATTTTGCTTTGTCATGTAAAAGTTAAAAATAGTTGCACTTAATACAGCACTTTTCACCTTGTTCTTGTGCTGCTGCTCGGCCAGGATGGGCCAGTGACAGTAACACCTTCTCGCCTTCTGTCCTGCCTCCTCCTTCCCTGTTATTCCATAAATCCCAAAGCCCCGGTGCTCCAGCAGCCAGGGGGGCACAGGGGCTGTGTGGGGGTGCTCAGGGGGAG
Organism: Pithys albifrons albifrons; assembly: GCF_047495875.1. Classification (NCBI taxonomy): domain Eukaryota; kingdom Metazoa; phylum Chordata; class Aves; order Passeriformes; family Thamnophilidae; genus Pithys; species Pithys albifrons. The sequence goes on along the minus strand of NC_092470.1, from coordinate 20,716,415 downwards.
GCTCAGGAGCTCAGGCTGTCCCTCTGTCCCTGCAGGCACGGGGCAGTGAAGGGCGAGGACTCCTTCAAGACCTCCCCATTCCACCTGGACCTCTGGTTCTACTTCACTCTGCAGAACTGGGTGCTGGACTTTGGGCGTCCCATCGCCATGGTGAGCCAGGGGAAAGGGGCCTCCTCTGCCTCTGGGTGGGCACAGGCTGGGCACAGGCTGGGGTGGGCCCCTGGGCTTGTTCCTGCTCCAAAAGGATGGAACTTCCTTCAGGAGCTGTCCCTGAGACTGGGATGTACTGGTGTAACTGGGACCGAGTGTGTTGTTCCAGTCACGGGGAAGGTCTCCTGTGAAACTTGTCCCATGTCATCTCTCCCACAGCTCAATGTTTTCTCACCAAAAGTGACCTGGGGAGGTTCTTCTGTGTCATTAAATCCTACAATTTAATGTTTTCTCACCAAAAGTGACCTGGGGAGGTTCTTCTGTGTCATTTAATCCTACAATTTAATGTTTTCTCACCAAAAGTGACCTGGGGAGGTTCTTCTGTGTCATTTAATCCTACAATTTAATGTTTTCTCACCAAAAGTGACCTGGGGAGGTTCTTCTGTGTCATTTAATCCTACAATTTAATGTTTTCTCACCAAAAGTGACCTGGGGAGGTTCTTCTGTGTCATTTAATCCTACAATTTAATGTTTTCTCACCAAAAGTGACCTGGGGAGGTTCTTCTGTGTCATTTAATCCTACAATTTAATGTTTTCTCACCAAAAGTGACCTGGGGAGGTTCTTCTGTGTCATTTAATCCTACAATTTAATGTTTTCTCACCAAAAGTGACCTGGGGAGGTTCTTCTGTGTCATTTAATCCTACAATTTAATGTTTTCTCACCAAAAGTGACCTGGGGAGGTTCTTCTGTGTCATTTAATCCTACAATTTAATGTTTTCTCACCAAAAGTGACCTGGGGAGGTTCTTCTGTGTCATTTAATCCTACAATTTAATGTTTTCTCACCAAAAGTGACCTGGGGAGGTTCTTCTGTGTCATTTAATCCTACAATTTAATGTTTTCTCACCAAAAGTGACCTGGAGAGGTTCCTACTGCTCTTCCCTCTGCCTTGCCCGTGTCTCTGGAGTTGGGGCTCCTGCTCTCCAGCTGGGGCAGGGCAGGAGTGGCCATTCCCCTCAATGGAATGTTTTATATTTGGCACCTGGAGGTGGCAGAGGGGGAAGGGAGAGCCCCTGCTGCAGGATTCCCAAATTCCTTCCTTGGCCCCACAGCTTCATGGCCCTGGCTTTGGGCAGTGACAGGAGGGAACACTGAGCTGTGCACTGAGCACCCACTCCCAGCTGGTTCTTGGGGTGGTCACTCCAAGAAGAGCTGCCCAGCTTGGTTACCTAAAGCCACCTGAGGTCAGACTGACCATTAGGAACCAGCAGCATTCCCAAGGTTGTCTCTGTCAGTGACAGAGACAGGGCTGTGACCCCAAACTGGGTGCTGAGGTTGCTGATGTGCTGCTTTTCCTCCCTCTCCTCAGATAATCCTTCCCTTGGAGTGGTTTCCTCTGAACAAACCCAGTGCTGGGGATTATTTCCACATGGCTTACAATGTCATCACACCATTTCTTCTGCTGAAGGTAACCCTGGGGGGCAGCTGTTCAGCTTGGAAAATGCTGCACAGACAGGGCCAGCAATGCAGGTCTGTAAAGGCTGGGATGTTTTCAGGCTGTCAGTTATTCCCAAATGCCCAGCCCTGCTGGAGGTTAAAGTTTGCCACTGCAGGAACAATCTGAGGTGCCACTTCTCAAAGACCAAAGCAGTGACCACTTCAATACCCCTCAAATTCCTGCAGAGACAAAGCAGATCAATTCCCCCAGGAATTCTGGTTCCAGGAGGAGTCAGAGCCCTTCACCCAAGGCATATTTGTGAGACAACATCCAGCCTTGACTTAAAAAACCTTCTGAGACAGCTGGAACTACAGTAGATACTCTAAATTGTCCAGAGCTTAATTACACTTGTTCTTCAACATTAGAACTGTGTCTTTAGCTGGAATTTATCTTGCTCCAGCTGCCAACCACTGGATCACAGAAACCATTAGGAGGTTAAAGACTGTGGGGTCATTAGAAACCTTTTTATATTAAATACTTAGCAGCCAGAAGATATGAGAAAGCAATTATAAATATATTTTAACCTTCATTAGCTAGAAATTGAGTTATGTCTAAGATGCAAATGATTTTCTCTCTCTCTCTCCTGAGTCTGCCTGTGAAATTTGAAATGCTGGTTTGGCCAAAAGGGAATATTGAGGATCTGGTGCTTTGGAGGTGAAAGCTCAGTGTGACCCTTCACAGCTGATTTCTGCAGACTGGGGGCTCATCAGGTCAAAATTTGCTGTCTTGGACTTCCCTGGCAGCACCAAAAAATCCATTTGTTATTCAGGGTGTGTTTCCTTTGCTGTGTCCCCTCGAAGGATGTCACACTGTCCTTCCCCATCTCCGAGGGCTCTCCTGGACCTTCCCCATCACAGAGGGCTCCCCTGGACCTTCCCCATCACCGAGGGCTCTCCTGGACCTTCCCCATCACTGAGGGCTCCCCTGGACCTTCCCCATCACAGAGGGCTCCCCTGGACCTTCCCCATCACAGAGGGCTCCCCTGGACCTTCCCCATCACAGAGGGCTCCCCTGGACCTTCCCCATCACAGAGGGCTCCCCTGGACCTTCCCCATCACAGAGGGCTCTCCTGGACCTTCCCCATCACAGAGGGTTCCCCTCGACCTTCCCCATCACAGAGGGCTCTCCTGGACCTTCCTCATCACAGAGGGCTCTCCTGGACCCTCCCCTTCAGAGAGGGCTCCCCTGGACCCTCCCCTTCAGAGAGGGCTCCCCTGGACCTTCCCCATCACAGAGGGCTCTCCTGGACCCTCCCCTTCAGAGAGGGGTCTTCTGGCCCTTCTCCATCACAAAGGGCTCTCCTGGACCTTCCCCACCACAGAGGGCTCCCCTGGACCTTCCCCATCACAGAGGGTTCTCCTGGACCTTCCCCATCACCGAGGGCTCTCCTGGACCTTCCCCATCACAAAGGGCTCCCCTGGACCTTCCCCATCACAGAGGGCTCTCCTGGACCTTCCCCATCACAGAGGACTCCCCTGGACCTTCCCCATCACAGAGGGCTCCCCTGGACCTTCCCCATCACAGAGGGCTCCCCTGGACCTTGTGCTCTCCTTGTCCTCCATGACTCCTGTGACGTTCATGCAGCAGTTACAGAGAAAGGGAAAGTTAAGCCTCAGAATTAAATACAAATAAGGAGCTTCTGCCTGTTTTTGGAGGGCTGCAAAGCTGATTTGGCAGCAGGGAGAGGGAGGTGAGGGTGGCCCTGGCTGATCCTGGGGCTGGGATGGTGATGCCCCACACTTGGGGTCTCCTCCAGAGCCTGGAGCTCTCGAGCTGGGGTTGCCTTTGGAGCTGTTCCCTGCTCTGCAGGCTGAGTGTGGAGCTCCTGCTCCTTGTCCCCAGCCAGGCCTGCAGGAACCTGCCCCAGACTCTGAGTCAGCCCCACGTGGCCTCCACAGACCTCAGGATGGCACAGGGAGAGCTCAGCACTGAAACTGGGGCCCAAAATGTTGCCTCAACTGGTTTTGCTGGGAATCAGATCTTTCTAGATATGAGGTCAAACCCAGCTTATTCTTGAGAAGCAAATGCAGAGGTGGCTGAGTCTGGTTCCATCAGGAAGACAGAAAAAAAAACCAACCTGCAAACAGTTCAAGAAGAGTCCTTGGAAAATGATCCAGTGGAGAATTCCAGAGTCTCTCAGGCAGGAGAGGGAGGTGTGTGCAGAGCTGAGTGTGCTGGAGGCTCTCCCTGCCACTGGAGGGCACAGCCAGCCTTGGAGATCCCCTCTGAAGCCACAGAAAGTGCTGCTCCTTTTGGCCTCTCCTGACCCCCTTTGGCTCATTCCTGGGGGAGGAATCGCTCTGGGTGCTCCATCAGAATCACTGTCCAGTTAGAGAAGGTGTCTCTGGTGTCCTCCTCGCTGTCCAACACATCTCTGTGCTTGCAGCTCATCGAGAGGTCCCCCAAGACCCTGCCCAGGTCCATGGTCTACGTGAGCATCATCATGTTTGTGATGGGCGCCAGCATCCACCTGGTGGGCGACTCGGTGAACCACCGGCTGATCTTCAGCGGGTACCAGCACCACCTGTCTGTCAGGGAGAACCCCATCATCAGGAACCTCAGGCCAGAGACTCTGGTAAAGGCCTTTCCACTCACAGCTCCCACTTATGGCTAAAGAGGATGGATTTACAGAAGCACTTGTCAAATATATGAACTTTTTGTTCTTCTCTAATCGCCCCGTTCCCTCTGCCCCTCTAAATCTCCCTCTGTTGTGTTGCAGATTGATTCCTTTGAGCTGCTCTACTACTATGATGAGTATTTGGGTCATTCCATGTGGTGAGTGCTTTGCAGGAGGCCCCAGAACATCACAGGAGGAAGGGCAGATCTGAGCAGATCAGAGCTTAATGTGGAAAAAAAAATGAAGCCCAGCTGCTGAAAGCTGGCTGGGGATAATGTTCTCATGGCCAGGGTGATTACAGGGGAGCTCACCCTTGGAAAATCCTGCTTTATCTCTGTCTCAGGGGTATTTCTGGGATGTGGCAGTTGTTGGGCAGCTGGAGGGAACAGCCTGTCCTTCCATGGCATATCCAGGTGCAAAGACCACCCCCATTTCTGCTCCACTGGAATCTGAGCCCCAAACACCCCAATTTGGAGACCCCAGAAAGGCCTGTCTGTCCCTTTACCTGCTGCCAGATGATCCTGAGGCTGCTCAGAGTGGAGGGAAATCTCTCCCCTTCAGCCTTTCCTGGTTTATTTGCTGTTCCTGGAGTGCTGTGAAGCAGAAAAATCCCATTCTCTTAAATAAAAAAGGGCTCTGTGGGGTTATTGGAATCCTGGTCCACATCCTGCTCTCCTGCAGCTCAGCCTGGACTCAACAGGAGGCTCTCAGAGCCTGGGAATGGCACAAGTGGAATTGTCCTAATCAGCAAAACTGGGCTTTTCCTGCCCAAGACTGGGAATTCTCATTCTCTGACATGAACAGCCCAGGCCCCACCAGCCCACGGGCACAGCAGGAATCTCAGAGCAAGAGATTCCACTTCTCCTCTCAGGAGATGAGCTCAGAGGCTCAGCACAGGAGCTGCCCACGTGCTTGGGTTGGCCTGGGGGGGTTTATCCACTTCCAGGGGCCCCCCAGTGATGGGAGTTGTTCATCTCTGCAGGTACATCCCTTTTTTCCTGATCCTGTTCATCTATTTCACGGGCTGCTTCACCCCTGTGGCAGAGCAGAGCAGGATGCCCGTGGCTGCCCTGCTGCTGGTGGGGCCCAGCAGCCTCTACTACTGGTAAGGGGCTTCTGGCCATGAGGGGTGGGCAGGGATGGGGAGGGAATAGCCCAGGGAACAGCCCAGGGAACAGCCCAGGGAACAGCCCAGGGAATAGCCCAGGGAATAGCCCAGGCAGAGGCTCTGCATTCCCCAGGGCAGCACTTGCTGCAGCTGCTGCTCTGCAGGGCTGGAAAATCAAATCAAATCTCATTGAAATTTGCAGCCACTTCAGTCTCTGGAAGTTGGGGCAACTCCAGGGACTCCCATCAGGAATTCTGTCCATGCTTGGGGTGTTTCTTTCAGTCACAGCTGGAGTTGCAGCCCCTGTGGAGCTGCTGCCTTTCCCCTCACAGGCTGCTGTTTGCTGTGCCCCAGGACAGTCCCTTGGTGGTTTTGGGGTGCTCACCAGGTACCTGCAGCTCCCTGGTGGCTGGAGATGCTGTCCCAGCTCCAGGCAGAGCCCAGGGGATGCTCAGCCACTGCCTCCCCACCAGCCCTGCAGGTCCTTTTGTATTGCCCATTTTCAGGAGCCTCCTCCTCCCCATTGCTGGCCCTGGTGGCAGCCAAGCAGCTTCTCCTCCATCCTCAGGGCTGGTGTTCTCTCTTGCCTGTGGCTTTGCCCTCTGCTGACACTGGGTTTATACAGTAAATCAATTCTTGCTGGGCAGAATCATCAAGATGATTTGGTCAGTTCTCAGCCATTGCACTTTCAGTGGGTCAGGGAATCTCTGTGTGACTGAAGAGCCAGGGGTGCAACTGCCCTTCCTGTGCCACCCAGGCAGGACTGGGCACTGCCAGGCACAGCTCACTGGGTTTGGGATACAGGAACACAACATTCCCAGGTTGGAGCCAGAATCCAGCTTTGGCTCTGCCTTCAAGGCTCCTGCTCCCAGCCAGCCCAGCACCTTCCATTCCCATCCTGGCAACATTCCCTGGCCATTCAAGGCTCCTGCTCCCAGCCAGCCCAGCACCTTCCATTCCCATCCTGGCAACATTCCCTGGCCATTCAAGGCTCCTGCTCCCAGCCATCCCAGCACCTTCCATTCCCTCCTGGCAACATTCCCTGGCCATTCAAGGCTCCTGCTCCCAGCCATCCCAGCACCTTCCATTCCCTCCTGGCAACATTCCCTGGCCATTCTCCTCACAGAGGCCTGGGGTTAAATGACTGATGAGAGCCATGAACACAGAGAGCAGGAAGCAGCACAGCTTTGTGGGGCAGGGGAGGGGGACACATCCATCCCCAGAGCTGGGAGTGTGCCCTCCCCAGAGCTCTCCTGGCATCCCTGACAGCAGTTTTGCCTTTGCAGGTACCTGGTGACAGAGGGGCAGATCTTCATCCTCTACATTTTCACTTTCTTTGCCATGATGGCTTTAGTGATGCACCAAAAACGTAAAGGACTTGTCCTGGACAGCAACGGGCTCTTCCTCTTCTACTCCTTCATCATCACCCTGCTCCTCATCGCTGGCTGGGTGGCTTGGCTGTGGAATGACAAAATCCTCAGGAAGAAGTACCCTGGAGTGATCTACATCCCTGAGCCCTGGGCATTTTACACCCTGCACATGAACAACCTCCACGCAGCAAAGGAAAGTTTATAGGGTTTGATATTTTAGAGTGCTTTGAGAAGAAAAAAAAATTCTAGTTTTTCTAACGTAGATTAATGTATTTCCAATAAATTCCTGACCAAGAGTAGCTGCAGGAGGTGGTGTGTGACAACTGGACCTGGCTGGGGGGTGGGTTCCCCCAAAAAAGGGTTCAGTGTAACTGTTCAAAGGGAGGGTCAGGGCAGGGGCATCTCCCTGTGTGCCCTCACAATTCCAGAGCTCAGTTCCCAGCACCAAATCCCTGCTGTCCAGAGCAGGGGCAGCTCCCCAGCCCCTGGTGAGCCCCTCAGCATCATCCCTGCCCTGCCCAGCATCCCAGCCTGGCATGGCAGTGCTTTGCCAGGAAGCTGCAACGTTCTCACCTCCCCTTGTCTTGGCACAGAGATGAACCTGCTCCTCCCACGCTGCTCCCACCTGAGCCAACGTGCCAGGGAGGGGCTGAGCTGCCCTCCCTGGGACCTGCAGCTGGCTCTGCCTCTCCCAGGAGCCCTCCTGGGGCCAGACCTGCTGCAGGAGGGGCCAATTCCCCACACAGAGTCCCAAAACACCTCAGGCAAGGGCTGAACTCCAGTGTCAGCCCTGCTCTTGTGGGCTCTGTGCCACCAGCAGTTCTGCTCCTGCTCAGAAGGGCCAGTGCCCCACAAACAGCCCAAAAAGGGCATCAGGGAGAGGGAGATTCCTGTGGGCATCACCAGCAGCAGCTCCTGCTCCTGCTGAGAAAGGCCAATTCCCCATAAACAGCCCAAAAGGAGCATCAGGGAGGGTGAGATCCCTGTGGGCATCACCAGCAGCTCAGCTCCTGCTCAGAAGAGCCAGTGCCCCACAAACAGCCCAAAAGGAGCATCAGGGAGGGAGTGATTCCTGTGGGCATCACCAGCAGCTCCTGCTCCTGCTCAGAAGAGCCAATTCCCCACAAACAGCCCAAAAGGAGCATCAGGGAGGGAGTGATTCCTGTGGGCATCACCAGCAGCTTCTGCTCCTGCTCAGAAAGGGCCAGTGCCCCACAAACAGCCCAAAAAGGGCATCAGGGAGAGGGAGATCCCTGTGGGCATCACCAGCAGTTCTGCTCCTGCTCAGAAGGGTCAGTGCCCCACAAACAGCCCAAAAACAGCATGAGGGAGGGGAATGATCCCTGTGGGCATCACCAGCAGCTCCTGCTCCTGCTCCCCCTTCTCCAGCCTCAGGGGATGGAGCTCCTGCAGCTCCAGCTGCCCCCCTGGGTGGTTCAGGGCTGCCCAGTCTGAGTTTGAGCCCCGTGTGACACAACCCAAGTGGCAGGAAAAAAAGGCTTTCAGCAAAACACACTGAATAAAAAAAGCTGCGGGACTCCCGTTGTTCCTGCAGGGCCTTTGAGAGGAGAATCCTTTTCCCACCTCGTTTAAGGATCTGGAATGTGTCACTGTGGCAGAGCAGGGGCTGCCCTGGGAAGGGTCCAGTCCATTCTGCAGTGGTCACTGTGGCCACCAAATCCTCTGTCCTTGGTCTGGATCTCCAGCACAGCCTGGCACCAGCTGCTTCACCCCCTGCCAGGAATTAAACGCTAATTAATAAAACCTCAGGCAATAAAGAACTGCTAAACCACCTCAAAAATCCCTTCCCAGCTCTGCTGAGTTTGCAGGGGCACATTCAGCCCCCCCTTCCCCTGCACACCCCCCGTGAGGGCACAGGGACCTCCCACTGGTGCCCACCTCAACCAGCCCCTTCTCCTGCCCCACAGCAGCACCTGCCAAGCTGGCACTGCCCCTCTCCCTTGCCCAGCACGTTTCCCCAGGGCTGGATTTGTGTCCCGGTACCAAAGCCCTTTGAGATGACCAAACCCAACCCGCTGGACCCCAAACCCCCGCGAGGGGCTGCGGGCGGGGTGGGCAGAGCGCTGTGCCCCGGAGGGCGGGCTGGCACGGGGCAGGAGGGCAGGGCTCAGCCCCGTGGCCATGGCAGCAGCGGGTATTTATTACACGGGGCCGCCTCCGCCCGGGCTGCGGGACTTTGCCCTTCCCCGAGGGCACAGGTGGCAGCGGCGCCGCGGCCCCGACGGCAGTGCCAGCCCCGGCCCCGACGGCAGTGCCAGCCCCGGCCATGGTGAGTCCGGGCTCGTCCCGAGCGCTGCCCCCGCTCCCCTCAGCCGCCTTTTAAAGCTCTTTGGGTTCTCGTGTCTTTCCCTTTCCTCCCTTCCTGCTACAGGCGAAGTTTCTGTCCCAGGATCAAATCAATGGTACGTACTTGGGGCTGCTTTGGGGGTTTAATTACCAAGATCAGCTTCACAAATTTAAGTGTATTTATATAAAAATGCCATTACCCCACGAAGTGTCTCGTGCTGGGCTTGCTCTCCCCCTCCTCTCCCGGGATGTGCTGGCTCTGCAAACAGAGAAACCTCCCCATGGTTAACTGGGAGCAGCCCCGGAGCCCGCACAGACCCGCAGGGGTTGGGTTGGCACCGGCAGAGGAACCAGCCACGTCCCAGCCCTGGCAGCACATCAGCCCCTGCCAAGCCCTGCGGGGATCGGGGGGTACCTCGGGTGCCCCCTGGCACTGCTGGAGGGTCTCGCTGCGATGGGAGCGAAGGAAGGGGGGCAAGGAGGAGGTGCGGGGGGTACAAATTCCCCCTGGGAGGCACCGGGGCACGGGGAGCTCTGCCAGGGGCTGGGTTTGCTCCGGGGTTGGCAGAAGAAAGCTGAAATAAGAGTATTATTGCAAATCTGTTAATCTGCAGCGCCCTGGGGCTCAGCAGCTCCGCGGGAGGAGGCGGCGGGGCAGGGGAGGCCACGGGGCACCCACGGGGCACCCACGGGGCACCCACGGGCTCCCCGCACTCCCCCCTGCCCCGAGGGCTGGGCATGCAGAGGGTGAGGAGCGGGGGTGGCACCAAACAGGCTGATTGTCCCCGGGCAGCACAACCCGCCCGGAGCCAGCGCGGGCAGCGGGGAGGGAAGGGCTGGCAGAGCCTTAACTGGGTCAGCTCCGGCCCCGGCTTTGTTACTGGGAAACTGGGAATCTCCTGGGCGAGGGGGAAGGGGAGAGGGCGGGGGGGCAGGAGGGAGATGCTGCAGATCACGGCACCCCCAGCCCCAGCATCCCCACCACCCCCAGCATCTCCACCACCCCCAGCATCCCCACCCCACCTCCATACCCAGCATCTCCACTGTCAGCATCTCCACCACCAGCATCCACCACCTCCAGCATCTCCACCACCCCCAGCATCTCCACCCCACCCCCAGCATCTCCACCACCCCCAGCATCTCCACCCCACCTCCATCCCCAGCATCTCCACCACCCCCAGCATCCCCACCACCCCCAGCATCTCCACCACCCCAAGCATCCCCACCACCCCCAGCATCCCCACCACCCCCAGCATCTCCACCACCCCCAGCATCTCCACCCCACCTCCATCCCCAGCATCTCCACTTTCAGCATCTCCACTTTCAGCACCTCCACCACCAGCATCCCCCACCTCCAGCATCTCCCACCACCACCACCATCCTCCACTTCCAGCATCTCCACCACCACCACCACACTCCATTTCCAGCATCCCCCACCTCCAGCATCTCCACCCCACCTCCATCCCCAGTATCTCCACTTCCAGCACCTCCACCACCAGCATCACCAACACCTCCAGCATCTCCCACCACCATTCTCCACCACCACCACCACCATCCTCCACTTCCAGCATCTCCTCCTCCACCACCACCACCATACTCCATTTCCAGCATCCCTCACCTCCAGCATCCCCACCACCATCCTCCACCTCCAGCATCCCTCACCTCCAGCATCCCCACCTCCAGCAACTCCACCTCCAGCATCCCTCACCTCCAGCATCCCCACCACCATCCTCCACCTCCAGCATCTCCACCTCCAGCATCCCCACCTCCAGCAACTCCACCTCCAGCATCCCTCACCTCCAGCATCCCTCACCTCCAGCATCTCCACCTCCAGCATCCCTCACCTCCAGCATCCCTCACCTCCAGCATCCCTCACCTCCAGCATCTCCACCTCCAGCATCCCTCACCTCCAGCATCCCTCACCTCCAGCATCTCCACCCCCAGCATCCCTCACCTCCAGCATCTCCACCCCCAGCATCCCTCACCTCCAGCATCTCCACCATCTCCCCCACTCCTTCCTCCTCTCTCCCACCCTCTCCCACCCCCAACAAGGCCAAGGAAAGCCCTTTCTTTCAAACACCCCCCTCCCAATTTGAAAGCCTGGGAGGCTCCACTTCCAGACTCGCCTCATTAGGCTGAAGGACCCCAATTAGCTGAGCTGTCCCCAAGGCTGGATTTTAATTGCCCTTGGCTCTTCCCCGGGGTCCCCCCCGCTGTCCATCCCCCTCCCGAAAGGAGACACCCCGAGCCGACACCGAATCCCAGCTGGAATCCTTCCAGCGCCCCCGGGAGCGGCCACGGGGCGGCTCAGCGAGATCCGACACGGCCTGACCGAGCTTTGGTTCTTAATTAGAGTTCAAGGAATGTTTCTCCCTGTATGACAAGAAACAAAAAGGCAAGATAAAGGCGTCGGACCTGCTGGCAGTGCTGAGGTGTCTGGGAGCCAGCCCGACCCCGGGGGAGGTGCAGAGGCACCTGCACCTGCACAGGATCGGTGAGCGGGGGCAGCACAGGCTGCACACGGGGCTGGGGGGGGGGGGGAAAATCCCATTTTTGGGGGTCAGGAGGCTGCCCAGAGCCCAGCAGGGACACCCACTCTCTGCTGAAACTGCAGAGCCAAGAGCAGGCAGCAAACCCCACTCATTTCCAACATGGATGGGGAACATCATCCAGCCCACGGGTTAAAATAGTGGCATCAAAGTCACCAAATCCCCCAGGACAGGGTGAGACAAACACATGGGGGTGGATTTTGAGGCTGGGAAACTGTTCAGCCCAAGCAGCAGAGGAAAAGGGCACAGAAGGATATTTAGCTGCAGTTACAGAGAAATAAATTGAAATCACAAAGACTAAAGAAAAATTGTGAGATGAGGGGGGAGGGTGGTAAAAATTCGGGATACAAGAGCAGAGCAGAAGTTTAGGAAAACTAGAAATGGGGTTTTAGGAGAGGACAAAGCCACAGCAGTGGGTAAAAGGCAAAAGAAACCCCAGGAAGGGGAGCTGGGGGTGGGGAAGAGGAGGGGGGTGTTGAATCCTGGACCCAAACCACAAACTGAGCCATGAGCTGCTCTTGCTCTTGCAGACAGAAACGCAGAGCTGGATTTCTCCACGTTCCTGAACATCATGTACAGGCAGATGAAGCAGGAGGAGCCCCAGAAGGAAATCCTCAGAGCCCTGGCCATGATGGACAGGCAGAGGAGAGGAGTCATCTCCGTGGCAGAGCTGAGGGCAAAGCTCACCAGGCTGGGGGAGAAGCTCTCAGAGGAGGAAGGTACTTTGCAACCCCAGCATGGAGCAAACACTCCCCATCTTCTTATTCCCTGATGTTCCTCTGCAGTCAAATTTGGGATGAGGGAGGATCTTTGCCAGCAGGAGGCAGGAAAGCAAAAGGAGTAAAGAAAACCCAGTTTGTCAGAAATTTGCCTCCAAGGGGCACAACAAGAAGGAATTGGAAGGTGAAAATAATTCAGACCTTCCTTGTACTGGCACAGGTTGGGCAGAGCAGCTGTGGCTGCCCCATCCCTGGGAGTGCCCCAGGCCAGGCTGGACAGGGCTTGGAGCACCCTGGGACAGTGGGAGGTGTCCCTGCCCAGGGCAGGGGGTGGCACTGGGTGGGCTTTGGGGTCCCTTCCACCCCAAACCATTCCAGGATTCTGTGCCACTGAAGGTCCCTTCCCAACCAAACCATCCTGTGATTTTTTTAAACAGCTGATATTGCCCCACATGTTTTATGTACTTGTTTAAACTTCTTAAACCCCTTCCCACACTTTGCTACAGGCAAGGAGAGAGTTTTCCCAGGGCTGGGGGGCTTGCACAGACCCCTCAGGCCCCCTGAGGGTGGAACTGTCCTGGCTGATGTTCAGAGTTCAGATTTAACCAGAGCTGGTCAGTGCAGTCACCACCACCAGCCTCACACCAACAAGGAGTTTCTCCAATTGTTACACTGGAGTGATAATTCCCACAGCTCTTTCAAACACTTGGAGAGCACTGTGAGAGCTGAACCAACAGCCAGGACAGGGAGACATTCCCCCTAATTAAAGGCTTCCTGGAAGAACCATTTTCTCCAAAGCCTTGGGAGGTGCAGAGGGATTTCCTTCCCATTGTTTTGGCATCTGACTTGGGCAGATCCTAAAGCAGGAACTGAGGCTGCTCCTCCACGAGAGGTTCCCCCCCTGGCTTTGCCCCTGAACTCTGAGCTGCCATCAATATTTGATACCAGACTCCATTTCAGCAGCACCTGCTGCTGCTCAGAACTCCTGCCATGGCCCTTCCACTTCCAGCAGCTCCAGAACAGCCTTCAGTCATTTGAATTAATGTTTTTTTTACCAAACCAAGACATTTTTCTTGTGTGTTCTTATCAAACACACAGAGAAGAATTCAGTTTTCTGAGTTTCTGTCCTTGGAAGGATTTGATGAGCAGCAGGATGTTCTTGTTGGAGGGATTAGATCTCCTGGAAGGAGAGTTGTTCCTCATCTCATCTATCCCTCTGCAACCAAATCCTGCTGGCAGCAGCTTCCCCTGGCCCCCTGAATTCCCTGAGAGCAAACCCAGCCACAAAGAGGTGATGCTGCTCACAGACACCCTCACCCATTTCTGTAAAGCAGCTTTTTCTCTCCTAAATCCTTCCCCCTTCCCACGATTTCCCCCCAGATTTCACAACTGGCAACTGCAAAATCATTGTGTGCTCCAGGATGAGCACCCGGGTCTGGTTCAAACCCCCACAGGTTGTTCAGCCACAATCAAAGTTCTGGTGCCCTCAGCCAAGGAGTTTCCAGTGCCAGGGAGGGCACCAGAGCCCTGCCCTGCCCTGGTTTGGACTGGGAGGGCACCAGAGCCCTGGCCTGGTGTGGACTGGGAGGGCACCAGAGCCCTGGCCTGGTTTGGACTGGGAGGGCACCAGAGCCCTGCCCTGCCCTGGTTTGGACTGGGAGGGCACCAGAGTCCTGGCCTGGTTTGGACTGGGAGGGCACCAGAGCCCTGCCCTGCCCTGCCCTGGTTTGGACTGGGAGGGCACCAGAGTCCTGGCCTGGTGTGGACTGGGATGGCACCAGAGCCCTGCCCTGCCCTGGTTTGGAGTGGGAGGGCACCAGAGCCCTGCCCTGCCCTGCCCTGGTTTGGACTGGGAGGGCGCCAGAGCCCTAGCCTGGTTTGGACTGGGAGGGCACCAGAGCCCTGCCCTGTCCTGGTTTGGACTGGAGGGCACCAGAGCTCTCCCCTGGCCTGGTTTGGACTGGGAGGGCACCAGAGCCCTGGCCTGGTTTGGACTGGGAGGGCACCAGAGCTCTCCCCTGGCCTGGTTTGGACTGGGAGGGCACCAGAGCCCTGCCCTGGTTTGGACTGGGAGGGCTCCAGGGAAATGGGCACAGAGAGAGGACTCAGCCCAGCCCTGGGTGGGATCCCTCTGTCTCCACAGTCCAGCAACAGCCTCAAACACCCAGAAAAGTCCTGCTAATGAAATGGCAAAGGAAAAATGCAGGTGCACAACCCAACAGCTCCCTCTGCACCCTCCACAGGACATCCAGCCACGTTTCTGGGCTGGAAAACAGGGGCACGGGGGGGGAATGGGCACTGCCCCCTCCACAAACCTGCCCTGGGCTGGCTGAGATCCTGACCCAGCCCCTGAGCCCACACAGTGCCCAGAACTGCTGGGATGCCCTGGGGTGGTTTCCAGGGGGGAATTCACCTCCTCTCCTGCCACCCCAAGGAAGTGCCACCCCAAGGAAGTGCCACCCCATGCCCAGGAGCAGCCTCACCCAACGCTGCCTTCCTGGGTGGCATTTCTCAAGTTCTTGAATTTCCTTGAGAGGAAAAGGGCCTTTTATGGCTCAGCCTGTCCAGGAGGGAGTGGTTGGAGTCAGACACAATGAGTGCAGTCACTGCCAAGGCATTCCCAAAGCTGGAAGGGAAAGTGTCACCACTGCTGGTGCCAACTGCCCTCCCAGTATTCCCAGTGAGAGCCTCAAAGCCCCAGCTGGGAAGGTGTTTTGTGCTTTCAAGCACCACAGGCCCATCCACATTAACCAGAAACACACAAATCTACTTAAAATGGGCACAAAATTCTGCATCACCACCGAGTTTGGGACAGGTCTGGAATTCAAGTTAAATCAGCTCTTACCAAAAGGCTGATTTAAGCTGAATTTTGAGTCTTTTCCATGTGGAATTCAAAGAAATGGACAAGTTTGCTCTGGAAAGTTGGACTTGGAATTCAAAATCAAAGTGTTGACAATGTTACTTTGAAACTCTCACCTGGCTGGCACCTCCCCTGACCCCAGAAATTCTGATTCCATTAAAACCCCCAGAAACCCCAAATCCTGCCTGGCTGTTCCTCCTCTGAGGGTCACACCAATCAAGGCCACTCACACTCCCCTTTCCTGTTGCTCTTCCCAGTTGATGACCTGCTGAGAGAAGCCAAAGTTGGGCCCAGTGGCACCATCAAATACGAGGAGTTCGTGGGCACCATTTGCCTTCCCACCGTCGACTACTGAGCCCTGCTGGGGGCAGCACCTGGCAGGGCTTCACCTCCACTTCTCCCAGAACTGCCCAGACTTTGGGGTCAGTGGCCTTTGAAAAGCCTGTTTGCCTTCACAGCTTCAACTTCCACAGGTTCCCACCTCGTTTCTGCAGAAATGGTGTCCCAAAATGGGAGTTATTTCAATAAAGGGAGTGCAACGTTCCCTCCTGCAACACGTGTCGTGCTTTAAAAAATAACTGTTATTTTAAAATGCATTTAAGGCCAGGGATTGTGGCAGAATTGGCAAGTGGTGCTTGAGGTCTCCAAGTTGACATCACCCATCTGGGCTCGGTGCCTGTATCCGTGCCCACATTCCAGGCTGGTGCCAAGGACCTGCTCCCAGAGAGCCTGGCAGGGCAAACAGGACCCAGGAAAACTCAAGCTCTTCACAACAGGAAAATCCTCCCCAGCTCTGACTTCAGACTATTCCAACCACTCTGACCCAGAGTGGTTCCTATTGATGTAACTGCACCTCTATCTCAGCAGCCTCAGGAAAGATCCACAGAGGAATATCTGGGATTTGGGAGAACAAACAGCAGATGATCTCTGCAGTCAGCTGGAAAATCTCACAGAGATCTGCTCTGCACAGTCAGGGCATGAGGAGCAACCTGGAAAACCCTCTGGAAGAGCCCATGGTCCTACAAAGCTGATGTGGCTGCTGCCTCCAGGAGCCCCTTCCTCTCCCTCCACAGCCCTTTCTTTAACCCTCATTCCTCCCACTCTTTGCTCTGTGAAACAACCAGCAAACAATTCATGGAGCCACAGCAGATCCAATGGATTAGGAAGGAATTCCTGGCTGGGAGGGTGGGCAGGCCCTGGCACAGGTTGGGCAGAGCAGCTGTGGCTGCCCCAGCCCTGGGAGGGTCCCAGGCCAGGCTGGAGCAACCTGGGCTGGTGGAAAAGTGGCTTTTTAGATCCTTTCCAATCCAAGCTATTCCAGGATTCATTTATCCCACAACACAAAGACCAACACCAGGAACATCACACAAAGCTGCAACAGAACCACCCAGGGCTGGAACTGCCACAAACCTCCTTAGGAACTGAGGAAAAACCAAAACATGAGCAAATCTCAACCCTCCAAAGCACTAAGAGCATCTCTGGAAGGGTAAAATAGGGATTATCCTCATGGAATACCCCATGGAGGGGGAAGGTACAGAAGATTAAATGACATGGCAAATGCCATGCCAGGAAAGGAAGCAGAGCCAGGATCTTTCAGTCCTGCAGGTAGAAGAGCTGCAGGTTTTGCCCTCTGGGTTTGCCACCCTCCAGATTCAGGTCCTGGTCCTTGTGGTCCTCAGCAGGCCCAGACTGACCCTGGAAGCTCCTCCTTGGATCCTGGCACATCCCAGCTCCCTGAGCAGGTCACGCTCCAAGGGGGAATGAACTTTGCTCCATGGAAAACACACACCTTGTTTAATTCTTAATTAGCTTTTCCTACTCTATGGATAGAAAATAAAGCAGAAAAGCCTCAATTTCTCCAAGAATTCAGTTACAGGCAGCACTTGAGCAACATTCCAGAGACAGGGAGGGGAGACCCACTGGGAAATCCAGAGGAAGCTGCACAGGAAGGGGAGATCCAGTAGGAAATCCAGAAGAAGCTGCACAGGGAGGGGAGATCCAGTAGGAAATCCAGAGAAGCTGCACAGGGAGGGAGATCCACTGGGAAATCCAGAGGAAGCTGCACAGGGAGGGGAGATCCACTGGGAAATCCAGAGAAGCTGCACAGGGAGGGGAGATCCAGTGGGAAATCCAGAGAAGCTGCACAGGGAGGGAGATCCACTGGAAAATCCAGAGGAAGCTGCACAGAGAGGGGAGATCCACTGGGAAATCCAGAGAAGCTGCACAGGGAGGGAGATCCAGTGGGAAATGCAGAGAAGCAGCACAGGGAGGGAGATCCACTGGAAAATCCAGAGGAAGCTGCACAGGGAGGGGAGATCCAGTGGGAAATGCAGAGAAGCAGCACAGGGAGGGAGATCCACTGGGAATTCCAGAGAAGCTGCACAGAGAGGGGAGATCCACTGGGAAATCCAGAGAAGCTGCACAGGGAGGGAGATCCACTGGAAAATCCAGAGGAAGCTGCACAGGGAGATCCAGTGGGAAATCCAGAAGAAGCTGCACAGGGAGGGGAGATCCACTGGGAATTCCAGAGAAGCTGCACAGGGAGGGAGATCCACTGGAAAATTCAGAGGAAGCTGCACAAGAAGGGGAGATCCAGTGGGAAATCCAGAAGAAGCTGCACAGGGAGGGGAGATCCAGTAGGAATTCCAGAGGAAGCTGCACAGGGAGGGGAGATCCACTGGGAAATCCAGAGAAGCAACACAAGGGGGGAAGATCCAGTGGGAAAATCCAGAGGAAGCTGCACAGGGAGGGGAGATCCAGTGGGAATTCCAGAGAAGCTGCACAGAGAGGGGAGATCCAGTGGGAAATCCAGAGAAGCAGCACAGGGAGGGGAGATCCACTGGGAAATCCAGAGAAGCAACACAAGGGGGGAAGATCCAGTGGGAAATCCAGAGAAGCAGCACAGGGAGGGAGATCCAGTGGGAAATCCAGAGGAGGCTGCACAGGGAGGGAGAACCAGTGGGAAAATCCAGAGGAAGCTGCACAGGAAGGGGAGATCCAGTGGGAAATCCAGAGAAGCAGCACAGGGAGGGGAGACCCACTAGAAAATCCAGAAGCAGCAGCACAGGGAGGGAGATCCAGTGGGAAATGCAGAGAAGCAGCACAGGGAGGGAGATCCAGTGGGAAATCCAGAGGAGGCTGCACAGGGAGGGGAGATCCAGTGGGAAATGCAGAGAAGCAGCACAGGGAGGGAGATCCAGTGGCTAATCCAGAGCAGGTGAAGCCAACAGCAAAACGTGGGAATTCCTGCTGTTACTCCCAGGGCTGGGATAGCCCCACTCACCTGGCACTGCAGCTCTGCCCACTCCCTGGGCTCATTCCTGACCTCCAGAGCTCTCCAGACTTCGCTCCACGAGCACCAGGACACGACAAACCCTCAGGGAGCACAAGCAGCTCCTGAAACTTGGGAGTTTCCCGGGAGAATTTGGTTCCAACACGCACCAACAGCCCAATTCCAGCTGACCCCACCAGTGCCCAGGCTCAGGCCCTGCCACTGCCCAGCACAGGGGAGGACAATCCTCTCCCACAGACAATGGCAGAGAGTGGATGCCACAGGGATTGCCCAGCTCCCAATCCCTCTGGATTCCTGCCAGGCTGGGGAGGCCATTCCCAAAGGAAAGCTGGAAAGAGGAGTCCCATTCACACTCCCACACACTCAGGGGACAAAGCAGAGCTTGGAGGGACAAGGGTGGGACACCTCAAGCCACAAACACCCAAAGGCAGAGCATTCCAGGGCAGGAAAACCACAGGAATCACCCTGTCCCCCCTCCCTGTGCCCCCCTCAGGAAACACAAGATAACTGAATGCTTTTTATTACATCTAAAGATTTCTACAGAAACAGGTAACATTCAATAGGTAAACCAGGTTTTTTTTTCCAATGCATATAATAAATATTTTCACTCGGTACTTTTATACAAACTGACATTGGTCTACTATACATTTTTAAAATCATTGACTGGTTTGGCATGCCGTGTGGAAAGGAGGAGAAAAGGCTTAAGGCAATGGATGACAGGTTTCAATTCATGGAATTCATGGTTCATTTTAATATTCTGCTTATATACATTTTTCCCTTTGTTAATTAAAACAATTAACAGCAGCACTTTCGGGGACCACCAGCAATTTTCCCTTGTTAGAAATCTAAGTTCTGTTAAAAAGGAAATAAAATAAAACAAGTTACACTGATAAACCAAAAGCTTTTCTATTGAAAATGTGCTTAAAACCCTGAAATGTTAAATTGCAGTAAAAAAAATTAATATTCCAAACGTTCTCCTCACAGTCCTCAGCTCTGCTTTGGGAGGCAGGTCCACCAGAGTCCAAGGAAAAGCCACCCCATCCTTGGCAGGGGTATGGAATCCTTGCCCTGGAGAGGAGGGGGCAGCCTGGCATTGCTGAGGTTATGGCAGTGCCGGGTGGTTTGCCATGGGTGGTTTAATGTGGTTTTCCATCTTCTGAAGGCTGCGGGAGCCACTCAGAGCCCGCTGCTCCCCCAGGGCTGGGGGGCGTGGGCACACACGGGGCAACCCCAAACGTTGGGCACATCCCAGTCCGCTCGGGAGGAGCTGCGGGAGAAGGGGCTGAGCTCTGAGGGGCACAGCAATGCCACCTGCAGGGCACGAGCAGCAGCACAAGCCACACCTGGGACCTGAAGGAGGCGGTTTGGGAGCAGCGAGGTTTGCAGGGCAGTGTGGAGAACTCAGACCGAGACTTCTACCAAGCAACGTTAACCGTGGTCAGAGGCACAGAGGGTTGCCCAGCCCGGGCACAGCCGGGCTGGCACAGGAATACTCACAAAGCACATGGAGAACACCACACAGGAGCACTGCAGACCATGCCTGGCCCTCCCTGAGGGCAGAGATGCCAGGGGGGGTGAGGGAGGGCAGAGCCTTCCCCCCCAGGGTCACCGTGGACGCCGCTGGCCGATGTCACCGTGCCCGGCGGGCACCGCTGCCACATCCCAGGATGGCACACACTGCCACGCTCCACCTCAGGGCACTGGCAGGGTTTTAGGAGTGCCCCCAGCTGCTGTGCAGGTGGTCTGTGAGCACACAGTCAGTGGGGGTGGGCAGGGCTGTGCCACATCCCGGGGCAGCCACATTCCAGCCGGGCACACACAGTGCCCTGGAGCCACCAGGGTGGCACCCACGACTACAAGGTATGAGATCTCTTCCTAGTGTAGGTTCAATCACTTCAAAATCAGACTGTTTAAAAAATAAGTATTTCCCATTTTCTATCCTTTTATTTATTTTTTTCTTTTTTTTTTTTTTAAACTGACATTTAATAAATTATAAAATCGGTGTATGGTGAAATATAATATATCAGCCAGATATGTATGAAATACACATGCATGGGAAAAACTATTTAACTCACTTGGAACTCACACACACGGCTCTATAAATACATATATACACACACATATACATATAAACACAAACATTTGTTTTGCAAAATTCAAGTCAACTATTTAGTGGCAGAGGGATGCTGTAAAAACACTAAAAACGATTTGGATGCCACATAATGTGAACCTTTCAAATAACCATACGACTGATCATACAGCAATACCTAATGCTACTTGGATTAAAGATTTTTTTTTTGCCTTTTTCCTTTTTTTTTTTTCTTTTTTCTTTTTTTTTTTTCCTTTTTTTTTTTCAATCAATGCAAGATTTTTGAGACGACTTCATAGGCAAAAGGTGGCCCTTGTCAATGCTCGAAGCAAAGAGCTGAAATCAACAGGTTTGGATATGAAAAATTCAGACAAGAATCTGCTTATTTTAGTATTCCTTAACTCTCTTTCCTGATAAACTTGTTAACCTGCACTTTCAACCAGTTATAAAAATATTTTTCACACCAGAGGAAATATTTACTCTCTCTGACATGGACTTTGGGACACAAGAGAATCACTTCCTTCCTCCCCTTCTAAAAGAATCTCCTGAAAAACTGCATTCCAGCTATTTACACATTTGTCACTCTTTAAGAAGAACAGATCAGCCCAAATGACCCATCAGTTCTAAAAAATAAAAAGATTTTTCCTATGCCATGCACAACTTTAAAAAGAAAAACCAAAAAGAACCCAGGAAGTGAATGTGGCTCCAAGTTCAACACAACTGGGAAATCCAAGAAAAGCAAAGGAATTCCAAGGCCAGAGAGAGAAAAGGGAAATTTGAAAGCCACTTCCCTAAAAGACTTGGATGGGGAGCAGCCCCTGGAGCAGGTGGGATGCAGGGGGTGGTTCCCTGGCTGGCTCTGCTGGCACACTCACTGATGCCCAGCTGGGCCCAGGGCTGTGCCCTCAGCTCGTGGTGCCCCAGCACCAGCTGCACTCCCAGGGCAGAGGGATTTGGGTGTTCTCCTCGTGCTGAGCTCCCACATTCACCCTGGGGGACAGATCTGATGTGCTGCTCTAAAGGAGGGTCTGCAGAGAGAGCCCTGCCAGGGTTGGCTGATGGGCACGGGCAGCTCACCAACCTCAGGCTGGCACGTGCCGAGTACTCTGCTGACAAACATCCTGAAGTTCTCAGAAACCAGAGCCTCCAGTCCCAGGTGGGGGTGCTCTGATTTGGGGCTGGATCCTGTAATCCCACAGAGGCACAGCCAAGGAATTCCTCAGGCTGAGATCTCAGGGAGCCTGGCCTGGGGAACCACAGAATCCTGGAATGTGCTGAGCTGGAGGGGACCCCTTGGGATCAGAGCCCAACCCCTGGCCCTGCACAGACACCCCAAAACCCAGCAGGAGCCTGAGGGTTTGGCCAAGCACTCCCTGGACAGGCCTGGAGCTGTGCCCACTCCCTGGGGAGCCCTTTGGATGAAAATCCTCTCCCTGCCACCCAACCTCAGCCTGCCCTGACTCACCTTCCTGCCATTTCCTCCAGTCCTGCCACTACTGAACTGGCAGCTTGACCCAAGCATGGAATCCAAAAGGAAAATTGCCTGAATAAAGGGTCACATGGAACCAGAGATGATAAAACATCCTAAAAAACCAAAGCCACTCCTGAAAAGCTCTGCCCTGCCAACAGAGGGGAGGCAGAGCAGGGTCTGCTCTGCTCTAAGGTTAATAAAATCTGCACTAAATATGAGATGGGGAATCAGATTCCACCAGCAAAGGGAAACGTCTCCAAGAGGAGAAAAAAAAACCCTCTCCCAAGCTTGAACTTTAGAAGTTCAGCTCCTTTCCTGGTTATGTTACTGTGGAGAAAATAATGCCATTTGTGTCCAAACCAGAGGGGAAAAGAAAAAAAGAAACTCACATGACAAATGCACAGGTGTAAAATCTTCAGCATCCATAAAAATGAACTGAAGCTCCTTGTTTTTGTTAATTTTTTTGTCATTTTGTGTTTTTTTTTCTTATTTTTACCAGTGAGGCCATCTTAGGTTTATATACAAAAGTAAAACTGAAAATATACTTTTGTTCTCTGTACACATAAATTTGTTTTTTTTTCCCCCTACAAAAGGAAAGAAAAAAAAAAACAAACGACAAAACGAAGCAAAAAAACCCAAAACAAAAAAGAAAAACAAAAAACGAAAAACAAAAAAGGGAAAACAAAAAAGGGAAAACAAAACAAAAAGGGAAAAACAAAACAAAAAGGGAAAAACAAAACAAAAAAGGAAAAACAAAAGAAAAAGGGAAAAACAAAAGAAAAAGGGAAAAACAAAAGAAAAAGGGAAAAACAAAAGAAAAAGGGAAAAACAAAAGAAAAAGGGAAAAACAAAAGAAAAAGGGAAAAACAAAAGAAAAAGGGAAAAACAAAACAAAAAAGGAAAAACAAAACAAAAAGGGAAAAACAAAACAAAAAGGGAAAAACAAAACAAAAAAGGGAAAAACAAAACAAAAAAGGGAAAAACAAAAAGGAAAAACAAAACAAAAAAAACCCAACCAAACCAAAAAACAAAACCAACTTGTCTTATGTTTCTAACATAAAGTAAAACCAAGCACAAAGGTTTCCTCTGTCCAAAAGGATCAGTCCAATGAAATAATGTCTGGTATGATACCAAAGATTGACGCCGTGTCCGAGCTGCTCCTACTGGCAACGGGATGCCCATGATTCTCTCGCAGGCTGTTGGAGGAAACAAGACTGCTGTTACTGCCACTATTGCTACCATTTGTGGCTGGCAGGGAACTGCTTCCTCCTGCATTGAGCTGATCGAGAAACATCTGGGATGAGGTGTAGGGGAAAAAACGGGAGTGTAAAAGTTCTTGATCATCGGACGCGGAAACGGCCGCGGCTGCGGCGGCAAGGAGGGAGGTGTTGTAATGCTGGGGGGAGAAACAACAAGTTAAACTTCAGACAGGCACACCCAGAGCAGCACAAAGGGGAGGGGTTGGTTGGTTAAAGCTCTGGAAGCTTCGGGGGGTCACGGGGTTCTCAGCTAAGGGAATGATGGGGGGAATTGTAACTGCGCGGCCCTTCGGGTCTGAAGCGAAAAGGAACTGGCTTCAGAATCCTAAAATGGGCTTCAGAACCCTAAAATGGGCTTCAGAATCCTAAAATGGGCTTCAGAACTGGCTTCAGAATCCTAATATGGGCTTCAGAATCCTAAAATGGGCTTCAGAACCCTAAAATGGGCTTCAGAACCCTAATATGGGCTTCAGAACTGGCTTCAGAACCCTAAAATGGGCTTCAGAACCCTAAAATGGGCTTCAGAACCCTAATATGGGCTTCAGAACCCTAATATGGGCTTCAGAACTGGCTTCAGAATCCTAAAATGGGCTTCAGAACCCTAAAATGGGCTTCAGAACTGGCTTCAGAAGCCTAAAATGGGCTTCAGAACCCTAAAATGGGCTTCAGAACCCTAAAATGGGCTTCAGAACTGGCTTCAGAACCCTAATATGGGCTTCAGAATCCTAATATGGGCTTCAGAACCCTAAAATGGGCTTCAGAACTGGCTTCAGAACCCTAAAATGGCCTTTAGAACCCTAAAATGGGCTTCAGAATCCTAATATGGGCTTCAGAACCCTAAAATGGGCTTCAGAACTGGCTTCAGAATCCTAAAACGGGCTTCAGAACGCTAAAATGGGCTTCAGAATTGGCTTCAGAAGCATAAAATGGGCTTCAGAACCCTAAAATGGGCTTCAGAACTGGCTTCAGAACCCTAAAAATGGCTTCAGAGCCTAAAAATGGCTTCAGAATCCTAAAATGGGCTTCAGAATTGCAAAACTGTCTTCAGAATCTTCAGAATCCTAAACTGGCTTCAGAATCCTAAACTCAGCTTCAGAATTCCCCAAGAAGTTGGAATGCTGGTGTTGGGAAGGGCAAACACCTCCCAAAGGGAGCAGGGTGGCCACACACCCAGGCCAGGCAGGAAGGGCAGGCAGCAGAACTGCTTCACCTCTTGGTGGAAAAACTTGCCCAGATTAAACCCCAAACTATTGTGCTGTTCCTCAAAGATCAGGGAGCAGCCCCAGCTGGGGAAATCCTGTGCCAGGCTCTGCTGTGAGGAGGGCACTGCCCTGGGAAGGAGGCACTGCCAGCTCAGCCCCCCAGGGATGGGCCAGGGCAGCTCCAGGTTCTCCTCTGGGGCAGCCCCTGAGAGGAAAGAGCTTGAGCTGCCTCGAAGGAGGTTTGAAATGGAACCCTTCTGAGGGCAGTCCTGCTCTCAGTGCTCCTCCTCTCCACTGTGCTGGAACATTCAGGCTGCCCAGCCTGGCCCCCAACATTCCTGCACTGGCACAAGCAGGGCAGCACCACCTGTTCCACAGGAGTTCCCTCAGCTGTGTCTCAGTGAGTATCAACCTGTCTGCCTAAATCCAAATCCTAACTCCAAATCCTACAGTGCAGGCTCTGCTGCTCTTCATTAAGGTCTGAAGTTATCCCTCTGTATTTAGTGCCATTTTCCATCTGGAGATTGCAGGAAGGGCAGGGAAGACACCCCAGCCCCTTCTTTTCTTGGAGGAAAAGTGATCAAGCAGGAGCACTGTCCAGTGCCAGTGGTGGGACCTCAGGGCTGGAGAACTAAGGAGGAGCTGCTGCACCTTCAGCTGTGCCCCAGGGCATTGCACAGTCACTGCCTGCTGAGTTAACCCTGGGACACAAAGGGTTTTGTTGTTTGCAATGCTTATGTTTGGTCACAGTGTGTGTGTATAAAACAAAGCTGCAGCCTCCTGATCTTACACCTGCACCATAAACCTGCAGGTGCTGCTTTGGAAAAGGGTGTTTGCCATAACACTTGATTGTCCTTGACTTACCTGATTGTCTCCTGACAGGAAAGGGAAGAAATCTAAACCTGTGAAAAGACACACAAAAAAAAATTAAGCTTCTCAAAACAAAAAAGAAAAGCACCCCCTCATTTTTCACCATTTATTTGGAAATAAAACCAGCATAATATTGATGCCACTTGAGATTCTCTTCACCTCAGAGATCCTAACCTATTTTTTTATTATTCTCCAACAGTTATAATTGTTTGGAGAGCTGCATTTACAGGTAGAGAGTCAGAGCTCACCTTGCAAGTCATAAGGCATTGGTGTCATGTGGAATGGATGCCTGTAGTCCTGGATGAGGGATGTGTTGATGTAGCTGGTGTCAACAGCAGGAAGGCTTGGTGTCCTGGACACAGGAGATGCTTGGTGGGGTAAATTTAGAATGCTGCAACAAACACAGGCTGGTTACAAGAATAAGAGTCTTGGCTCCCTTGCTGTCCCAGGCAGGGGAGGCTTATTCTCCAGTTTAACTCCAAAAAGCTTTATGGACTTGGAGAAAGGTGTGGAGCAACTGCCCTGCTGATTCCAAAGCTCCACAGATGCACCTCAGAGGATCTGGTGGGAACTGGAGAGACATGAGGAACACACATTCCCCAGGATTTCTCCTCACAGTGTTTTACCAGCAAAGTTCATTCAGTTCAAGACAGTTGAAATTCAGCAAAATTGAAAAGGGCAGTTCAGTCTCAAACAGCAGAAACTGAAGATTCTCCCTGTAAATGGTACTGGGATCTCTACAGTAAATATCTTACAGATGCTCCTAAGCCAGGACAGGACAATCCTGAAGGAATATGGATCCCAAGAATCCCATGGGAATCCCTGTAACACCACAGCATTGATGCTCTACAAGGCAATGAGGCAGCAAAAAGGTCTGGAGGAGCTTGCAGAGATCCCTGAGTCATTCCCATTATTGCTGGAGCAGGAATCACTCCAACACCAGCATTCCTCTGCCTCAGCCTTGGATGTGATCCCTGAATACATTTATGCAAGCAGGGAGCTGTTTGCAGCCTGGCAGCTCAGCTCAGGGGTGCCCAGGTGTGGTGGCAAACCCTGCCCACCACACACACCCTGGTGCTCTCCCCTTGCTCTCCCCAATGTGCTGCTTCTACAACTCCCTGTGTAAGGAAACACTCCCAGGTTTGCAACAAACACTTCTAAGCCACAACCTGCACCATTTTGCACTCCTTTTCACAAATACAACTGAAATATTTAACTGTGTTACTTCACAACTCAAGGCTGTGATTCCAAACTTAGCTCTTCTGATCTGAGAGCAAATCCATTCGCTCTCAGCTACTAAATAAGGATAAAATCCAAACACAGAACTTTCTAGATACAATTTCTTACTTCTCTCTGCATTGGCCTATTTTTTATCCTCACCCCTTATTGTTTAATGGTGATGCTGGAGATATGGAGGGACAGCTCCTCTTGGCAGATGGTTCCTCCTCCTCTTCGTCTGACGAGCTGTCGATGGTCAGATCGATCACCTCCACCTTCTTGTTTTTGTTTGACTGTTGGTGAGAAGACACCTGATGTTCCAAGGAAGAGCTTATGCATCCTGTTCAAAGGAAGCCAACAGGATAAGGTGTAGCTCACACCAACACCACAATGAGAACATCATAAAGCTGTAACTCAAGAACACAAATTCCACAATGTTGGCAACTCAGAAGTCCCATCAGCCCCCAACAGTATTGCTCAAGTAATTGTCACAAATGGTCATTAAAGCTACAGATACACATTTAAAAATAAGCATTTTGAGAAGTTAAAGGACCAGCAAGACTCAAGAGTTCCCCTGCAGGTCCTTCCATGACTCACCATCCACTCCATTGTAAGATGCTGTGACTTCCTGCACCTCCTTCTTCGACCTCATGGGAGCCCAAGATCCGTCCTCCTTGAACTGAATTTCATCACAGTCTGTGCAAAACTTCAGGATTTCCATGAACAACCTGTCCATCAAAAACACTGGATATCAGTCCCCAAAAAGAGCTGAACTCCTCCTTTTCCTCCAATACCTTTATTAGTCAGGGCAAGTCTGAAGTAGTGTTAGAAACAAAAGCTTTCATTGTTCTACCCTTCTCTCATCTGCTTCCTTGGTGAAAAGGAATCATGGAAAAAAATAAAATATTATCTAAAAGAAAAACCTGCAGATTTATTTCACAGCACTGAGAGTGGGATCCTGCACAGCTCATGACACAGAACTCTCTCCCTTTCCCAAAGCAAAGGAAGAATGTGAACCAGGATTAAAAAATCCTCCTCCTTGCCCATGTTTCCCTTGGCCAATGCTTAAGTGAGGAAGACCATGCCTTAAAGGGGTCCACACAGCTGAGAATTTAAGGACTTGTACTTCCTGAAACTTCCTAACAGATGCTGAGCTTGGGAATCTGAACTTGCAGCCTCTTCTCCTACCAGCACCTCCTGAAACTTTGGGCTCCTGGCCCCACATCACCCCCAGTGGGAATTCCAGCTCTGGCCCAAGACTCTTCCTGTGGTCCTGAAGGAGACAGAGTTCCCTCTTTCCCAGACAGAACCACTTTCCAGCAATAACCTTCCCTTTGGGATGCTCTAATTACATCAGCTAATCCCAACAGCTGCACTTGGCAACACAGGAAGAAATAAGGAAAATGGGTTGGTTTAGTTATTCCTACTCTTTGGCTTTGCTGTTTTAGGCAGAAACCTCCAAAAAGGAACCCCACAGCTCTTGGATCCAAAGCAGAGGACCTGGAAATCTTGGGATCCAGGAATCCAAAGCAGCCTGGGCAGCCCAAAGTGTCTCTTCAGGGCCTTAAAGAGGACCCAGAGTGACCTTAAGCTCCCCAAAATGAGGGACATACTCCCTGAAAAACACTTATTTATGAGCTGTTTTTCTGGGGTTCACTTTGTTTCAGGGTTTTTCAGTTTTGCTTTTTGGGGATTTGTTTGTTTGTTTGTTTGTTTGTTTGTTCTGGCATTTTTTGTGTGTTTTTTGGAGTCAAACATTCTGAGGTATCCTCAGAAGCCTCAACTTGTTCTCTTCCTTTATCACACTTTGGGAAGAAGATTCCTACCTAAGAAATTAAAATGCACACCCAGCAATGCACACCTGGCACAGACCAAGCCCAGATTTCTTTACTTTTTAATGTCAGCACCAGGGAATCAATCTCTGTGCCACTCTGCAGAGATGGCAACTGCCCAAGTGGGAAACTGGACATGGGATTGCACAAGCACTTGGAGGGTGGCAGGACTTTTGTTCTAACATGGATGTCTCCTGTCAAAAATAACCATTTGTGCAGTTACTTCATTAAAAGAATATACAACATGTGCTGTTTTCACCTAAAAATTCAGCCCATGGAACATGGGGGGGGAAAACTTTAGCTCAAAACTTTAGTTAGGACTGGAAGGAAAACTGTTCATGGTGATTAAGTTCAAGTGTGATGAGCAGAGTGATTGCTGAGTGCGGAATGAAGAGGCAGCTGGGCAGGAATTCGTCACCAAGAGAGGGAAATGAAATGATGTGCTCAGTTCCAAGAGGTCCCAGGGAGGGGCACGGGGGGCAGAGGGCACGGGGGGGGCAGAGGGGACGGGGGGGGCAGAGGGGACGGGGGGGGCAGAGGGGACGGGGGGGGCAGAGGGGACAAGGGGGGCAGAGGGGACAAGGGAGGGAAGAGGGGCATGGGGGGCAGAGGGGCACGGGGGGCAGAGGGGACAAGGGGGGCAGAGGGGCACGGGGGGCAGAGGGGCACGGGGGGCAGAGGGGCACGGGGGGCAGAGGGGCACGGGGGGCAGAGGGGCACGGGGGGGCAGAGGGGACGGGGGGGGGCAGAG
Source organism: Pithys albifrons albifrons (assembly GCF_047495875.1). Classification (NCBI taxonomy): domain Eukaryota; kingdom Metazoa; phylum Chordata; class Aves; order Passeriformes; family Thamnophilidae; genus Pithys; species Pithys albifrons. The sequence goes on along the minus strand of NC_092470.1, from coordinate 20,687,254 downwards.
GGCACAGGGGGCAGAGGGCACAGGGGGCAGAGGGCACGGGGGGCAGAGGGCACGGGGAGCAGAGGGCACAGGGGGCAGAGGGCACAGGGGGCAGAGGGCACAGGGGGCAGAGGGCACAGGGGGCAGAGGGGCACAGGGGGGCAGAGGGCACGGGGGGGCAGAGGGCACAGGGGGGGCAGAAGGCACAGGGGGGGCAGAAGGCACAGGGGGGGCAGAGGGCACGGGGGGCAGAGGGCACAGGGGGCAGAGGGCACAGGGGGCAGAGGGGTCCTGCTTGAGGCTTCACTCACCCATCAATGATGAGGTGCTCATAGGGAGCCTTCTTGTCACACACTGGGCACACCCAGGTTGGCTTCTTCTCGTTCATCTGAATGTAGAGAGTGGCATCAAAGCACTGCAGGTGTGAGCAGGTCAGGGCCCTGCAGGGGATGGTCAGACGCATTTTCCCGAGCTGGGAAAGGAAAACAAACAACATTGTTGTATTCCCTTGGCATTAAATTTACAAACAGGGTTAATGTTTGTCTGGAAAGAGACAGACACAGCCTGAGTTCTACCCCAGAAAGAACTGACCAGTCTGAGGTTTGATTAAAACACGTGTCACATACACTGCTGCCTCCTTCCTGCAGGTTTGAAAAGGCATGAGAGTGAATAAACGTGGCATGTTTTGAAGTATATTTGATCAAGGAAACTGAAAATACATCCCCCCATATTGCTGTGACAAAGAGAGGGCTCACTCAGCACCTGTTACACACCAGTGTCCTGGAAGGACCAAAGAAAGAATCCTCATTAGCATTGCAAAATTGATTAGACAGTGCCAGGCATTTGATATTAATCTGAATTTGAAGGTGCCCTCTCCTCCCAGAACCCAAGCAGCTGTCCTGGGCCAAGTGCTGCTGCTGCACTTCAGGAGGGGCTCAAAGCAGCCACACTAAAGGTGAGAAGCAGCAATGTCTAAACAAGGCTTTTCCCACATTAAAAGCAACAACACAATTATTCACTACGAACTGTTTATACTGAGGAGCTTCAAGTTATGCCTATTTGACTAAAATATCCACAGAGCTTTCACCTGGGGCCCCTCAGCCCCTTCCAGCCCCGGGTGGAGCTGGTTTTTTAAGCCTGGCTCAGCCCAGCCCGTGGCCAGGCTGCTCCTGAGCAGTACAGAACAGATGCCACAGGATGGCACCAACCTCCCAAAACCAGAAACAATCTCCAGAACAAAGGCTCTACTCACAGGCCACCACCTCCTCCATGATGCTTTAATCTTCTGTTATTCCCTGGCAGCAGAACCCCCTCCAGCCCATTCCCAGCAAATCCCCCGGGGCTGCAGCATCTCTCTTGGTTTCCCTCCCTCTGGCTCTTGTTGCTGTCCCAAACTGCCCAGCAGATGGGAGTGGGCAGAGAATTCCCAGGGGAGCCCCAGGAGTGGTGGCAGAGCCTCTGTGCTTTCTGGGCCATGTGTTTAGCACCTCCTCCCCCCAAATCCATGACTTCATTTCCATCCCATCATCAAGCCCCAGCCAGCAAGGCCCCTGATCCATGTCTGTCAGGAATTCTGATCTCCCAGATGGGCCAAGGGCTCATTTGTCTTTGGGCACAAAAACTCTCCCAGCTCAGGGAGCACCAAGAGTAAGGAGAGAATCCCTGGGTGGCTCCAAAGGAAAATAAGGAATGTCAGAGACAAGGGCTGCAGGAAGGACACAAATACCCACCTCCTGGGGGGTTAAAGCAGCTTTAAACCAGGAGCATTTTCCCCAGGTTTTGGTGTAAAACCTGTGCCTCTGATTTCTCAGGAGCAGTGAAATTTAACCAGTGGGATCAGCACACTCAGTGTTAACAAGCTGATGCTCCTCTCCCACTTTTGGCACAGAATTCCTGGATCAGCTCAGCCAAGCTGTGTCAGACCCCACAACAAAAGCTCCCCAAAGGAGGGCTGGAGCCCAGCTTTGGCAAACCTGCACTTCCCAGCCCTCCCTGCCCGACTCCTGCCTGGCAGCCACAGAAATGCTGCATTCAGCACACACAACACTCCCATCCTGGGCCATTCCTGCCTCACAAACCCAGCCCAGGCAGGAGCTCAGCACTGGGAAATGAAGCTGCAACCCACACTCAGAGGCTACACTGGGAATGTTGGGGTGGGTAAATATTTGCTCCAGCAGCAGAGCCTGGGATTTATTTATTTGGACTTCCAGGGAGGGGGAAAAATAAAGAACATAAATTCCAGTGTATTCCTGAAATGCAGCCCCTTTGCTGCTGGATCCTGGAGGGAGGGAGGGACGGGATGGGAGGGAGGGAGGGATGGGATGGGAGGGAGGGATGGGAGGGAGGGAGGGATGGAGGGAGGGATGGAGGGAGGGATGGAGGGAGGGATGAGGGAGGGAGGGAGCGGAGGGAGGGAGCGGAGGGAGGGAGGGATGGATGGGAGGGAGGGAGGGAGGGAGGGAGGGAGGGAGGGAGGGAGGGAGGGAGGGAGGGATGGGAGGGATGGGAGGGATGGGAGGGATGGGAGGGAGGGATGGGAGGGATGGGAGGGATGGGAGGGATGGGAGGGATGGGAGGGATGGGAGGGATGGGAGGGATGGGAGGGAGGGAGGGATTGGAGGGATGGATGGGAGAGAGGGAGGGATGGATGGGAGAGAGAGAGGGATGGATGGGAGGGAGGGAGGGAAGGGAGGGAAGGGAGGGAAGGGAGGGAAGGGAGGGAAGGGAGGGAAGGGAGGGAAGGGAGGGAAGGGAGGGAAGGGAGGGAAGGGAGGGAAGGGAGGGAAGGGAGGGAAGGGAGGGAAGGGATGGGAGAGAGGGATGGGAGGGAGCAGCTCAGGGCACTTTCCTCTCTGTGGTCTCAGAGGCTAAAACAAGCTCAGGAGCCAACCCAAACCAAATTCCCAGGGAGCTCTGGGCTGTTCTGAGGGCAAAAGAAACATTCTGGGGACTAAAGCAGCACCCCATGACTGCCCTGGACACAGAATTCCAGGCAGGAATGGGGAGAGCAGCATCCCCTCATCCCAGGGCTGAAGGCACATCCCTCTCCTCATCCTTTCATCTTTCATTCTGCTCTGGGAGACCAAATCAGCCTTTCCAGGGGGTGTTTTCAGACCATCCAGGCATTAGAAAAGAACCACAAAACCAAGGCAAAAAAATTCTCCCTGAGCCAAATGCTTATGAATTAGCAAGGACCAATCTGGAGGCTACAAATGGAATTACAGTCAGAGCTGAGGAGTCTGAATGAAGGTAAAACCTCCCTGTGCACAGGCTGAGGCTCAACCTCTGCCAGAGAACCCGGGCTGGATTATTCCAAAAGCCCCAGTGAAATCAGGCAGCCCTGAGGGAGGAACACACTGGAAAACAGTCCAGTTTGGAGGCACTAAAATGACAAACAGCTCAGAATGATCTGCTGTCAACTTTGTTTTTTATGAGTATCACAAAAGTGGCACATTTGGAAGAGGAAATTCTGGCACAGGTGGGAATTCTGAGGAGTCACTTCCTTCTGCCTGAGGCTGTTTTGTTGTTTTACTCCTGGCAGAACTCGGAAAGCAAAACAGAGTTTGGGCACTGCCAAACTTGCAGTCCTAAAAGGAAAACTGGGGGGGGAAATTCCTGCTCTAATCCCAAGCCATCTGAAGAGCAAAAGGTGCACCAAAAGGCACTGCAGAAGGACTTGCATCAGTGACAGAAGCAACCAGGAGAAACAGAAACATGTCAGAAAACTCCCAGGGAATGATCTCTACAACATCATTCTGACAAACCAAACACAACTGGAGTGAAAGTCCATAATTCTGTAAGATGCAGAAAGATTAATTCAAGATAATCAATTAATACACAGGCACTTCCAAACTCTCACAGCCATTTAATTCCTACTAATAACAGATGATTATTTTGGTCTGTATTGGAAACTAATTCTATTGGTAAGAATATTGTGTCTAAAAATGACAAAAAAACCCCAAGGGTTTTTCTTTGTGCTTTCTGGGATAACAAAATACCAAGAGAACACCAAAAATTCAATTGCAACAACTCAGCAAAGTGAGGGGTGTGGACCCAAAATACTTCAGAGCTCCAAAGCTGCAGCATTTGGGATGTGACACAAAGTTCACCAGTTTGTAGGTTATGAGGTCCCAAGTTTAGAGATCAGGATTTAACTTTGGAAATGCCATCCCTGTATCTTTCCTACAGATTTATTTTACCTTCCTTATAAATTCCTTATCTCCCTCAGCTGGAATTGAAGAAAGGCTGGAGATGGAAGATCATGACAATAACTCATTGAAAGATCTACAGGAATATTTTATATAAAGTAACCACAGTGTTTAATTGTGCTTTTTATGAAGCAAAGCTCACACCTCTGAAAGTTTAAGAATATTTTTTAAATATTTTAAATATTTTAATGAGAATTAAGGTTCAATTTTGCAAGAATAAAGGCAGTTTTCTTGTTAGATGTTAAAACTGAGATTTTAGTGTTGGGCTTGAGCAGATTGAGCCAAAGCAGGAAACAGATGGATCCTTAACCCCCAAAAAAGGTTAAAAAGTTACACTGTAATGAAGATAATGATGTCATTCAATACAGGGAGCAAGTCAATAAAAAGTAAAAAAAAAAAAAGATTAAAAAAGGGCACATCATGTTAATATTGTGCAGTTTACCAGTGACAACATGACCCCAGGTATGAACTGGTTGAACACAGTTAGTGGGTCAAGACAAGGTTGGCTTTGCCACAGTGGAACTATTTTCTCTCCTCTCAAATCTGGAATAAACCAAATTTTGTTGGAACAACCTCCAGGACATTTTATTTTTTAGTTTAAGGTTATTAAACCCCCAAAGTGTCCCTATGCATTAAATGAATTTCAGATCCAAGATGCTCAGGATTCTGAGCAGGCACTGGATCAAGAGCTGGGTTTGACTCTCAGGTTTCCCCTGAGAGGGTTGGATGAAATCAGAGCCCCAAACTGCACACTCAGATGAGCAGATTTAAACAGATTTAAATGACAGATTTAAATGTTTGCTTACATGTATTTTGAGTAACATCTCCAAGCTAATGGAGCAGTTTCCTCAGGGGTGTATCTTTTAAGCACAGAGACAGATAATTTTCCATCCCCACCCAGTTAAACCAGGTAAACACCAGGAGACTTCACCTCCCAGAACAGCCACATTTCAGCAGAATCAGGTCTGAGGGAATAAAAAAAGACTTACTGGACAAAGAAGAGACACTCTTAAGCTTGTTGTTGCTATTTCACTGTCTGGATCAGCAGTCAGCTTCTCTTTAACTGTTATTTGAAAGAAGAAAAGGTTTTTTGTATGTTAATTGAAAACATAAATTGGATAAAGAAATAAAACAAGACTAAAACCACGTGCTGAAGTTTCTGCTGGAAGAGTCTGGCTGTTGTTTCACTCACACAAGTCACATAAACAGACTTGACTCTCTAGAAAGCCCAGAAACAACAGGATTTAAGTGATAAGCAGAAAAGCTCATCTGAAACGAAGATCCCTGGAAAATGTATTTATACAGAGTTGTCTCTTCTCATTTACAGGCAACTTTAAACTCAGCCTTTATTTAAAATATACCAACTAGTTGGTTCCACTTCCAACCTCAAGCACGTGAAGTGTTAACAACTCTCACCCTCACTGTAAACCCCCAAGACACTCAGCATGGAACCAAACTGAAAAGCAAACTGAGAAATGGGGAATCAGAAGCACCCTGGAAAAATCTGAGTTTTAAATAACTGCAGTAAAATGTTGGAGTCTTTCACCTCTCCCCATCCTCGACTTTTACTTACAGGTTTTATAAACTGTCATTGATTAACTGAATAAATCAGTCCCATTTTCCCCCTGCTCTGAACTGGCCCTGCACCCTCATTCTCACCTTGCACACTCACCCAGCAGCCCCCTGGGAACTCTCTAGACCTTTGTGCCCTTCAGTGCCCAGAGTGCATTGGCACGAGGCCATGCCCAGCCCTAAGGAGCTCTCACTGCTGGACTCCTCTCCTCCCTGGGCTGTGCATTAGCTGAGCAGTAGAGAACAAGAGCAGTGAGCAGGTGTTGGTATTTCCCCCTCTCCCTGACAAACAAACACGCAGCAGTTTTTGCTTTCGTTTTCACTGCCCCACCTCAGCCCAACATGTTGTTGTCAGAGCAAACAATAAGGAAATAAATGTGGGACTGGGAGGAGGATCGTGCTGGACACTCTCTCCAGGCTCACTCCCCACCCTGGGACTGTGCTGATGAATCCTTTCCTCCTCAGCACCAGGTTCAGTGGCAGGCACGGAGCTGGGCCTGAGGTGCTGAATTACCAGTGAACTGTATAAATACAGTTGTTCATTCTGCAGCAACAAAGCCACTATGGCTGAACTCAAAGAGATTCTCTTGCATTTTTCCCTTCCCAGTGTCAACAGGGTTCCTGGACTGGCTCCTAATCCAAACAAAGGCCTCTGAGTCTTTGAATTGGAACTGAATACAAAGAGCAGCCCTCTCAGATTCCCCAGCCCAGGGAGCTGCAGGAAGAGCAGCCCTGGGACAGCACAGCCCAGTGTGCCCCCAGTACAGACCAGTCTGACCCTAGACCCAAGGAGCTGTGGAAAGAGCAGCCCTGGGGCAGAACAGCCCAGTGTGCCCCCAGCACAGTCCAGTTTGCCCCTAGACCCAAGGAGCTGTGGGAAGTGCAGCCCTGGGGCAGCACAGCCCTGTTTGCCCCCAGCACAGCCCAGTTCAACACAGCCCAGTTTGCCCCAGCACAGCCCAGTTCAGCACAGCCCAGTTAAGCACAGTCCAGTTTGCCCCTAGACCCAAGGAGCTGTGGGAAGTGCAGCCCTGGGGCAGCACAGCCCAGTCTACCCCCAGCACAGCCCAGTCTGCCCCCAGCACAGCAGTCCCCAGACCCAAGGAGCTGCAGGAAGTGCAGCCCTGGGGCAGCACAGCCCAGTTTGCCCCCAGCACAGCCCATTCTGCCCCCAGCACAGCCCAGTCTGCCCCAGGCCCAGGGAGCTGTAGAAGTGCAGCCCTGGGGCAGCAGAGCCCAGTGTGCCCCCAGCACTGCCCCGTTTGCCCCCAGCAGAGCCCAGTTTCTCCCAGGCCCAGGGAGCTGTAGGAAGTGCAGCCCTGGGGCAGCAGAGCCCAGTGTGCCCCCAACACTGCCCAATGTGCCCCCAGCAGAGTCCAGTTTCCCTCCAGCACTGCCCAGTGCGCCCCCAGCACTGCCCAGTGTGCCCCCAGCACAGCCCAGTGCGCCCCCAGCACTGCCCAGTGTGCCCCCAAGCAGAGCCCAGTGCGCCTCCAGCACAGCCCCGTGTGCCCCCAGCACCGCCCAGGCTGCCCCCAGCACTGCCCCCGTTTGCCCCCAGCACTGCCCCGTTTGCCCCCAGCCCAGGGAGCTGCAGGAAGTGCAGCCCTGGGGCAGGACAGCCCAGTGTGCCCCCAGCACAGCCCCGTGTGCCCCCAGCACTGCCCAGTCTGCCCCCAGCACTGCCCAGTCTGCCCCCAGCACTGCCCCATTTGCCCCCAGCACTGCCCAGTCTGCTCCCAGCACTGCCCAGTCTGCTCCCAGCACTGCCCAGTTGCCCCCAGCACTGCCCAGTTGCCCCCAGCACTGCCCAGTCTGCCCCCAGCACTGCCCCGTGTGCCCCCAGCACTGCCCCGTGTGCCCCCAGCACTGCCCAGTGCGCCCCCAGCAGAGCCCAGTGTGCCCCCAGCACTGCCCAGTCTGCCCCCAGCACTGCCCCGTTTGCCCCCAGCACAGCCCAGTCTGCTCCCAGCACTGCCCAGTCTGCCCCCAGCACTGCCCAGTCTGCCCCCAGCACTGCCCCATTTGCCCCCAGCACTGCCCAGTCTGCCCCCAGCACTGCCCCATTTGCCCCCAGCACAGCCCAGTCTGCCCCCAGCACTGCCCCATTTGCCCCCAGCACTGCCCCATTTGCCCCCAGCACTGCCCCATTTGCCCCCAGCACTGCCCAGTCTGCTCCCAGCACTGCCCAGTTGCCCCCAGCACTGCCCAGTTGCCCCCAGACATACTCAGCGCTCGGGAGTGGTCGGGGTTCCGGATGCCCTTGGCTCGCAACCTCTGCAGCAGCACCGTGGAGGACAACTGCTTCACCAAGTACACTGCCATGGAATAGTTCTGGGGACAGAACAGCACAGCAAAGACTCAGCATCACTGCAGCTTGGATTTTGTACCTCTTGCTCTGTGTTTCTGACAGAGAGAACCCCTCGAGCTCCAGGAGTTCACATGGCTGGAGTGTGAAAAGCAACACAAGTGTCTCCAACTTCCCTGAGACTGAGCTGCAAACCAAGCTCTTAAAACAGCACTCAGGACACTTCTGGAAGTTTTACACCTAATTCAGGACATGCAGCCCCTTTCTGCAGGGTGATTTCACGTGGGTGATGGCAGGTACTGCCCTGTGCCAACGTGTTTAATGTCCCATGGGTGACATGAGGTACTGCCCTGTGTCAGTGCATTCAAGGGAAGCTGCCAGGTCAAGGGTTATCAGAATTTATCCTGGTGTTTATTCTTTTTTTCTTTTCTAATAAAAGCTTATTTTGTTTTCAAAAGAGGAAAGTGAGTAGTGGTGCCTCTTCCAAAGGGCTGTGCCTCATCTGCAGGCTGTGCCACTCAGGCAGCAGGCACTGCTCATCTGCTCCTCACCTTCCTGCACTTCCCTGGTTCTGGATTGGGACCTTCCCTGCCCAAGCAGAACAGAACAAAGGCAGTTCCAGAGTTCAGGGGGGCCAAGATGTGCTCTGGAGAACCAGCCCAAGGAGTCACAGCTCCCAGTGGCCTGTCCTTGCCCTCCCAGGAGGTTGGGTCACTTCCCCACCAGCCTCAGCAGGGCTGACCATGCCAGTTTTCCTTATCAGTGTCAGGGCAAGGCCATGGATGCTCCTTTCTGCCACTCCTTTGGCATCCAGGCAGGTTGGATGCAGAACTCCAACCCTTTCCCTCGAGGGCTGAGCTCCTCCTGGCATCAAATTCAAACCACAACCTGGGATTTCTGAAGCTCTTCTTTTCCTTACAAGCTTCTAAAAAAGCAGGTTGTAAATGACTTTCTAAACATGTGAGACTGTACTATGCATTTATCAGCAGCACCTCTCAGCCCCCAAAATGGAAAGGATAAAATCTGGGCTCTCACATTAGGGGACATCAATTAGTTTGATAAAAACATCACTGGCTAAACCTGTAGCTGCATTCATAGAATTTCAGTTGAAAAAAGAAAGGCTTCCCTCAGCAACTGCCACAAGAAACATCACACAGTTGTGACATCCACTCTCTCATATTTAGGATGCCACCAGCATCCAAAGGCAGGATTTCAGTAATACATCTTACCACAAAATTGCTCCAATTGAAACAGCATCAGAAACACCACATTTTCAAGATTTTATTCTTACCATGACTGCTTCTCACATCGTTAAAAACCACTACTGCTTTAACTTGTTTGTTTAATGCCTCAATTAGTATAGAAGTTAGAAAATTGCTAATTAACACTGTGAAATTATTTACCGACAGCTTGAATCTACAAAGGCACAACTTGCCCAAGGCAGCTTGTACAGAAGGCTCTGGAGCAGAGTGGGTAAAAATCCCAGGGATGACTCCAGGAGAAGGGCAGGAGGGAATCCAAATTCTGTACTGGATGGGCACAGCCAAAATAAAGCCATTCCTCACACTGAACTGTGCAGGTCTCAAAGAATCACTTTAGGATTGTGTCTCATAGGATGGGCTGGGCTGGAAGGGGCCTTAGAGCTCATCCCATCCCACCCTCTGCCATGGCAGGGACACCCCCCACTAGCCCAGGTCTCTCCAAGCCCTGTCCCACCTGGAGTTGGACACCTGGGGCATCCAGGGGTCATGCAGGAGTTACCCAGGATGTTCTTTATAAAAATAGCTGATAGAGAGAGAGATGATCATGATTATGAGGAAAGAAGAGGGGGAGGAAGAGGGGGAGGAAGAGGGGGAGGAAGAGGGGGAGGAAGAGGGGGAGGAAGAGGGGGAGGAAGAGGGGGAGGAAGAGGGGGAGGAAGAGGGGGAGGAAGAGGGGGAGGAAGAGGGGGAGGAAGAGGGGGAGGAAGAGGGGGAGGAAGAGGGGGAGGAAGAGGGGGAGGAAGAGGGGGAGGAAGAGGGGGAGGAAGAGGGGGAGGAAGAGGGGGAGGAAGAGGGGGAGGAAGAGGGGGAGGAAGAGGGGGAGGAAGAGGGGGAGGAAGAGGGGGAGGAAGAGGGGGAGGAAGAGGGGGAGGAAGAGGGGGAGGAAGAGGGGGAGGAAGAGGGGGAGGAAGAGGGGGAGGAAGAGGGGGAGGAAGAGGGGGAGGAAGAGGGGGAGGAAGAGGGGGAGGAAGAGGGGGAGGAAGAGGGGGAGGAAGAGGGGGAGGAAGAGGGGGAGGAAGAGGGGGAGGAAGAGGGGGAGGAAGAGGGGGAGGAAGAGGGGGAGGAAGAGGGGGAGGAAGAGGGGGAGGAAGAGGGGGAGGAAGAGGGGGAGGAAGAGGGGGAGGAAGAGGGGGAGGAAGAGGGGGAGGAAGAGGGGGAGGAAGAGGGGGAGGAAGAGGGGGAGGAAGAGGGGGAGGAAGAGGGGGAGGAAGAGGGGGAGGAAGAGGGGGAGGAAGAGGGGGAGGAAGAGGGGGAGGAAGAGGGGGAGGAAGAGGGGGAGGAAGAGGGGGAGGAAGAGGGGGAGGAAGAGGGGGAGGAAGAGGGGGAGGAAGAGGGGGAGGAAGAGGGGGAGGAAGAGGGGGAGGAAGAGGGGGAGGAAGAGGGGGAGGAAGAGGGGGAGGAAGAGGGGGAGGAAGAGGGGGAGGAAGAGGGGGAGGAAGAGGGGGAGGAAGAGGGGGAGGAAGAGGGGGAGGAAGAGGGGGAGGAAGAGGGGGAGGAAGAGGGGGAGGAAGAGGGGGAGGAAGAGGGGGAGGAAGAGGGGGAGGAAGAGGGGGAGGAAGAGGGGGAGGAAGAGGGGGAGGAAGAGGGGGAGGAAGAGGGGGAGGAAGAGGGGGAGGAAGAGGGGGAGGAAGAGGGGGAGGAAGAGGGGGAGGAAGAGGGGGAGGAAGAGGGGGAGGAAGAGGGGGAGGAAGAGGGGGAGGAAGAGGGGGGGGGAGAGGGGGAGGAAGAGGGGGAGGAAGAGGGGGAGGAAGAGGGGGGGGGGAGAGAATTTCAGGTAATAGATACCTGAAATCCCTAGGAGCCTGAGAACCAGCCAGCCCACAAGAGACTAACAGAGTTCAGGGCTTCTCTCTTCCCTAAATCCTCCCTGATATTCTTCAGCATTCAGAGGATCCATCCCCTTGCATGGAGGCCCTTCTGCAGTGTGAGCCAAACCAGGTGCACCTTTAAATGATTATTTCTGAAACCTGCAGCTCTCACTAGAGAAAAGATTTTTTTAAATACCCATTCAGCCATCATTTATTCCCCAATCCTAAGAGAGACTGTTTTCCACTCCCCAGGAAGCCCATCCTGATCCTCCAGAGGTGTTTCCCAGCTGCCCACTGTGCTGTGAGTGTTTTTCCATGCTGGCTCAGGAATCCTGGGCTTTGCACATTGCCAGATTCTTGGACAAGGTTTCCTCTCAGGACAATTCTCGGGCCTTCCAACCACAGGATGGTTGCAGTGGCACCAGCACACGGTGCCCCTGTAATGCCCACCCAGCAGGTTTGCTGCCAGCACTGAAAGCACTTCACTAATTCAGGGGCTCATTTGTTGAAGTCACTTTTTGCAGCATGTTCCAGATTTAATTAGTGCAGTGGAACATCAGCAATTTCATAAATACCAATTGTAACACTCTCCCCACAGACACAAGAAAGTGACAAACCCAGGAGTGTTTAAATGTGAAATATGAGAGTGGCAGTTGTGAGAAGGGAAATGTAAAAGGCCAGTGGAAGCTGCTGGGCCCTGCTGAGCTGTGCTGCTTTGTGTGCACAGCCCCAGCCAGAGAGGGCCACCCTGTACTGAACGTCACATGCCGGTCACCAGGCAGAGCCAAGATAAGGTTTGTTGAGTCCCTGAAGTCAGGAAGAGCTCCAAGTCTGAAGTTTGGCCAAATCAACAAACAACAGTTTTATAGGATGTCTTGATCTCATTATCTGAGCCCTCAGTGAGTCACAGAGGTGGGTGGGGCATGGAGGGAGAGCTCCCACCACCAGCAGGGAGTGCACCGATCTCAGGGAGCACATCCATCTCCTGCCACCACAGAATTCCACCACGAGCAGGAACAGGCCATTGCTCCAGCACCCAGGGCTCCCTGCACCATTAAACCTGCTTATCTCTCAGATCTGGCACACAGAGGCCAGAGCAGACCCTGCTGAGCTCTGAGCAGGACTTACTCTCCCAATCTCTGCAGTCCAGGAGACAACGATTGTGTTTGGTACCGTCGTGGACAGCCTGACGAGTGAGGTAATGTTGATTGGTCTGCTGGGGCGCTTTGGTTCGACACCGTTTTTGGTTGGTGGAAGGTAGCCCTGAAATCAAAGCATTGAGCTCTCAGACACAGCAAATCCAACACTGCTTTAGTCTCCTTCCCACCACAGCCCTGCCCCAGCTGCTCACCCCAGCCAGGCTCCCACCCCAGTGCAGAGAGAGGGGGCAGACTCAGATCCATCAGGTGTTTTAAAGCTCTTTCTCCTCCCAGAGAAATCCAAAATCCCAACCCTGCCCATGGAATACTAACAGGCCCCTCTGAGCAGTGCTGTGGAACCTGCCTGGCCAACACTGTCCCCTCCAACCCCCTGTGCTGCCCCAGCCAGTGTTTGTCAGAGACAAAAATTTACTGTCATGGCTTTTGGAAATTAATCTTCTGCCTGGTCTCCTGAGAAACCATTTATTTCATCTTCTCTATTCATTCAAACACTCCATAATGTGAAAACAAAAGTCAGGCTAAATTCTCAGGCTAATTTCTGCCAGACATTCCTGCTGCTGCCACCCAAAAATGTGTATCAGAAGAACATCTCACTTACTGGAAGGCTGCATGGTTTCCCATTTACTTTCACACACAGATTGGGTGGGAAGTGATCTTCTTGTGGACAACTGGTTTCTGACAAACAAAACCTAAAAGCAAAGAGCTTCCATCATCTTTCAAAGGGATTTTGAGATCATCTCTTCCTAGGAGTTTTTTCCCACTGAGCTATGAAAGCACAACTCTTGCTAACAGTCCTCAGATTAGCCACACACGTCCCTAGGCAGGAAAGCCCCCCAGAATTCCAGTGCTTCAGGAAGGCTGTAGGTTCCTGCTCAGGTTCCCTGAATCCCTCCCACTGCCTGACTCATTCCCACAGGCAGGTTCCTCTTACAGGGACAGTTCATCCCCATTTCTTTTCTGCCTCTTCTCCAAACCTCTCAATACAAGACCAACCTTTCACAAATGACAACCTTTAGTGTCTCCCCCTGTCCCAGCTCCAGCAAACCAGCAGCTGGTGAGGCACAGGAGCCCCCAGGGCAGAGCTCTTCCTTCAGCCAGTTGGATTTATTGACTGAAGTCCAAGCAGGTTTATTTGGATCCAAGACAGGACACCCTGCCCTGGGCTAGGCCAGGATCATGGACAACAGGCATTCCAAGGACCAACAAGAGCCTCTCAGCCCCACTGGGTTCCTTCCAGGGCACCTGCCAATGTCTCATCCCATCAGGGTCCCAAACTGGGGGTGCTGCCTCTGTCCCCCTTTTCCCTTATTCCCTCCTCATCCCTTTATCCACCCAACCCCATACTGAGTCAACCCAATTGGCTGACACAGAGGATTTAATCACCTCATTATACACTTGTCAAAACCTCTACAACAACCAGCAGGTTCAGACCCAGCCCAGTGATTCCCAAAGTGCTGCCTGAAGGGAAGGAGCCCTTGGGTTGCCATGCCCATGGAATGCTGTGCCTGACACCTCTGCTGGGAAGAACCACCCTCCCTGCTCCGAGATTCTGAAGGCCCAGGCACCTGGAATCTGCCAGTGGAGTTACAGGGAGGAGGATCCACCCAACCTACAACCAGCACCAAGACACTCCAGCAGGATGAGGTTCCTCCCCACCCTGGAATGCCTGACCTGCTGGACAACACGTGGCTGATACACTGAGAAACCAACAGCATCAAGGACAGGCAGAACACACATACCTTAGCTGGACCTGTACTGTGAAGTCACATTTGGTCCCAGAAATATCCCTGGAAACAACAGAACATGGGTTAAAAAACACCATTTTCACAAGAGATTCATCAATGTTTTCTCCAGTTTGCCGGAGGTTTGATGGATGCTACATATGGTGTCCATCATACTTGGCTGCTTCTGGCCAGTCAAACCATCACTCCCCAGATGCATTAAAAGGCACAGTTTTTATTTTTCAAGGTAAATAACTCAATTACATTCTCATCTGACCTCTACCAGTTCCTTTTTTTATTATACACTATAAAGAAAACTCTGATGGCTCACTATAAAATACAACACAGAAATGGAGAAAGCATCTGGCTGGTGGCCTGGCTGGTGGCAAGAAAGGGCTGCAGGAAGCAGTGTTGGTAAATAAAGTGCTTTGCACAGAGTCCTGTGTTTGCACAGAACTTAATCCAAGAGAAACCCACCCAAAACACCCCAAAGTGGGGGCGTTTAACCCTCTCCTCTCACCCTTTTGCTCCCAGTTCCCACACAAAGGGCACAGAAAGGAGCTGCCCTTCCCTGAGCACTGCACACACCTCACATCTCCAAGGTTTGGGGTGCTAATTCCACTCACATGGAACTGCTGATCTGCTGCACCTGCTGCGGCGTCAGCGCGAAGGCAAAGCACGTCTCGCGGAACCGCTGGCTGTTGTCTGAGGCTGCAGGGAACAGAGAGACCTTCAGAGCCACCCAGGCCAGCCCACAGCCACCTCCCCGGGGCTGCAGACACATCTGAGACTCAGTCAGACTCAGTTATACTCAGTTATACTCAGTTATAGTCAGTTAGACTCAGTTATAGTCAGTTAGACTCAGTTATAGTCAGTTAGACTCAGTCATACTCAGTTATACTCAGTCATACTCAGTCATACTCAGTTATACTCAGTCATACTCAGTCATACTCAGTTATACTCAGTTATACTCAGTTATACTCAGTTATACTCAGTTATAGTCATTTTATAGCCATAGCATAGACACACATCCTCCTGCAAACAGCCACTGGCATTTAAACACTCCTATAAATGAAAATATCATTAACAATGAAAATATAAATGAAAATATCATTAACAATGAAAATATAAATGAAAATATCATTAACAATGAAAATATAAATGAAAATGTAAATGAAAATATAAATGAAAATATAATTAACAATGAAAATATAAAATATAATTAACAATGAAAATATAATTAACAAAGCTGATATGCAGGTAAAATAGACATTAAAGAAGTGATGCAGGTAACAGCAACTGAAAACCCATCAGTTGTTGTAACAAGTGTACTTGGATAATAAATAAATTCTCTAGGAATTTATACTCAGTTATACTCATTTATACTCAGTCATACTCAGTTATACTCAGTTATAGTCATTTATACTGATTTTATAGCCATAGCATAGACACACGTCCTCCAGCAAACAGCCACTGGCATTTAAACAAAAATATAAATGAAAATATAATTAACAATGAAAATATAAATGAAAATATAAATGAAAATATAACTAACAATGAAAATATAAATGAAAATATAGTTAACAAACCTGATATGCAGGTAAAATAGACATTAAAGAAGTGATGCAGGTAACAGCAACTTAAACCCATCAGTTGTTGTAACAAGTGTACTTGGATAATAAATAAATTCTCTAGGAATTTATACTCAGTTATATTCATTTATACTCATTTTTTATAGCCATAGCATAGACACACGTCCTCCTGCAAACAGCCACTGGCATTTAAACAAAAATATAAATGAAAACATAAATGAAAATATAATTAACAATGAAAATATAAAATATAATTAACAATGAAAATATAAAATATAATTAACAATGAAAATATAAAATATAATTAACAATGAAAATATAAAATATCATTAACAATGAAAATATAAATGAAAATATCGTTAACAAAGCTGATATGCAGGTAAAATAGACATTAAAGAAGTGATGCAGGTAACAGCAACTTAAACCCATCAGTTGTTGTAACAAGTGTACTCTGATAATAAATAAATTCTCTAGGAATTTATACTCAGTTATATTCATTTATACTCATTTATACTGATTTTATAGCCATAGCAGAGACACACGTCCTCCTGCAAACAGCCACTGGCATTTAAACACTCCTATAAATGAAAATATCATTAACAATGAAAATATAAATGAAAATATAAAATATAATTAACAATGAAAATATAAATGAAAATATAAATGAAAATATAATTAACAATGAAAATATAAAATATAATTAACAATGAAAATATAAAATATAATTAACAAAGCTGACATGCAGGTAAAATAGACATTAAAGAAGTGATGCAGGGAACAGCAACTTAAACCCATCAGTTGTTGTAACAAGTGTACTCTGATAATAAATAAATTCTCTAGGAATTCTCATCAATGAGTGGTTCATCTCCTGGGGCACACAAGATCATGGATTAGTTCCCAGAGGGGCTGAAGCACAACCCAGGCAACAGGTCACATTTCAGGAGGATATTTTATGGAGTGAAATGCACCAAATATATGGAACCTGCCAAGATATGTAACTACAAAATCTGCTTTCTGAGCCTTCACAGTGTCCCAGAACAAACCAAACACTGCTCAAGAGTTACTGCTCCTGCTGCCAACCAAAGGCATGTTAAAGATCTCCAAAACAGTGGGTTTATCTGAACCAAATCCCTTCCCAGGGCTGCAGGCACAGAGAAACACACACTGGCAATGAAAGTGGCTGTTAAAAAATGAAGGGAAGAAAAAGAAGCATCTCCCCAGAGAACTGCTCCACACTCCCCACACACACTGGAGTGCAACCTAAAGCAGCTTCTCATTCAGTTCCATTATTCTTAATAATTTTATAAGGCTCTGAATAAATACATTATGCATTAAACACATGACAGATTTATCTTTTTTTTTTGGTTTACTATAATGCCCTTCTGCCTCAGCCCTGAGTGACAGATGAGTGAACACTTCAGGGGGAGACTCCAGGGATTTTGTTAAACCAGCAGGTGGTGGGTTGGAACCAACAACAGCAAAGACATTGAGGGAGGATAAATATTCACAGCAACAATCCCCCCAAATTCCATTTCTCTCTCTCTCTCTTGCCACAATCCACACATTTATTCCTTTATGTGCAGGTCAGGGCACAGCCCCAGAGCTGGAGGGGCAGGAACAGGGAATAAACCCCTGGGACAGCAGCAGCAATAGGAAACCTTTCCAAAGGCATCAACTCCCCCAAATAACCTGTTGCATTCTGATTTCCATCCATTTCCTCTGGAGCAGCCCTGGCAGAGCACAGAGTAAGAGGGAGCAGGAAACACAAACACAATGTGCACAATTAACAATGAAAAGCTGTTTGAACCTTTGGCTTCCAGGCAATTCTGCACCTATTTTTAGGTATCAGTGGAGAAGTCAGAACTACACATTGTCACCAACAAGAGCTGAACCAGCAAAGCTGAAGCACTGCAGAGAACTGAAGGAATTCCAGGTATTATTTCCTAGTATTACATGGCTTTGCCTGCTGGGATTATTTTCCTCTCATGGATTATTTCCTTCATCCTACAAAGTGCCAGTTTTGCCTTTATTAGAAAAGTTCTGGAAGGTTTTTGTGAACTCCAACACCTTTAACCAAAGGCTGCTCAACACTAAACTGACGTGACCTTCATCTAAACCTTCATTGCCCAAGAAGTCAAACAGCAGTTTCCAAAATTCCAACCCCAAAATTCCAAGTGATCCTTTTCCCTTTCACCTACAAAGTGCCAGTTTTGCCTTTACTAGAAAAGTTCTGGAAGGTTTTTGTGAACTCCAACACCTTTAACCAAAGGCTGCTCAACACTAAACTGACGTGACCTTCATCTAAACCTTCATTGCCCAAGAAGTCAAACAGCAGTTACCAACATTCCAACCCCAAAATTCCAAGTGATCCTTTTCCCTTTCACCTGCTCATCTTTTTGCTGGCTTTGGTTTTACAGCAGCCTCAGCTTAAGGGATCCAGCAGGGAATGTGGGAAACAGGAGGAACTGAAGTCCCTGTGCAGCAGAAAACTATGACAGAGTTCCCATCATGGGACAAAGGTTCCAAAATTCAACCCTTTTCCTTGTGTTAATAAGACCTGGTTTTATTTAATAACAACATGTGACATTGAAAAGGGGGTTTCCAACTTCTGTGTTGACAGAATCACTAAGGTTGGAAAAGATCTCCAGGATCATCAGGTCCAACCTTCAACCAAATACCAACTTATCACTAAACCACAACTTGTTTTTTGGACACTGCCAGGGGTGGTGACTCCACCACTTCCCTGGATTATTTCAATACTTAACCAGTCTCTCAGTGAAGAAATCTTCCCTAATATCCAGTTCCTGCACTGGCCAAATTAAAGCATTTACACATTCAATTGGGAGCAAATTTAGAAGCACAGTTTGAGTTCTGCACTGGGAGCTTTCCAATCCCAGTTGTCC
The DNA here is from genome assembly GCF_047495875.1 of Pithys albifrons albifrons. Classification (NCBI taxonomy): domain Eukaryota; kingdom Metazoa; phylum Chordata; class Aves; order Passeriformes; family Thamnophilidae; genus Pithys; species Pithys albifrons. The sequence continues at coordinate 20,668,741 of NC_092470.1, read as the reverse complement.
TCACCAGCCATGGATCCAGCATGTTGGTCAGACAGGAAACAGCCTCTGCTGGCACCAAAAAAAAGGCCTCTACCATTTCTTCTTGTGGTTTTGGGTTTTTTTTCAATTTTCAGTGTGTTTTTGGTGCACCCTCTGCTGAAGTGGGGACTTGGCCAGGCCATGGAGTGACAGGTCAAGGGGGAATGGATTTAAAGTGAAACAGGGTGGGTTTAGGTGGGATACTGGGCAGGAATTCCTGGCTGGGAGGGTGGGCAGGTCCTGGCACAGGTTGGGCAGAGAAGCTGTGGCTGCCCCATCCCTGGGAGTGTCCCAGGCCAGGCTGGACAGGGCTTGGAGCCACCTGGGCTGGTGGGAGGTGTCCCTGCCCATGGGTGGGACAAGAAGAGCTTTAAGCCCCTTCCAACCCCGACCATTCTGGAATTCTGTGATATGCTCTTGTCTCACCAAAGCCCCTGAGCTGCTGATCAGTGATCCCAGGGATGGGCTGCTCCTTCCCTGAAACCAGCCCCAAACCACCCCCTGTGTTCTCCAGCCCTGCTTTGTGCACCTGCAACCCTGGGATTCCCACAGGAGTGTGGCTGAACTGCAAAGAGGGCAGGAAAAGCTTGTTAATTCAGCAAAGATGCTCCAAAAGCCAATAAAATATTGCAAAACTCTGGACAGACTGAACAGGACAAGAACTACGTTGGTCTGAATCACAACAGAGTCATGGTCAGGCAGACACAACTCTGCCCCTTGGACATGGAACTACAACTGGGTAGTGGCATCTGAAAGGAAGATAAAATATGGTTTTTCTTCGTGGTTTTCTCTCATCTTCTCCTTTATCTTCTTTTTATATCCATATCTATTCCTTCTAGATCTGCTTACCCTACAAATGATGCAGGAAAGTCTCAGCCAAGCACATTAACCAGAGCTCTGCCATTACAGACACAGCTCCCAGGCTGAGCCACAACTCCAACTCCTCATTCCCAGGGACTTGGGATTTTGCAGGGAAGAAACTCTGCCCATCTGGAGTTGAAGTGTAGAAAAGCTGCCAGATTTCTATTAATTCCTGTGGTGTATCAGGACACCAAACAGCCCCTGGCAAGTCAAGCTCATCATTTCCTTTTCAAGTTTTCAAGATTAAAACCAGAACTATGCAAATGTACAGTTTTATGAGAGAAAATCATTCTGAGGGACAGAAACACAACCCTGCCCTGCAAACAATTATTATTATTTAACAACAGAAAGGTAAAAATAGATCTGCAATCGAAACCCAAGTGGATTAAAATAGAATTTATAATCTAATAAAGCTGAAATCAAGGCCAGGACAACAGAGCAAACATGACAGTTTGTAAGAAAGATGCCAGGAATGGTTTTTGGGGGGGATTGGGGTTTTTTATAACTGTGAATTATTAGACATTACAACCTTTTCTTTAGCCCTCTCTGAATGGAACAGAACTTGGAGGAGCAGTTAAGAGCTTTACAGGCCAGGTGTGCTCTGCAGGTTCAGAAAGGAGGGACAAGGCACAGATGGCTCTTGGACTTTGTCATTTAAATTAAACATGAAGAACCCAAGTGCAGTAATTTCCCCCAAAATGCAGGAAGCAGCAGCACTGTCTTACCCTGCTGCTGAAAAATCCCCTGAGCAATTCAGAGATCTGAGAGGGCTTGCAAAGTGTAACCCAAAGCTTTTCAAGCAGAATCATGGAATGACATGAGTGGCAACAGGAACAGTTTCAGACATCACCAAATCCGTGGCTCCTCTTTCCTACTCCTTCATCCAGCCAATTAAATCCAGGGAAGGCAAGGAACAAAATCCATGTTTTCCTGGAAATCTGTACACACACCAAGAACCAGCACAGGCTCAGCTCTGTTGGCCCTGCAGGTGCCCAATATTAGCAAAACACACTCAAAAATGCCTAAAATGCTGCAAAAACATCACAGAGTCTCTTCTTCCAAGCTCTTCTTTTCCCAATGCAGCATCACCACTGGTTCCTGAATCACTCCATGAACTCAGCCAGGTCATGATCCAAACAGAATATGGGATTGGTGGATATTTGCTGAGAGGGATCCAATTATGCCCTGCTAATTGTGGATTTTCTTCAAACATTTCACTTGAGTAAGGCTTGCAGAATTTGAGGGAAAACCATTTTAATATACCTTAATATGATTAATATATATTTTAATAGATGACAACATCATTCATAGAACCAAAGCACTTAAAATCCTACAGAAATGTGTGTCTATATATACATATATATATAAAATATATATATACACACACACACTCAATATATCCCTTATATAAGTAATAAAGATACATGAGAGACATTTCCTACCAATTTTATTCTTTATTTTGGAAAACCCCTCTAGCAGCAGAGTGAAAAAAGGAACCCAGCACAAGTGGCTGCATTTTCTACAGCTCTAAAAATATTCTGTTCCACCTCACCAGTACCCAGGGCTAAAAATAGCCCCACAATCTGCAGCAAAACACCTCTTGCTGCCTTGAGAAAAAGCCACTCTCTGCACTCCCATTCAGGCACAGCCACCTTGGAATCTTTAATGAATCTTGTGTTGAGGTGGAGATGTTTCCTGACCATCCCCTGCCAGCAAACCAAGGGGAATATTCCCATTTATCATCACCAAGTGCAGCTTCTTAAATACTGAAGGGAATGTTTTACCTCCTAATGCAGAGAGAGACCTGGACTGAAATGAAACTTGCACTGTACACCACAATAATTACCTGAGCTCTCACTCAACTGGCCCATTCCCAATGATTTCCAATAACTGGGTTTATTTCTGAAGGTAAAACCAGTTCTGTTAAGTCAGAGTGTGAGGACTACAGCAAATTTTTGCTGCATGCTGTAAGATAAACAAGAGATGCCTAATTGGTTATTCACCAACCTAACACAGTGCAGAGTTTGGACTAGGAATCTTTACATTTAATTAATAATAAATATTAACCAGAAATCTAAATATTGTAGCAGATGTCAAGCCAACACATGGATATATAATTATATATCTAATTATCTGTCTTCACCTTCCTGATGAGGATGTGAGGAACAGCTGGAGCTGTGCCAGGGGAGGCTCAGGCTGGGTATGAGCACAAGGTTCTTCACCACCCAGGGGTGTGTGGGCACTGAACAGGCTCCTCATGGAGCTTTCCTTCCCCAGAGAGGTAAAAAGCTCATCTTGTTGCAGCACAGGGATCTTGCAGTTCCTCTGGATCCTCTTTCAAGTATTGCTCCTGAAAATTGAATTGCTGCCTCCAAACTGGACCCAAATCCCTGCATTTAGTTCAAGGCTCAGCTTTTCAAATGGTAAAATCCAGGCAGGCTTTGAATGCTGTTCCATGGCAGCAAAAGGCAGGAAATCCATAACACACCTCCAGAGCCACAGCTCCTCCTGCTGCTGCTTGTCCAGAGTCCCCCTGGACACCTCCTGACCAGGGTCCATCCCTCCAGCTCGGTTTGGAGCTGTCCCTGCTGCTTGTCCAGAGTCTCCTGGACACCTCCTGACCAGGGATCACAGAATTACAGAATCATAGAATGGGTTGGGTTGGAAAAGACCTTCGAGATCATTGAGTCCAACCCTTGATCCAACCCTACTGTGATCACCAGCCCAGGGCACTCAGTGCCCTGGGCTGGTGATCACAGTGGGGTTGGATCAAGACATGGTGGATTCTCACAGCAGGGTTGGATCAAGACATGGTGGATTCTCACTCAGTGCCACATCCACAGAATCACAGAATGGATTGAGTTGGAAAAGACCTCCGAGATCATCAAGTCCAACCCTTGGGCCAACTCCAGTCCCTTTACCAGATCATGGCACTCAGTGCCACGGCCAAGCTCAGCTGAAAAACCTCCAGGGATGGGGACTCCACCCCCTCTCTGGGCAGCCCATTCCAATCCCTGAGCACTCTCTCTGCAAAGAATTTCTTCCTGATCTCCAACTTCAATTTCCCCTGGCAGAGCTTGAGCCCATCGTGCCCCCTTGTCCTATTGCTGAGTGCCTGGGAGAAGAGACCAACCCCCACCTGGCCAGAACTTCCCTTCAGGCACTTCCAGACAGTGCTGAGGTCACCTCTGAGCCTCCTCTTCTCCAGGCTGAACACCCCCAGCTCCCTCAGCCTCTCCCCACAGCACTTGTGCTCCAGTCCCTTCTCCAGCCTCATTGCTCTTCTCTTCTCAGTTGGGTTGGAAGAGACCTCTGAGATCATCAAATCCAACCCTTGATCCAACCCCACTGTGATCACTCTGGCACTCCGTGCCCTGGGCTGGTGATCACAGTGGGGCTGGATCAAGGGTTGGACTTGCTGATCTTGGAGGTCTTTTCCAACTCAATCCATTCTGTGATTCTGTGATTCTGTGATCCCTGGTCAGGAGGTCAGCAGGGACAGTCCCTCCTGCTTGTCCAGAGCCTCCTGGACACCTCCTGACCTCCAGCTGTGTTTGGAGCTGTCCCTGCTGCAACGACTTTATTCAAGCAGGATCCAAGAGGGAGAGAAACGCTGAGAGGACCCACCTCAGTGGGGGATCTGCATCCCAGGAGGCACCACCAGGCCTTTAAAACCACCCCAATTTATGAAGTTTCTGGGTAACCAAGTGTTTACACACAAACACTTCCTGTCTATGAACCACAACCTTTGTCATGCTCTGGAACAGCAGCAGAGCCTTCCAAACCACCCCCAGTGTTCCCTTCATTCCTGCTGTCCTGAAACATTGATCCCTGCTTGGAGCCACCCCTGGAAGGCTGGAAAAGACTCTCCCTGAGCCCCAGAGCCAGCCAGCCCATGCCAAGGTGGGCTCTGCCCCCCAGCCCAGCCTTGGCCTTCAGGGGCTCAGCCACTCCAGTGCCACAAGCACCCCAATTCCTGTTTTGTCACAGCTTGGCCATTTCACTCCCTTTCCATCACTTCCCACAACGGATGCTGCGTAACCTGAACGTTTCCAAACCCTTCAAAGCTACTTGAGGGGAAGCACCTCAGTAAACACACAAAACCTTCTCTCCCTGGCAGTGGTCATGAGCCCTTAACCCACTCCCAGGGTGACAGCTGTGCCCACAAACACCTGCAGGGACAGTGCCACCCTCCTCACCTCAGAGGGGATGAAGAACAGAGCCCAGGTCCTGGTTATTCACCAGCTCTGCATTTCTCACCTCAAATCATGGTTAGATTCTGTCCAACTCACAGTTAATCCCCAGGAGGAACAGGCAGGGGGTGGGAAAGGCAGGGAGTAAAGAGATATGAAGGAGCTTATTTGAAACAGTGCCTAAATATATACATGAAAATAGCCTGGAAATACTCCAAGGACTACAATTAATCCATAAATATTATGGATTTTATAACTCTCTCTGATATGTTGTACAAACAGAATAGATCAGCTGGAAACTCTGTGCAATTGGACTGACATTTATGTTTGATTATTTTCTCAACAAGTCATGTACTGGAGCATTTCTGAAGACCTGCAGGGAGGACTAAGGGACAATTTCAGGCCAACCTTGCGAGCCAGAACTCTCCACCCTCCCAACCCACCTCTGTGGAACCAACACCCACCCACCAGCTCTGCCCTCCTGGCCCACAGATCACTGCACAACTTTTCCATCACTGTGTCAGGGGAGGGAACACCCCTGGATCCTCCTGACTCAAGTTCAGTCACTTTAGACACCAAAATATCTGTCCCAGCACTCAAATGCTGCCCCTCAAGCTTGAACATTTGAGCTTCCTCCTGAGAGCACCAACTCCCAAACACTCCAAAGGGGCAGCAGGAAGAAGGCAGCACTGCCACATCCCTGCACAGGGATTCTGCTGTTAGAGTTTTCCTCTCCAAAACCAAGTAGCAAGTTTTATAAACCTGACAGAAAAGGCAAAGAATTAAGTTTAATATTCATTATTAGACAGCAGAGTCCCTAATAAGCTCTTCACCAAGGTTAGCACAATCCATGTATCATTTTATCCTAAAGGGAGGTAGAAGGATCTCTGAAAAACTCCAGGTTACTCAAGACCTCCAAGTCCCAGCAGCATTTCCAGCAACCACTGAGGGACCTCAGCACCTTGGTGGCAAGAGGAAACCTTCAAAACTGCCCTGCTGTGTGATGTGAGCAGCCCTGTGAGCTCCCCCAGCACTGGAAGGGACTCCAGGCTCCCACTGGCTCCTGGTTATTAAGGGATTACTCACATGCCTGGAGGCAGCCACGGGGTTGGGGTAATTCCTGCTACAAAAAGCTTTCATTAGAGTCCTACAATGCCCTGGGTGGGGAGGGACCCACAGGCTCCTTATCAAATCATCAATTACCCAAAAATATATCTTAATTTGATCTTGGATGAAGCTGTGCCAGGGCAGGGGCAGGTTGGGCATCAGGAAAGGTCCTTCCCCCAGAGGGTGGTGGGCACTGACCAGGCTCCCCAGGGCAGTGGGCACAGCCCCAAGGCTGCCAGAGCTTCTGGAGGGTTTGGACAATGGGACAGGGTGGGATTTTGGGGTGTCTGTGCAGGGCCAGGGGTTGGACCCCACAATCCCAAAGGGTCCCTTCCCACCCAGCCTATTCTCTGACTTCATGAAAGCCAAGTGGGTTCCTAAATCCATTCACAGCCCAGCAGTGGTGTCTGGAAACATCCCCATCCTGTCAGGTCCTGGAATTCCAGTGATCTCTGTTCCATGCATGAGCAGGCTGAGCAACCAGCTGAAGGGAGCCCAGGAAATTCTCCTTTTTTTTGCAGCACAGCAGTTACCCAGTTGGTTACAGCTCTCTCAGACTCCAAAGAAACAAGACTGTGCACTATGGAAAGATCCTCTATAGGTGAACCTGAGGCAATCTATGCAAATACAAACTGAAGCCAAAAAAGAAAGCCAAGTGCACTGGAATTCCAGCTCAGTCCCAGCACAGGAACAAGGCAGAGCTAATATTTCACCCCATTCTTGCACAATTAAAAGCTGCAGGGCCGGAAGTCACAAAGCTCAAGCCTGAGCTTAGAAAATAGTGTTTTGTTGAACTTCCTCCCACAAAGTACATTTAAAAAAATAATAAACACAGAAGACAGTAAAAGCGTGACTTTCATATAAACCATAATACCAATAGCACAGAGCAGGAGATCAGCCTGCTGATATATGAAAGGCAGAAACACTTGCCAAGCAAAACTTGCAGCCTTTCCAACCCAGAGTTCTGGGGCACTGAATTGTTTAATTGTTTCGTGGCTGTACCTTGAACTACAGTCACCCTACAGATTTCAGGCAGCTTGGCTGCAAGAGCTGTCTCCAAGAGTGCAGCGTGGCCAAGTTCCCCAGGATCCCTCCCAGGAGAAAGGACATTCCATGGGAACTGCAGAAGCACAAAGGCTCCTCAGCATGGAGTCGATCCTGGGGGAAAACCCCACTGCTTGGAGACATCCTGGGAGCAGAACCCTCAGATTAGGAAATTAAACTAAGACCTCAATCAGAGAAGGCTCAGTAGAGGGACTGGAAGCTCCTTCCAGCTGTGGAGTCTGGAAATGTGCTGGATATAGGGAATACTGACTGGTATTTGTCTCTTCCTTCCCAGAGGCTGCAGCTAAACCCCAACTCTGCTGCTCAGATCCAAGTTTTAATGCTGGGTCCATATCCCTGAAAGCTGAAGCACAGCAAATAAATTAGGATGATCATCCATATGGCATTTGAACAGCTTTTAAAAAGGAGGACAGCCCACAGCTGCTTTAATCCTTTAAATTGAAAAGAAAAGGGTAATTTCCCCTTACAGGTAAGTAAAGACCCCCTAAGCCAGTTAAAATGTTTTTTGGAACAACTACACAGCTAAAGCAATTAGGAATGACATTTGCTGGAATAGGAGGCATTTTAACTATCTCATGTCCTTTCCCTAATAATCTGGCAGATTCTGGCCCTCATTACTCATCTCATAGTAAACACAGTTCACCACACAAAAGAGATCTTATCTCTTAGGAGTTACATTTAGAAAATGTTTAAAAAACAACCAATTAGCAGAGTCTGTGCACTGGGGGCTGAAAACGGGGAAATGAAGGGAAAGCTGCAGCTTCACTTGAGAAACCAACAGCCCAAATTCTCCTCTTTAAAGGAGTTCCTACAGGAAAAACAACAGAGAATCACAATAACAAGGCAATTTTCATACATTCCATCAAAGTCTAACTGGACAGCTTTTCCTGCAAGAAGAGGAAAGCTCTGGGTTCCCATCCAACCCTGGTGAACCGTGGGCAGAGTGCTCAGGGCACACTCACCCCCAGTGCCCATTCCCAGCTGGCCTGGACACAGAGCCACCCACTCCAGCTTCATTCTCCATTTGGCAATGAGGATGATCAATAAAATGTGCCTCAAATTCAACAGCTCCACTGAAAATGAACAAACATCTGTGTCTCAGACCCCCAGCTGGCCGTGGCACTCAGTGCTCCGGGCTGGGTGCAAGGTGGGCATTGGCACACCTTGGACTTGGATCATCTTGGAGGGCTTTTCCAACCTCCCTGATTCCATGAGCAGCCAGACATGCTCAAGTGAAGCTCCTGGTGAGAAGGGAACAAATGGATAAATCCCTGCATTCCCCATGCCATGAACCCAGCCCAGCACAGCCATGTTAATCCCAGGCCAGAGCTACATTTTGAGTGAGCAAATGTAAGAAGGCAACATCTATTTCCTCCCTTTGTTCTCAAAATTAAAAATAAGAGTTAGCACATTTGATTTCCTTATCTGTAATTCCCATTAGTTGTGTGCTACCCACCTACATAAAGTATTTGGGCACAGAATGCATGTTCAAGTGCCCTGCTGGGCAACTCCCTGCCCTGAGGCTTCATCAAATTATTGCTTTTCAAATTAATAATCACTTCTCCACAGGACACAAGGCTATTGCAGGAAACCTTCCCAGCTGCTGGCCTGGGAAAGGCCAGGGTCACTCACACCCAAAGATGTGCTTTGCCCAGTTTTATGCAGTGAGAGTCATTCCAGAAGGATCTGAACATCCTCAAATCACACTAATCCTTTCTGTCTCTCATCCATCTTTTTGCTCTTCCAGTAGGTTCCATTTTAAGCACACAGATGTCAGGGTTTATTCCAAACCCCACATCAGGTCATCAGTTCCTTCTTGTGGGGGAGGGAAACAGAGTCAATTCAAAAGTTCCTTAGCCCTGTCCCATGAGTGATCTGATGGGAAAAAGCCAGCAGGAGATGCTGAAGTGCTGGCCCGATGCCAGGGAGGAGCTCGGAGTGCCTGCAGCCGGATCTGCCTTTGGAAAACACCCCAGGGAACACAGGAATTGGACAGCTGAGGAAACCCACACTGCTGGCAGCACTGAGAAGGATCCCCAAACCATCCGGGGCAAATACTCAATGAATAATTGAAGACTTTGCAGTGAGAATATCAGGAACTGAATAAATGGAGAAAATGAATCCAAGGCTGCTGAACAGGGTGGGCAGGCCCTGGCACAGGTTGGGCAGAGCAGCTGTGGCTGCCCCAGCCCTGGGAGTGCCCCAGGCCAGGCTGGACAGGGCTTGGAGCACCCTGGGCTGGTGGGAGGTGTCCCTGCCCATGGCAGGGGTGGCACTGGGTGGGCTTTAAGGTCATAGAATCATAGAATGGTTTGGGTTGGAAAAGACCTTCGAGATCATTGAGTCCAACCCTTGATCCAACCCCACTGTGATCACCAGCCCAGGGCACTCCGTGCCCTGGGCTGGTGATCACAGTGGGGTTGGATCAAGACATGGTGGATTCTCACAGTAGGGTTGGATCAAGACATGGTGGATTCTCACTCAGTGCCACATCCATAGAATCACAGAATGGATTGGGTTGGAAAAGACCTCTGAGATCATCAAGTCCAACCCTTGGGCCAACTCCAGTCCCTTTACCAGATCATGGCACTCAGTGCCACGGCCAAGCTCAGCTGAAAAACCTCCAGGGATGGGGAATCCACCCCCTCTCTGGGCAGCCCATTCCAATCCCTGAGCACTCTCTCTGCAAAGAATTTCTTTCTGCTCTCCAACTTCAATTTCCCCTGGCAGAGCTTGAGCCCATCGTGCCCCCTTGTCCTATTGCTGAGTGCCTGGGAGAAGAGACCAACCCCCAGCTGGCCAGAACTTCCCTTCAGGCACTTCCAGACAGTGCTGAGGTCACCTCTGAGCCTCCTCTTCTCCAGGCTGAACATCCCCAGCTCCCTCAGCCTCTCCCCACAGCACTTGTGCTCCAGTCCCTTCTCCAGCCTCGTTGCTCTTCTCTGGCCCCACTCCAGCACCTCAATATCCTTTCTGAACTGAGGGGCCCAGAACTGAACACAACACTCAAGGTGTGGCCTTCCAACTCAAACCATTCCCAGATTCCATGACAGGCAGACACTGATGGTCCCTCTTCCCCCAGATGCACAAGAAAAAAGGCATTTCTTTTATAGTATTTCTTCAGAAAAACAAAGACATCTGCAGCCAGGACTCCCATAAACCCTGAGTGCATCCTTAAGCTGACAGAAAACATGGATATTGCTTACAGAGCTATCTGCTTGGAATTTCACCCACTTCCATTTTCTTACCCTGACACTCAGAGTCCAAAAAGGGGGAAAAATATCCCATTGTATATCAAGTCCTCAGGCAATGAGACATGGCCGAGCTTGAATTATGATCCCTCCACTTGGGGCTGCTTTGTCAGCCACACAGCAAAGTGCTCTTACCACATCTAGGAATAAATGCACTCCATAACTCCTGCATTGGAATGTCTTCTGGAAATTAGAGCTTTATTTGTAAGTATTTATAATGTAAAAGTGATGAGGCACATACTGAGCACCTCATTATCCTGCACCACCAGCCACTGCCTGGAATGCTTATTAATCAATTAGGCTTTAGATTAAAGCTAAAGAGATACAGTTCACCTCTGAAAAGAATACCTGAACCAGAAGATGGGATTACCAAAAACCATCTGGTTTACCCTTAATGGCTCAGCTACAAGAGCTAAAACAGAAAAATATGCCAACCCCTGTGCCAGGTCCTTGGGGAGTGCCCAGCCCTGCAGGCTGGCACTGGCAGTACCTGCTGGGGTTTGTGTACAAGGGATTTCTCCTGCAGAGGACTCTTCCTCCTCTCACTCACCCACCACCTCCCCGGATCTGCTCTCACAATCTCCTCCTGAGCCCAGCAGGGGATGGATGGATGTTTTCCCAGCCCTCAGCAGGTTCCAGCAGATGGGAAGCCCCTCCAAAAATGTCCAGCCTGGTGCCCTTCAGGGGCACTGAGAGATGCCCACACTGCAGAGCCACAGGAGCCAGAGCACAAACCCAGCCCTGCTTACAGAATCATAGAATGGATAGGGTTGGAAAAGACCTCAGAGATCAGCAAGTCCAACCCTTGATCCAACCCCACTGTGATCACAGCCACGGAGTGCCCTGGGCTGGTGATCACAGTGGGGTTGGATCAAGACAAGGTGGATTCTCACTCAGTGCCACATCCATAGAATCACAGAATGGATTGGGTTGGAAAAGACCTCAGAGATGATCAAGTCCAACCCTTGATCCAACCCCACTGTGATCACCAGCCCAGGGCACTGAGTGCCCTGGGCTGGTGATCACAGTGGGGTTGATCAAGACATGGTGGATTCTCACTCAGTGCCACATTCACAGAATCACAGAATGGATTGGGTTGGAAAAGACCTCCAAGATCATCAAGTCCAACCCTTGGGCCAACTCCAGTCCCTTTACCAGATCATGGCACTCAGTGCCACAGCCAAGCTCACCTGAAAAACCTCCAGGGATGGGGAATCCACCCCCTCTCTGGGCAGCCCATTCCAATCCCTGAGCACTCTCTCTGCAAAGAATTTCTTTCTGCTCTCCAACTTCAATTTCCCCTGGCAGAGCTTGAGCCCATCGTGCCCCCTTGTCCTATTGCTGAGTGCCTGGGAGAAGAGACCAACCCCCACCTGGCCAGAACTTCCCTTCAGGCAGTTCCAGACAGTGCTGAGGTCACCTCTGAGCCTCCTCTTCTCCAGGCTGAACACCCCCAGCTCCCTCAGCCTCTCCCCACAGCACTTGTGCTCCAGTCCCTTCTCCAGCCTCGTTGCTCTTCTCAGTTGGCTTGGAAGAGACCTCTGAGATCATCAACCCTTGATCCAACCCTACTGTGATCATCAGCCCAGGGCACAGAGTGCCCTGGGCTGGTGATCACAGTGGGGTTGGATCAAGACATGTTGGATTCTCTGACCCTGATCAGAGCAGGGTTGGATCAAGACCTGGTGGATTCTCTGTCCCTGGAGGTGTTTCAGAGGACACTCAGTGCCACATCCAGTCCCTTCTCCAGCCTCGTTGCTCTTCTCTGGCCCCGCTCCAGCCCCTCAATGTCCCTCCTGATCTGAGGGGCCCAGAACTGAACACAACACTCCACACAACACCCAACGCTCTGCAGGCACAGGAGGCTCCCCAGCAGCTCCACCAGCCACTGGTACCTTCAGACAAAAACCTCCTGCAAGAAAAGCAGCCCCAACTGCACAGTAACCCCAAACCTCCCTGAATTCAGATGCTGGGGCAGATCCCAACAGATCCCAGCAGATCCCAGCCTGGAATTCTTTCCCAGCACAGAGATTGAATAGGATTGATGGATTTGTGGGGAGTTCTGTTCAGTTTGGGGTTTTAAAAATCTCCTGCAGGAAAAGCAGCCCCAACTGCACAATAACCCCAAACCTCCCTAAGTTCAGATGCTGGGGCAGATCCCAAAAGATCCCAGCAGATCCCAGCCTGGAATTCTTTCCCAGCACAGAGGAGATTTACTAGGATTGATGGATTTGGGGGGAGTTCTGTTCAGTTTTGGGTTTCAAAAATCTCCTGCAAGAAGAGCAGCCCCAACTGCACAATAACCCCAAACCTCCCTAAATTCAGATGCTGGGGCAGATCCCAAAAGATCCCAACAGATCCCAGCCTGGAATTCTGTCCCAGCACAGAGGAGATTTATTAGGATTGATGGATTTGGGGGCAGTTTTTTTAAATTTGGGGTTTTAAAAATCTCCTGCAAGAGCAGCCCCAACTGCACAACAACCACAAACCTCCCTAAATTCAGATGTTGGGGCAGATCCCAACAGATCCCAGCCTGGAATTCTTTCCCAGCACAGAGATTGAATAGGATTGATGGATTTGGGGGGAGTTTTTTTAAATTTGGGGTTTTAAAAATCTCCTGCAAGAAAAGCAGCCCCAACTGCACAATAACCCCAAACCTCCCTAAATTCAGATGCTGGGGCAGATCCCAGCAGATCCCAGCAGATCCCAGCCTGGAATTCTTCCCCAGCACAGAGCAGATTTACTGGGATTGATGGATTTGGGGGGAGTTCTGTTCAGTTTTGGGTTTCAAAAACCTCCTGCAAGAAAAGCAGCCCCAACTGCACAATAATCACAAACCTCCCTAAATTCAGATGCTGGGGCAGATCCCAGCCTGGAATTCTTCCCCAGCACAGAGCAGATTTATTAGGATTGATGGATTTGGGGGCAGTTTTGTTCAGTTTGTTGGGTTTTTTTTAATAATTAAACCCCCTGGTTTACCAGAGCTCCTGAAAGCAGATTCTTTTTCCTTTTTTCAGGTTTAGTTTGTTTCTCATCAAACTCCCCTTCAGTACAAGGGATGTTTAAACCATATTTAGAGGCTGAGCCAAAGCAACCACTGAGTGTTACGTAAGAGGCCTCTCCATGTAGAACAATCTGTTCCAAAAGGCACCAAAAATAGCAATTCTCCAAACTCTGCTGTGATGCAACATTTAACCACTTGCTGCATTAGCAGCAAAATTTGGCCCTTAGACTGGAAAAAAATAAAGATGTACTTCAAAACTTAAAAAAACATAGATATAATTCGTGACTTAAAGTATATAGATATACTTCATAACTTTAAAAATATGTATTTTAAAAGTTTAAAAAATACCTGCACTTCAAAAATAAATAGATGTACTTCAAAAAATAAAATAGAGATATACTTCAAAAAATAAAATATATACTTCAAAAAATAAAATATAGACTTCAAAAAATAAAATAGAGATATACTTCAAAAATAGATATACTTCAAAAAATAAAATAGAGATAGACTTCAAAAAATAAAATAGAGATATACTTCAAAAAATAAAATATATACTTCAAAAAATAAAATATATACTTCAAAAATTAAAATATATACTTCAAAAAATAAAATATATACTTCAAAAAATAAAATATATACTTCAAAAATAAAAGAGATATACCTCAAAAAATAAAATAGAGATATACTTCAAAAATAAAATATATACTTCAAAAAATAAAATATATACTTCAAAAATAAAATATATACTTAAAAAAAATTTACTTCAAAAAATAAAATATATACTTCAAAAAATAAAAAATAGATATACTTCAAAAATAAATAGATATACTTCAAAAAATAAAATAGAGATATACTTAAAAAAATAAAATAGAGATATACTTCAAAAATAAAAAATAGATATACTTCAAAAAATAAAATATATACTTCAAAAATAAAATATATACTTTAAAAAAAATTTACTTCAAAAAATAAAATATATACTTCAAAAAATAAAATATATACTTCAAAAAATAAAATATATACTTCAAAAATAGAGATATAGTTCAAAAAATAAAATAGAGATATACTTCAAAAATAAAATATAGATATACTTCAAAAAATAAAATATGGACTTCAAAAAATAAATATAGATATACTTCAAAAAATAAAATATACTTCAAAAATAAAATATAGGTAGACTTCAAAAAATAAAATATAGATATACTTCAAAAAATAAAATATAGATATATTTAAAAAATAAAATATAGATATATTTAAAAAACTAAAATATATACTTCAAAAAATAAAATATAGATATGCAAAAACTTTAAAAAAAAAGATATACTTCAAAATACAAAAAATAGATACATAAAAATTCAAAAAATGGATATACTTCAAAACTTTAAAAGTAGAGATATGGAAAAACTTGAAAAATACAGATATGCTTCAAAACATTAAAAAATTCTATACTTCAAAAGTTAAAAAATATATACTTCAAAACTTAAAAAATAGACATACTTCACAAATTAAAAAATAGATATACTTCACAACTTAAAAAAATACATATATATTTCAAAACTTAGAAAATATATACTTCAAAACAACTTTAAAAAAAAAAATCTATACACTTCCAAACTTAACCAACATACACTTCCAAACTTGACAAATATATACCTCAAAACTGGACAAATACAGATATGCTTCAAAACTTACAGATATTTATATGTAAAAACTTAAAAAATAGAGATATACATAAAAACTTTAAATATGGACATACTTAAAAACTTAAAAAATAGATACTTCAAAATGCAAAAAATACTGAGATACTTCAAAGCTTAAACAATACATACTTCACAACTTATAAAAAATATATATATATACTTCAGAACAACTTTAAAAAAAAATCTATATACTTCCAAACTTAACCAATATACACCTCTAAACTTAAAAAATAGATATACATAAAAGCTTAAAAAATAGATATCCTTTAAAACAGCTTTAAAAAAATCTATATACCTCTAAACTTAACCAATATACACCTCTAAACTTAACCAATATACACCTCTAAACTTAATCAATATACACCTCTAAACTTAACCAATATACACCTCTAAACTTAACCAATATACACCTCTAAACTTAATCAATATACACCTCTAAACTTAACCAATATACACCTCTAAACTTAATCAATATACACCTCTAAACTTAACCAATATACACCTCTAAACTTAAGAGACTCTACTTCAAAGTTTAACCAATACACACCTCCAAACTTAACC
Source organism: Pithys albifrons albifrons (assembly GCF_047495875.1). NCBI lineage: Eukaryota > Metazoa > Chordata > Aves > Passeriformes > Thamnophilidae > Pithys > Pithys albifrons. The sequence continues at coordinate 20,652,981 of NC_092470.1, read as the reverse complement.
AATATATACTTTCAAAATTGAAAAATACATACCTCAAAACTTGACAAATATATACGTAAAAACTGTATATATGCACCTGTGTATATGCACACGGACACAGAGATATATATAGAGAGAGAGACACACACACACATATGGATGGATGGATGGATGGATGGGATAGGTGGGATAGATGGATGGATGGGATAGGTGGGATAGATGGATGGAGGGAGGGATGGATAGATGGAGGGAGGGAGGGAGGGAGGGAGGGAGGGAGGGAGGGAGGGACAGACGGGACGGACGGGACGGACGGGACGGACGGACAGAGGGACGGATGGACGGGACGGACGGATGGGATGGATGGACGGGACGGATGGACGGAGGGACGGATGGACGGGACGGACAGGACGGATGTATGGGTGGGACGGAGGGACGGGAGGGACGGGCGGACGGGTGGGACGGACGGACGGGTGGATGAACGGGACGGACGGATGGGATGGGCGGATGGGACGGACGGACAGGACGGACGGGACGGACGGATGGGACAGACGGACGGACGGGTGGGACGGACGGACGGGTGGGACGGACGGACGGGTGGGACGGATGTAGGGACGGACAGATGGATGGGACGGACGGATGGATGGATGGACGGGACAGACGGGACGGACGGATGGATGGATGGACGGGACAGACGGATGGGACGGGCGGATGGGACGGACGGACGGGACGGACGGACGGGACGGACGGACGGGACGGACGGACGGGACGGACGGACGGGTGAGATGGACGGACGGGTGGGACGGACGGATGGGTGGATGGACGGACGGGTGGGACGGACGGGACGGACGGATGGGACGGACGGACGGGACGGATGGATGGACGGGACGGACGGGATGGACAGGACAGACGAATGGACACACCCCCATACAGATCTCACTCTCTCCCCTGTGCATGCCCCTGAGCGCTGCCTTACCGAGGCTGGTGGGCTTGATGAGCTCGTCCAGCAGGTCGTAGAAGGGCAGCTTCTGCAGCTTGATGTCGGGGTGCACGGGGTGCAGCGCCGACGCCAGGTGGGGCAGCTCCAGCTCGTGCTTGGGGCCCAGCAGCGCCACGGGCAGCAGGGGGGATGCGGCGGGGTGCCCGTCGTAGCCCAGCTGGGGGATGGCGGAGGGGGACAGCGCGGCGGGCATGGAGCTGGAGTGCACGCTGGGCATGGACAGGTCGGCGGGCGTCATGATCTTCTGCGGGAAGCGGCGCCGATAGAGTTCCTTGATTTTCATCTGCACGGCGGGGCTGCAGCCGGCCTTGAGCAGGTGCAGCGCCTTGGTGAGCAGTTCGTGCTTGCGGCCGTGCTTGTTCCTGCCCGCGTAGCCCAGCAGAACCTGCAGCTCCGACACTCGAAGGCTCATAACCATTTGCTTCAAAGGAACGACAACAAAAGTTAGTGTTCCACTGGGGTGCTCTGGGCTTTAGTTTCAGCTCTAGGCCTCAAGTCAGCGGGTCCAGAGAATGGGACATGGATTAGAAGGGACAAGCATCATCTGACTTAAAAGTTTTCAGGTTTGAGAGATCCTCCTTTTAGAATCACAGACTGTTCTGACTTGGAAGGGACCCACAAGGATCATCGAGTCCAACTCTTAAGTCAGTGGCTCACACAGGGGATTGAACCCATGACCCACACAGGGGATTGAACCCATGACCTTGGCATTATTACAAGCAAGTTTTAACCAACTGAGCTCATCTCAGGGTCAAAAAAGCAACCAAAGAGATATTTCGTATCATCTGACATCATCAGGAAGTATAAAAGGAGAGGGAGGTGGAGCTTCTGCCTCTTTTGGTCTTTGCCTCAGCCCCATAAGGACACACTGCCCTGCCCTGCCGAGATCAGGCCTTGCCACCATCCCCACTGTGGTATCCAGGGAGGGGAACACTTTCTTGTTAATTTTCTCCTCTCCTGCTGGGAGTTTTCTCTGGAAGAGTTTTTGGGAGGTTTTGTGGGGTTTGGGTGGTTGGAATCTGCATTATTTGGTTGGGTGACTTGGTGGTGGTTGTTGTTGTTTTTTCTCACATTTACATATATGTGTATTATATCACATTCTGGTTTTAATTGTCTCTCTTTGGGATAATATAAGAAGCTTGCTGGTTTGGGTCTTGGTTTTTCCCCTCACCTCCTCTTCCCTTGGTGGGGGGTGGACTCTTTCTCTCTGTGTTGGGCAGTTGACATTTGGGAATTTGTAAATGTAACTATTTACAATAAATGTAATTATTGGTCAATCACTGTCCTTCAGTTGAAAAGTTTGGATTCCTTTAGCTGGATGTAAAAGAAGTTACACATTGACAACATCCAAGCTGTGCCAGTCCTTAACTCCAAACACTTCACTTCCAAGTCCCTCCCTCCCTTTCTGCCAAGCAGAACTAACCCACACAGGTTCAAAGGAAAGCAGAGAAATGGCTGATGTTGGAGAGAGAGAGAAATTATAATCCAGTTTGTGTGCAACCCCCATCATCATTCCTGGGTTAAAGGAAACTCCTTCCAGTTGCATTTCCTTCCTCCTCACATCAGAGCTGTCTCGGGTGGGGGAGCTGGGCTGTGCCTTCTATTAATTAACATCTTCATTTGCACAGTCATTTACTGTCTCCAAATATGAACTCAACTGGTAAGACTTGTCAAGTGTTTCACTTCTGCAGAACAGAGAAAAACACTTGGCAAAGCAGGGAACCCAAGAGCCCTTTTGTGCACCCTCTGCTGCCCCGCCGGGCACAGGAGGCAGAAAACCCACCCAGGGCTGGTTTCCACTCCAGGTTTGTTTGACAGTCCCTTGGCCCTCATCACAATCCTGCAGAATTCTGGGTTCCCAAGAAATCACAAGAAGGGAAATGCCCCAATCCATTGCCACAACTGGCAATCTGAATCTTCTCTATGAAACTATTAAATACCCTGAGTGTTTTGTGGTCAAACCCAAAGAACCAAACTCCAAGTCCTACTTGGTGGATGTATTTGGGACTAAACCAGCTCAGCACATGAGGGTTCTGCTTTTCTCAGCCACTGAAGGGCAAATGGCCAAAACAGAACCTGCATTTGCAGTCCCTGACATCAAGTACAAATGCTCCCATCCTCTCTAGTCCTTCCAACTGTGCAAAGCATTCACACACATTATTCTAATATTTTTTCACCTGACATCAAGTACAAATGCTCCCATCCTCTCCAGTCCTTCCAACTGTGCAAAGCATTCACACACAATATTCTAATATTTTTTCACCTTAATTCTTAAACCTGAAGTGCCAGTAATTACTGTGGTATCCCCAGTTTTAGCAAAACCACCCTGAAACTCTCAGCCAATCCCTCAGACCTCCAGCACCTGGAGGAGACCTTCCAGGTCTCCTGGTAGGACTTCCCTACACTGGAACAGGCTGTGTTATTCCAAAGCCCTAAATTGGATGATTCATTAATGTAATGAGGTTTGCACCCAACCAGAATGAACACAAAATCTGCCACAATTCTGCCCTGCTGAACCACAGCCCCAGAGCTCAGGAGCCTCCCTGCAAATCCTACACCAGCCTTCCTTGCAGACTTCCACAAAGCCTTTGGAGGGACCAGGAATTTGGGTTTAATACCAATACCCCAAGAAGCCTCTCCACACTTTAACTACAGGACTGTCACGGAGCTCCCAATGAGGACAGACCAGGTACTTGAAGAAAAGAAGATGTCTTAAAAGAAAAAGCCATTTCATTACAAACTGAAGTGTTGACAGCTGAAAGTGAAACAAATAGATTTGAAACATGAAAAAACACTATTTCTAAAGCTTTACAAACATTTCTCCAGCAGAATGAGTAGTTGCAGCTGAAGGGTTTGATGCCACCACCATTAAAAGTCACTTTCTGAACAGCCAGAACCTCTCAGAGCTTCACTCTCTTCTCCTTTTGTGATAAACTCACAGGCCCAGCCTGCAGAAAACACGGAGGATTAAGGAATAATTGAGCCAACAGAGCAGCTCCTGCTCCAGGTTGGATGTTCTCCATTTTTAAGGTAAAGGCAGGTTAGAAATGAGCCTACAGAAAGCAGGGTCCAGACTGCCAGACCAAAACAAACACAGCTCCCCACACCTTCCCCACCCTGGCACATTCCTGACAGAGCAGACAAGAACTGTTTTGTTTGCACCAACAGACCCATCACTTCAAAACCAGCACTAAAGCCTGCTGGGTTTATTCCAGCTCCAGACTTTACTGACAGACCCTTCTTCCACCTAAGAAGTGGAATAAAGACAAATATAAAATAAAGAGAAGCAACAGCTTAAACAAAGAGAGGCAATGAATATAATAGAAAATATAGAAAACCAAAGAGAGGAAATGCCTTCAAACAATCCCCACACACACTTGCACTGGGCTTTGCCAGGGCATCGTGTCCATCACTGGCCCTGGGAAGCAGAGCCCAGAACTGGGAAGAGTCTCACAAGGGAAAACTCCTCTCCCCTCCTCCAACACAGTTGTGTTTTCCTCTAAGAGACTGCCCAGCTCTACCAGCAGTGCCACCACTGCCCAATCCCATGGCACACCTAACCCAGGAACAGGCAGGATAATTCCAGCAGGGAAACAAACCAAGTGCTGCCAAATGCACAAAATATGGGGGAAAGCTGCAATTTATATTTTTTTTCCCTGTCACATCTCAGCTCACCACAATTCCAACCCCTTGCTGCCTTAGTTGCAGCAGCAAAGCTGAAGGGCAGACACACAAAGGCTTTTGCTTCAGGAAATCTTGCTTTTCTTCCCTTTTCCTGAAGTAGTTTAACAAAAAAAGATCACAGGTTCCAAAGCCACCCCAAAGAGTCTGTGCCCAACAACAGCAAATACCCACAGAGCAGTAACTGCCCCTGCCTCTGGCTGCTCATCAGAACAGGCACAATGTTTGGAGTTTGCTTTCCTACAGAAAATAAAGCTCCAAAACAACAACAAAAGGTGAAGAAAAATAAAAACATACACGCAGCTCCCAAGGACTGACTGCAGGATAATCCTGCAGGCTGCAGTTCCAGGTGGTCAGTTATGGTAAATAACAGTCACACCTGTCCCTACAGCCATCCCCAGTGCACAAGAAACTGGTGGTGTTCAGCTGCAAACAGGTGAGCTCTTTGCCACTGGCCCAGCTTGGGGGTGAGAAACACAGAGAGCAAACCAACAAACCCCAGCACACGAGGTGCTCTGCTGACATTTTGGTCCCTGTCCCACCCAGGGAATCCCCAAAACTCAAAGAGGGGCCCAGGGCAGTGGGAAGGGTGTTCCAAGTGTGCCAAAGCAAGAACAAGCTTTGCCAAATCCTTATCTCAGGTTGGCAGAGTCTTGTGTTTGGTGTAAACACCTTCCCGGGGTGTAGAAGGCAACTCCAAACACCCAGCTGGCGTTTCCTGCTCGACAGCACGACACAACCATGTGAGTTCCTCACAGGGATTGCTGCACTGCCAGCCACACTCCCCTCACCCAAGGCCTGAGGGCACAGCCAGCCCAGCCCAGCCCTCCCAAAGCCAGCAGGGCACCCTGCAAGTCACCCAACTGAGTCTGTGAGGCAGAAGGTCCGTGGAAGCAAAGAGGATGGTTTGTTTTCCCACCTCCCATTCCTGTTTCCAATCCACGCCACTTCTCCAGGTTGTGTCATCCCAACCATCTGATGCTGCTCATGCTGGTGCATCCCCCGATTTCTGATGGTGAGGAAACACTCCCAAGCAACTCCCCTGAAAACAAGGAGTATTTCCTGCCCCACACCTACCTCAGGTAACTAATAAGGTTTGGGAGAAAATGGCTTAAGTTCCAAAGTGATCCAGGGGCAGTATCCAACATCATTCCCCACTTCTCTCCAGCCATAGGAAAGGGATGGTCTACCTACAGTTCTTTCCAAGAAGTCAGAGCATTTTTTAAAGATATACAAATTGTTTAAGGCAAGAATAATTTACTTTGGTTTTCTCTGCATGGACAACAGCAGAGATGAAATCTTGTTTTAAAAGAATGGTGTTCCACCCACCAAGGGAGGATGCCCAGGCCAGGCAGAATCCTCACTGAGGAAGTCCAACAGGTCAGAGCAAAGAAAATGCTTTCAAGAACTACATCTTGTCTCACTGAAGGTTGGGAATTTAAAAACAAAAAATGTGTTATTGCCTCTGGGTAAGAAATTCCTTCAATAACCCTGTGCCTGGGCACTCAATTCAGGGATGTGCACTAAAAAGACATGAGGATTCACACAGGGAACTTCATTTCTGGACTGGAAAATACACCGAGGCCCAAACACTGGCTGGAAATGCAGGAGGATGAGCTGCAAGTCCTGCTGCTCCAGCCAGGATCAGATGCAGGTTATCTGCTGACATCCAACACCACACACAGGGAGCCTGCACCTTTTCTTCCCATTGCCTCAAGGGAGGGACTTGTCAGGTGGTAAAAACCAGGCAGCAGCCAGTACTTTTATTGTTTCATTAACTGAGCAGTGTGAGGGACATTATTGAAGGTTTATCACCCACACCAGCAGCACAAGAGTGTCTGAAGAGCAGCCCTTTCATCCACCAGCAGCAACAGCCCCAACAGCCTGAGGAGTGCTGGTTAAAAAGGGTATTTCTCCATCTCCAGGACCTGCCTGGAGAATCCAAGTTATTCTGGATGTTTATGATAACCAGAAGCTGTGAATAAGCTCCAGAACACATTCAAAGATCTGCCAGCACAACAAGAAGCATCTGGCTTGGTCCCACACCACACTCAGTGCCCAAAGCTGCACAACAGGTCCTGCCCAGCTCTCCAACCACTGAAGGGTGGGGGGTAGAGAAGAACAACAAAATCACCTCAAACATCAGTCAAAAGATGGAAGAAAAAAGTAAGGAAAAGGAGAAAGAAGAAACTAAATGGGAGGTCACCCATTTATAAACAGTAATTTAAGAGTGACAGTAGATTTCTGCTATTAGAAACATAGTGATTAGCTGGAGTGATCTTTTAGTAATTAAGAGTCATTATTACAGAAGAAAGCAAGTCCCTTCAAACATGAAGGACATCAATGGAAATTTCCCCTTACGAAAAACAAAACTGCTATTCCAGGAATTGCACAATGCACTTCCAAAAAGACAGGTAAAAAAAAAAAAAAAACACATTCTTTTTTCTGGTAAAAGCAACCAGGAATCATTGGATGAGTATGGAAATGATCCTGAATTGAGCTCAGCAAACCTCCAACACCCAGCTGAAAAAGCACAGCTCCTGCATGTAAGAACAGCCTCTTTAATCCAATTTTCCAGAGGAGGAAGCTATACCTGAGCTGGGGGAGCTCCCCACACTCACACAGACTTAACTCTTGGCTCCTTGGCCACTTAAGATCTGTGAAAACGGGAAATCCTGAAGGTCAAAATACTCCCTTCTTTTATGAAGGCAAATTGTCCAGCCCTGAATTCTACCTCTAAGCCTCCCACCAGGAAGCTCTGGGGGCTAAACCATAAAAATTGGAATCAGCCCCCCAAAAAGCTGCAGGAGGGAGTGACCCACCCAGCAGTGGGAGCTGGAGCTCCTGGAGGACAGGCTGTGCCTCCCTGGGCTGGGCTGAGGGCTCTGTCATTCAAACCAGAGGGAGGCAAAGCACAGAGAACAGGCATAAATATGGAAATGCCTCCAGCCTTAAGGAGGCTGCTGGTTTTCCTAATGAAAAACTGCTCTGTCTGCTGGAGTGGGACCCACAGGGGGCTGGGAGGGAACCAAAGGAACAGGTACAAACATTCTCTGCCTCCCGTCACCCACGGCAGGAGCTGGAGGAGCTCCTGATCAAAGGAACCCTCTGTTGACACAGTGGATCAGTGCTCACAAAGAACATGTTGCAACTGGATGAGCAAATCCATACATTGGTCCAGCTGGCAATAAAAATAGATTTGAAACCATTAACAATGAGTCAGCAAGATGAGGTCCTTACCCTGGAAATGCCAAAACAGCCTGGCCAGTCCTGCTGGAGGTGCCTCCACAGATCAGATTCCTTAAGCTGGAGCTCTGCAGCCATGACTTTCACCAAGTAACCTTTTCCTTGCCATGCCAGCCCAGACAGTCACCCCAAAGCTGGAGCTGGGTGTCTGTTACCTTTGCCTGCTCACACACAAGGCATTTCCTTGACAATTATATGGTTGGGTATCTGTTCACAGAATAAACATTATGACCCTTGAACCAACCAAGCTGAATGATGAAGCCCCTTTTCCAACCCTGAGGATTGGAGGATTCCAAGCTCAGGTTCCAGGCCCTGTCTGGGAAGAGATCCCAAAAACTGTAGCAGTTCAGTGTGAAGCTCCTGGACAGGAGCTCCTGCCATTTCCCACCACAATCCTTCTGTATTCAGCTCATGTAACCACTTACCAACTGTATCATAACCACCAAACTCAGAGTTCCACACTAAACCAGTCCAAGGAACATTTTCCTTCTGGCAAGCAGTAGCTGCTCCCATCTGCTGTGCTGGTACAACCTGACTGCCCCCAAAGGCAGAAAGCTTTAGGAATGTCAGAGCAACGCTCTTTCCTACCTGAACACTTTTAAATTCAAACTCAGAGTTCCAGCCCCCAGTGCAGATCCCTCCCTCTCATCCCACACCAGTCACACCACCACGGTGTCAGTGATGTCTGTCACCGGTTTCAAGAAAACCACAGCGATAAAAGTAACAAAATGCAGTGAAGAGTGACAGGATGTTGCAAAAGCAAACAGAGAGGCAGTCCCAGCCCCCTGAACTGGCTGCTGGGAACTCTGGAATGTTTCATACAATCCCTGTGCCTTCAAGGTTGTCCTGTGCTTTTGGCAATGCCTGTGGTATTTGGCTGTGCTGTCACAGGTGGGAAACACCTTCCAAAAGCACCGACACAACACACAAACCCCGGGACAGGGCAGGCCATGCCCCTTCCAGACCACCAGGGAAGGAGATTCCCTACAGGGAATTTCCCCTGGAAGGAGATTCAGCCCCACTGTCGATCACACACCCAAAGCACCAACTCGGTGTCTGAACACAAACCCGGGGGCTGTTTTGCTTTCCGATGTTAAATGCAGGATCCCACCAGCGGGGCAGAGCCACTGGGGCACTCACTGCAGGAGGGATTTGTGGCAGAGGCTGCCGAGCCCTTCGTGGGTCTCCGCCGTGTCTGATTTAAAGCCAGGCACATTTTCCCTTAATCCCTAACGAAAGTTTTACGGCTCTCCAGGGACCTTCCCCACCAGGTGATCTCCATCATTACCCTACTATTAAATCAGGTTCCTGACACTGCAGTAATCTCCAGATCGGGGCTGGGAGACTCCAGGTTTTTTCAGCCACGCTCCAGCTTAATTGTCCCTGGAGGATTCTCTCCCAGATGGGAATTATTTCCTGCGCTCCCACCATTTCCAGGGCAGGGCTGCAGAAATCCCAGCGCAGACAATCCCAGCCCACAAAACAAGGAGCCCTCCACAAACAAACCGCTCCCACCTGAGGCTGAGAGGGAAGACAACGATCTCCAGCTCTTTGGCAGGGGGTCATTGCCAGATAAATTTAGTTTCTATTAGGAATGCTCTTAGGCTGGACTAAGCCTTTCTGGCTGCCAGGAGAGCCAGTTCTATGCAATAACCTGCAGTGGCACAGACACTGCTCAAAGAGCTTCCTGAACTCACCGTGGCCTGTTAGAATGTGACAAATAACGTGGTATAATCAGAATAGAACAACTTCTACAGCAATCAGGAGTAACCTGAAAGGTTGTCTCTTCTACAAAAAAATTTTAAAAAAATCAGGAGTAACCTGAAAGATTGTTTCTTCCTATAAAAAAAAAAAGAAAAAAATGAAAAAAAAAGAAAAAAGAAAAAAGAAAAAAAAAAGAAAAAAGAAAAAAAGAAAAAAAAAGAAAAAGAAAAAAGAAAAAAAAAAGAAAAAGGAAAAAAAGAAAAAAGAAAAAAAAAGAAAAAAGAAAAAAAAAGAAAAAAAGAAAAAAGAAAACAGAAAAAAAAGAAAACAGAAAAAAAAGAAAAAAGAAAAAAGAAAAAAGAAAACAGAAAAAAAAGGAAAAAAGAAAAAGAAAAAAGGAAAAAAGGAAAAAAGAAAGAAAAAAAGAAAAAAGAAAAAAAGAAAAAAAAGAAATCAAAATCAGGAGTAACCTGAAAGGTTGTCTCTTCCTACAAAAAAATTTTAAAAAAATCAGGAGTAACCTGAAAGATTGTCTCTTCCTACAAAAAAATTTTTAAAAAATTAAAAAAAAAAAATCAGGAGTAACCTGATTGTCTCTTCCTACAAAAAAAAATTAAAAAAAAAAATCAGGAGTAACCTGAAAGATTATCTCTTCCTACCAAAAAAAAAAAAAGAAAAAAATGAAAAAATGAAAAAAAAGAAAAAAAGAAAAAAGAAAAAAAAGGAAAAAAGGAAAAAAGGAAAAAAGGAAAAAAAGGAAAAAAGGAAAAAAGGAAAAAAGGAAAAAAGGAAAAAAGGAAAAAAGGAAAAAAGGAAAAAAGGAAAAAAGGAAAAAAGGAAAAAAGGAAAAAAGGAAAAAAGGAAAAAAGGAAGAAAAAAAGAAAAAAGGAAAAAAGAAAAAAGAAAAAAGAAAAAAGAAAAAAGAAAAAAGAAAAAAGAAAAAAGAAAAAAGAAATCAAAATCAGGAGTAAGCTGAAAGATTGTCTCTTCCTACCAAAAAAAAGGACAGGACCAAGAAGTTTCCACTTCTGGAAGCCACAAACACACATTTATTTCCCCCTCCCTTAATGGTTTAAAAAAAATGCTTTAAAACATACAATTAACACGAAATAAATTGTAACAAACCCTCTGATTTGGGATTTGCACACAGAGAATCTGTAAAATGAGAACCTTTCAGCCACCCTTTCTCAGCAGAACACCAGAGAAAGACCCCGAGTTACTTCCTGAGTATCTCAAATACCTGCATGGAGCACATGGAGCTTTTGTGAGTCACCTTTGAGGGAAAGCTGGAGAAGAAGGCACCTGGAATTCAGGGAATGTGCCTGCACAGAGAGGCAGCTCCCAGGAGCAGCTCCAGCCTCTCAGCAGCAAGGCCCACATTCCTCACCCAGGGTTTGTCTTTGCTTGCATCAGTTCTTTAAATCCCTACAGCACCAACGGGCATTACTGACTATTCCTCTGTGTTACTCAAGCACTGCTGGATTAAAACAAATTATTGCCATAATAGATGCAGGTTTTCCTCCTAGATTTAAAAGAAAAAATCTTTATTTCTTGCAAAGAGATTTATTCCCCACATGCCATAAGTTACCACCCAGTGCTGAAGAGTTAGTTAAGAGGGACAGGAGCACAAGTGCTGTGGGGAGAGGCTGAGGGAGCTGGGGGTGTTCAGCCTGGAGAAGAGGAGGCTCAGAGGTGACCTCAGCACTGTCTGGAACTGCCTGAAGGGAAGTTCTGGCCAGGTGGGGGTTGGTCTCTTCTCCCAGGCACTCAGCAATAGGACAAGAGGGCACGATGGGCTCAAGCTCTGCCAGGGGAAATTGAAGTGGGAGAGCAGAAAGAAATTCTTTACAGAGAGAGTGCTCAGGGATTGGAATGGGCTGCCCAGAGAGGGGGTGGATTCCCCATCCCTGGAGGTTTTTCAGCTGAGCTTGGCCGTGGCACTGAGTGCCATGATCTGGTAAAGGGACTGGAGTTGGACCAAGGGTTGGACTTGATGATCTCAGAGGTCTTTTCCAACCCAATCCAGTCTGTGATTCTGTGGATGTGGCACTGAGTGAGAATCCACCATGTCTTGATCCAATCCCACTGTGATCACCAGCCCAGGGCACGGAGTGAGAATCCACCATGTCTTGATCCAACCCCACTGTGATCACCAGCCCAGGGCACTGAGTGCCCTGGGCTGGTGATCACAGTGGGGTTGGATCAAGGGTTGGACTTGCTGATCTCGGAGGTCTTTTCCAAGCCAATCCATTCTATGATTTGTCAGGAGTTCAGGCCATGCCTGAGGTGCATCCTCCCACTGTGCCTCTGGCTGCACATGTCATTCCAAACTGTTTTCTTTATCCTCACTGAATGCTGAAGAAAAGCAGGAAGATCTGCTTCCTCCCCTGTTATTCTGTCATCTTCTTGCATTTGGACACAGTGGGAGAAGCCAGAGGGTTGGGAGGCAGGAGGGGCTGCACTTCCTCCTTTCCCTCTCTCTGTGCCCGGGATTGGCATTCAGGCTGTGCCTGCTGTTCTCCTTCCAGCCTGTGCTGTTGCTTGGGATGGAATTCCTGTGATTCCTGACAGTCCCACTGGTTCAGGAGTGCTGGGAGCAGCAGGCAGAGGAGTGATCCGTGTCCCATTCCCTGCCTGACCCAGGATCCTGAATCTGCCTGGCTGGGAACGGGGCTGAGCTCTCCGTGGGAGCTCAGGGGGCTGAGCTCTCCCTGCACAGGGAGGGTTTGATGGGACAGGCACCTCTCAGTGCCAGCATTTCCACCTCTGGCTGCACTGCCAGCACTGCAGTTCTGTTCCTCCAGCTACTGATTCATAATGAAACATGTTTTAAAACTGACCTACCTCAATATGGGATTTAAAATGTTAATTCTCTCAGGCTCGTGGTGGGACTCTTGGGGCTGGTCCTGTGCAGGGTTCAGGGTTCCCTCAGTGCTCACTGTGGGTCCCTTCCAACAGCATATTCTGTGCTATCCTGGGAATAAAGAATTCCAGAGTGCTGCAAACATGGGAATGCTGTTTCCTGGGGCTGGAGCCCAAAACCCTGTTCTGTAACATATAAAAGGGTACTAATTCTCCTTACACCCACTGCATGCTGGAAAAACATTTCAGATGTGCAGATTCTTTGGTGAAATATAGTAAAAAATGGAATGCATAAAGAAAATATCTTAATATTGTTTAAACTTTTAATTCATTTTGATGACTTTCTGCTCTATGACTGCTTAAAAAGAACTGTGTGCTTTGGCTTCCTGACATAATTCCTATACATGGGTTGAAGACCTTATGAAATAAATGCAGAATGATCAGCTTTTCCTTTTTCTTGTCTTTATTTTTTGGGTTTTTTTTTAAAGGACTCTGCAGATGCTACTCTGCTTGATAGAATGTTTTTTTTCAGTTTATTGACACAGTGGGAATTTTTGGCTCCATCTCTTATTTCTGTGATAGCAATTAAGACTAATTGTTAGTAGTATTAAATTATTATTCTCAGTGGACCAGTATTAGAAGGGAATGGGATATTTGACCAGTGTATTTCGTGGGTATTTGTTATCAGCAGAATTATTTCTTTTGGAAAAGGCTTTCTCTGAATGATAAATTATTATTTCTCATACCTGATGTTTTATCTTGTCTCCTGATTTTCCTGTTCTCCCTCCCTTCCTCCCTTGCCCCCTCCCCAGTGTTGTTCTTTGCTGCTGGCCCTGGGTTACAGCCAGTTCACCAACCCTGGCACCACATCTCTCAAAAGGGAATTTTGCTTCAAAGTCTGAAAGAAAACATTAATGTTTCCCTGTAAATTTTACTTTTTTTTTTTTTAAGTGAGAGTTGTGAGCTGCTAATTCCAGTTTTCCCTCTCTTGGGGCATCAGCCCAGGGATTGGTTACTTTTCAGGGAAATGAGATTCAATTATGTACTGGTGTCACCCTGCTGTTCTAGTCAGGATCCACATTTAATATGATTCTTAATTAAAACTGTTGGAGATACCAGAATAACAGTCAGTGATGATGTCATCTGTCTCCTGTGCTGCATCCCAGAAAATAGGACAAATGGGGGGGGGGGGGGAAAGTTGATGGTTTGGATGTATTTGACTGTGTAATCTCATATTCTGAAGTGTCCTCTCATTTGCAGCTAATTAATAGTAAAGTTTTAGTGCTTAGAATCACAGAATCATAGAATGGATTGGGTTGGAAAAGACCTCCCAGATCATCAAGTCCAACCCTTGATCCAACCCTACTGTGATCACCAGCCCAGGGCACGGAGTGCCCTGGGCTGGTGATCACAGTGGGATTGGATCAAGACATGGTGGATTCTCACTCAGTGCCACATCCATAGAATCACAGACTGGACTGGGTTGGAAAAGACCTCTGAGATCATCAAGTCCAACCCTTGGGCCAACTCCAGTCCCTTTACCAGATCATGGCACTCAGTGCCACGGCCAAACTCAGCTGAAAAACCTCCAGGGATGGGGAATCCACCCCCTCTCTGGGCAGCCCATTCCAATCCCTGAGCACTCTCTCTGCAAAGAATTTCTTTCTAATATCCAACCTAAACCTCCCCTGGCAGAGCTTAAGGTCATGTGCTCTTGTCTTACTGACAGTTGTATGGGAGAAGAGACCAACCCCCACCTGGCTACAACCTCCTGTCAGGGAGTTGTAGAGAGTGATGAGCTCTGCCCTGAGCCTCCTCTTCTCCAGGCTGAACACCCCCAGCTCCCTCAGTCTCTCCCCACAGCACTTGTGCTCCAGTCCCCTCACCAGCATTATCACAGAATCACAGAATGGATTGGGTTGGAAAAGACCTCTGAGATCATCAAGTCCAACCCTTGGTCCAACTCCAGCCCCTTTACCAGATCATGGCACTCAGTGCCACGGCCAAGCTCAGCTGAAAAACCTCCAGGGATGGGGAATCCACCCCCTCTCTGGGCAGCCCATTCCAATCCCTGAGCACTCTCTCTGCAAAGGATTTTTTTCTGCTCTCCCACTTCAATTTCCCCTGGCAGAGCTTGAGCCCATCGTGCCCCCTTGGCCTATTGCTGATCAAAGCTGCTCCAAACCCCCAGAACTCAGGCTGCCCTGTCCTTCCATCTCCCAGAGCTTGTCCAGGCCACAAAACTGCATTTTTCTATGTATTAGCTGCAGTGTTACCTATAGGCTCAAGCATGCAGTGAGTTAGAAAGCTATATATATATATATATATATATTCCCTATGCAATATTTTCCTGGCCCACATACACAGAGCACAGACAGGGCCTACAGAAACATCCCCCAGTCCCTCTGGCACGTGCTGAGGACACACACTGGGACACTTGCTCAGTGGGAAGGGGATATTTCTTCTCCCAGTGCCATCAACCTGACACCCCGAGCCTCTCCCACTACCTCATCCTTCAGACACCATTTTTCTCACTGACTCCAGTTCACTATTCCCACAATAACCCCTGCCCTGCATGGAAACAAACTGCTTGATGGAATGAGGGGGTTTATAAGCCAAGTTTCAGCCACACCTATGATTTAAAATGCATGAAAACCATTGCAAGGAAACTCCAAGAATGATACTGATTTCACTTGGCTTCAGCCACAAGAACAGCCAGGACTGAGAGAGCTGCCCAAGAGAACTCTGCTGGCAAAGCTCAGACTTCCCTGGCAATCCTGAGCAGGGAGCCCAGCAGAGGTGAGGTGTTCCTGCAGCACTGACTGCACAGACAGCACTCCCTCCCTTTTCCAAGCCTGTCTCCCCCCAGTTCCCAGCCCACTCTCCAGGCACAGGGAGGAAGCTGCTCCAGTCACTGCTCCCTTTCATCCTTACTGCCCAAACTCTTGCCCCACCTCATTAATGCACTCATCCAAATCCCACCCTGAATAGGAATTTGCATATACACAAGCCTTTGGCAGCTCATTAATGTCCTTTGAATGACTCTCACATGTTCATTAATTTATACTCTGCCTGTCCCTTTTACCTTCACAGGCCAAAGGCTCAGGGCTGGGGGATTGTTTAGGGTCTGACAACAACATAAAGCATTTTCTGGGTTTAGTATGAAGAGTCTTCACCTTTGTGCCTCCTGATACACTCACTGGGTAACAACACAGAGCTTCCACTCCAGGGATGGATGTTGGGAGTGTTGTTTTGCTTCCCAACATTGCTCAGCTCCTCTGCTACAAACAATAATATTGGGGGGAAAATAAAAATGAATCGAGAGATCAGTCCCGTGTGGGCCCAGGGAGTCAATGCAGCCAATCAACTATTTACTCAAGCCCTTTATCAAACTCTGTGAAAAACAAAGACATTTGACAGAGGTTTTCTAGTGAACTGAAGAGAGGAAACAAGTCCCAACACATCTCTGCTTCCCCTTAACACAGCCTGGCACCGCCTCCGAGTCCTCCGTGTGTTTAAAAACAACAGAATCCCCCAGGTCAGAGGCAATCTGCAAACCCAGGCTGCACACACCGGTGTTCTTGCAGCAGGAACCACTTCTTAAAGAAAACAAACCCGGGCCACGGCTCCTTAGTTGCTATTCAAAGTTCTTGTGTTACCAACCAAGAGCAAACAATAGGGGAGGGCCGTGCTGGAGCTCTGGGCTGGCATGGGCAGCTTAACCTGTTCCTTGACAGCCCAGACAAGCAGGGGAGCAGCAGGACGGCCAAGGTGCTGCTGCTGGGACTGGTGGGAGGATGGAGGGGAGGTGGGAGAGCTCAGGGATGCTGCAGTTCCACCAAGGGATGGCTGTGGGAGAGGCAGAAGAGCAGCCAGGCCGAGCTGCCCACACACTGAGAGGGGCTCGGGGTGACCTTTGCCATCCTGGGCAACTCCTGGACCCAGAATAAACACCCAGCTGGAAACACGGGCTGAGCAGCAAACACACAAATCAGTGCGAGAAATCATCAGGAAGGGAACAGAGAGCAAAGAAGGAATCACTGCAGGCTCTATAAACCCCTGCTTCACCCAGCTCTCCAACTGCACTGGGTTGGGCAGTCTCACCTTAAAAAAAAACCATATATAGAAATATATATACACATATTAGAAGTGGAAATGTCCACCAAAGGGGCAGGGGCAACGACTCCACCAAAAAGGGGCGGGGGCAACGACTCCACCAAAAAGGGGCGGGGGCAACGACTCCACCAAAAAGGGGCGGGGGCAACGACTCCACCAAAAAGGGGCGGGGGCAACGACTCCACCAAAAAGGGGCGGGGGCAACGACTCCACCAAAAAGGGGCGGGGGCAACGACTCCACCAAAAAGGGGCGGGGGCAACGACTCCACCAAAAAGGGGCGGGGGCAACGACTCCACCAAAAAGGGGCGGGGGCAACGACTCCACCAAAAAGGGGCGGGGGCAACGACTCCACCAAAAAGGGGCGGGGGCAACGACTCCACCAAAAAGGGGCGGGGGCAACGACTCCACCAAAAAGGGGCGGGGGCAACGACTCCACCAAAAAGGGGCGGGGGCAACGACTCCACCAAAAAGGGGCGGGGGCAACGACTCCACCAAAAAGGGGCGGGGGCAACGACTCCACCAAAAAGGGGCGGGGGCAACGACTCCACCAAAAAGGGGCGGGGGCAACGACTCCACCAAAAAGGGGCGGGGGCAACGACTCCACCAAAGGATGGGCACAACTCCACCACACTTCCCTAACGAATAAACAGCCAAAGCCAAAACTTTCCAACCTAAAAATAGAAGACATGGGGACAAATATGATGCAATCTATAAAACCACGAGCAGCACAAGGAGCCTGGCCAGGGATCAACTGTTCAGCCTCCTCCATCCTGCAGTAGAGGCCCATGGATGAAGCTGGATGGAACCAGGCTCCAAGGAAAGGAGCAGGGTCCTCGTGCAGCAAAGAGCAGAACACAAATCCCCACCAAAACACTGAGCACAAAACAAGGCTATAAAGGTTCCAGAGAAACCCAGACAGGCACTTGGGAAACAGATTCGTTCTGGCTCATCCAGCTGTGGCCCCACTGGATGCAGAGGACAGGGCAGAAAGTGGCTGCAGACCAGGAGAACACTGCAGGGAGGGGACAGCTGCTTCTCACACTGTGCCCTGGTGGTGCTTTTCCCTCCTCACTCACTTCTGGAAGCTGTACCTTGGTCTGAACCACCACAGCTACTCTGACTTTCTTAAAAATCAGTTTATAACACGTTTATTTTTAGCCATTTCTTCAGAAGCCCAAGTGACATCATCAAGAGCCTTGAATAAAAATGTTACTTCTCAAATTTGAACAGCAAAGAGGTGAGAGTAGAACTGAACTGAATAAAGCCCTGGGTGTACACCCTTTAGAAAAATATTATCTAAAATCCTTGCAATTCAAACCAACAACAGTTCTGATTCTTGATTTTTAAAGAACTGAAGCCCTGCCATGGAGTGGCCTCAGCAGATTCACAGAGAGATGCTGATAAATCAACACAGAACCCACCAAAGAACAGCCTGGTGTCTGCCCCTCCTTTTCCACCCTGGAGCTGCACATTTACAGGTGCTCTCCCAGCCCCAGCAGAGCTGCCTCCAACAGCTTTCCCAATGAGCTGGAAATCTGCACAAATACTTGGGCCGTTCCAAAGACTCTTATTTTGCACCAGGGAAACAAGATCCAACATCTGCACAGGAGTGAGATCATTTTGTCGAGAGAGACTCGAGAAACAACACGAGGAATGGATGTCAGAAAACATTCTCATCCCCACAACTTTTTACAGCACACTTCAGTTCAGATCAGATTTTACCTGAACCAAACACACCATCCCGACTGTATTTGGCTTCTGCTTTAAAAAAATAATAATAATAGAGAGCTGCACTTATGCTGAACAGCCCAGCAAACCATCCTATATTCTACTTTGCATGTTAATGAAACATTTTTCAGTTGAAAAGCTGAACAGAGCAGCTTATAAAGTCTGAGGGCAGGGGGAACATCTTGCAGAAGGCATTAAATGAAGGTAAACAAGAAGTTCCAACACTGAAGGATCTTCATCCAACTGACCCCCTTCAAGGGACAGGAGATTTCTCCACGTGGCTGGACAGTGAAATTCACCCACTGCCACCACACAAACAAGGTGAGATGCCCTTCCAACGATCAAGACTAGAATAGAGAACTGGGTTTTACCAAGGATAAACCTGGTTTACAAAAACCAGGCCTCTAATCTCAGCTCTGCCCAAAGGTTACCCTGAATTCCTGCCCAACACAAACTTCTGAGAACATTTATCACATGTTTGCACACTCCAATGGCTGTGACAACAAAGATGCATCTTCAGGTGCTGCAACCAAGCAAGGAGGAGGCTGAGCTCAGTTCTGCATTTGCTTTATAACCAGGTGTTTAATGGGAGGGGAGGAAAGAGCAGGAGAGCTCGGTATCCCAGGCTTCAAACTGGACAGGAATCCTACAGAGCCTCCTGGGGTCACCATCCTGGGGTCACCCATCCTGGGGTCACCCATCCTGTGTCATGCCATCCAATCCTACAGAGCCTCCTGGTGTCACTCATCCTGGTGTCACCCATCCTGTGTCATGCCATCCAATCCAGGAGCCTCCTGGGGTCATCCATCCTGGGGTCACCCATCCTGGGGTCACCCATCCAATCCAGGAGCCTCCTGGGGTCATCCATCCTGGGGTCACCCATCCTGGGGTCACCCATCCAATCCAGGAGCCTCCTGGGGTCACCCATCCTGGTGTCACCCATCCAATCCAGGAGCCTCGTGGTGTCACCCATCCTGGGGTCACCCATCCTGGTGTCACCCATCCAATCCAGGAGCCTCCTGGTGTCACCCATCCTGTGTCATGCCATCCAATCCTACAGAGCCTCCTGGTGTCACCCATCCTGTGTCATGCCATCCAATCCAGGAGCCTCCTGGGGTCACCCATCCAATCCAGGAGCCTCCTGGTGTCACCCATCCTGTGTCATGCCATCCAATCCTACAGAGCCTCCTGGTGTCACCCATCCTGTGTCATGCCATCCAATCCTACAGAGCCTCCTGGTGTCACCCATCCTGTGTCATGCCATCCAATCCAGGAGCCTCCTGGGGTCACCCATCCAATCCAGGAGCCTCCTGGGGTCACCCATCCTGTGTCATGCCATCCAATCCTACAGAGCCTCCTGGTGTCACCCATCCTGTGTCATGCCATCCAATCCTACAGAGCCTCCTGGTGTCACCCATCCTGTGTCATGCCATCCAATCCAGGAGCCTCCTGGGGTCACCCATCCAATCCAGGAGCCTCCTGGGGTCACCCATCCTGGTGACAGCCATCTCCTGCCTGTCACCTTCTCCCCTCACACTGCTTATGAAATTTAATTTTCTGAAGCCATTTCCACCTTTTTCACTGATATCAGTGGACAGTTTCAGAACTACTTTTGCACATTGCTGAGGGTGTGAAGGATTTTCAAATCCATCTCCACTAACACAAACCCTCAGGAGTAAAAACTCCTCAAGAACTCCATCATGGCATGGAATCAGCTGCCCAAATCCCATTCCCAAGCAAGCTGCTGGTATCTCATTGCCAAAGATGAGAGGTGCAGCGAGAGGCTGAGGGGACAGGGCTAATTCAGCCTGGAGAAGAGGAGGCTTTGGAGGAAGCCCATGGCACCTTCCAGTGTGGAAAGGCCACCCAGGAAACAGAGCCACGACCTTCACACAGAGCAGAAGGACGTGAGACAAAGGCACAACTGAAACAAGAGGTTCAGGAGGGATATGAACAACACCCCAAACCAACCCTGTTTTCACCATGGGAACAGCTGAGCAGTGGAAGAGGTCGCCCACAGAGGTGGTGCCACCTCCATCCTTGGAGGTTTCACACACCAAACTGGGTGAAGTCCTGAGTAACCTGTTCTGACCTCAGAGCTGATCCTGCTTCAAGCAGGAACTGGGACTGGAGATTTCCCACGGTCCCTTCCAACCAGAATTACCAAATGATCTATGTATGGTCAGGATCAAGGGAGGGAGGAGGTGTCAAACTGAAAGTAACACCATGAAAAGTTCACAGGAGAGTCCCACTGAACTCTGAAGAATTTAGCATGACAAATCCTATCAGGGCTGGAAACTGGGGGAAAAGCACTCAGGATAAACAGGGCACGGGGAGAAAACACCCACAGAGAGCCAGGGATGCTGCTCAGTTTGCTAAGGAACAGCTGCTGGGGGTGTGCCAGCCCCGAGGCAGGGCAGGACTGACACTGCCCCTTCCCCTCCCACTGTCAGATGTCCCTGTGGGATGGAAGGTGGCAGTGGAGTTTCCCTCAGCCCAGGCAGGGCTGGCAGGAGCAGGAGGGGGCACAACTCCCCCACATTTGTCCATGTGTGTTCAGCTCAGCCCAGTGTGGCACCTGCAGGGAACTGCTCCCTGCTCTCCATCCCCAGTGCTAAACAAACTCCCACATGCCCACGGAGTCTCTGCTCTGCTGCCCAGCCCAGGGCTCTGTTCTTACCAAGCAATGGCTTCAAAAGGCTCCTCTTCCTTGGCCATTAATTATCATGCCACTTCCTATATAAATCTCCTGTATATCATCTCCTATAGACACGAAGGTCAAGCTTAGGTTGACCTCTGGTCTAATTGTAGACTGGCTTTTCATTTCTGTGTTTCACGTGTCCCAGACAAGCCCACAACACCCACCCTGTGCTGCCTCCTGCTCTGCCCTGGCCCTCAACACAAAGCTCACAGAGCACTCCACTGTCCCTCCAGTGTTTGCCCGGGGACACCACACACGCGACGGGGACGCCACACCACGCGACGGGGGCGCCACGACACACGCCACGGGGGGGCCACGACACACGCCACGGGGGGGCCACGACGACACACGCCACGGGGGGGCCACGACGACACACGCGACGGGGGCGGCACGCCCCAACACGCCACGGGCACGCCCCGGGCACGCCCCAACACGCCACGGGCACGCCCCAACACGCCACGGGCACGCCCCGGGCACGCCACGGGCACGCCCCGGGCACGCCCCAACACGCCCCGGGCACGCCCCAACACGCCACGGGCACGCCCCAACACGCCACGGGCACGCCCCAACACGCCACGGGCACGCCCCAACAGGCACACCCACAGCCAGCCCTAATCCCAAAGGAGAACAAGATGAAGCAAACTGCTGACAAACTCCTGGATCAGCACAGCTGCAGGAGCCTCACAGAACAGGCAGAAGAGCTGACAACCCAAAGGTTTGTGGCACAGCACTGGGACAATAATAACAAACTCTTACCTGGTTTAATGTGGTTCTGGCTGCCACTGAAAATCTGGGTGACCAGAACAAGGCCAGATAAAACTGACATCTCCTGGCCACATCTTCAACCCCATATATTCTCAAAGGTTTAATACCTTGGAGTTTTTCTTGTAGCCCCAAAGCTCTTAATTTGCTTTGAAATAGCCACATTTTATGGCAGTGCCTCCACGTTCAGAATGGCTTTGATGGCATGGAGCAAAATTACAGAACTGAGCACCCTTTGGAAGCTCCTTTCTCCTCCTCATTCCTCCTCCCTAGCAAAAAAAAAATCTGCTTTTAAGCAAGGCATTTGTTTTCATGAACAGATTACTACTGAAGGTTCTGTGTGCAATTTCTGCAGCATAAAATCCAATCATCTTCACTTTAAAAAGCACAAACCAGCACTCCTGGCATTGACTGGTCTGTAAAGAGCTGGAATAGCAACAGAGCAACGAGACAATCGATACCTGAGCTTGATCAGGATTCCAAAATGCAGCTGCCCACCTGTCCCAGGAGTCCCCCAAACTGGGCATTCCCTCAGGAACAGGACAGACATTTCTGCAGCCACAATCCTGTGATCAGAGGAAGGGGGACAGCACAGGCTGCACTGCACAGGACACACAAGGTATTTACCAACAAGTTTTTAACATAAAAGCCACATTTTCCTCCTTCCCTGGAACTGTCAGAAGGCTTTGAGTACTTTCTATGGAGGGGGATAAAGCCCTCCATGAGAAGGGCACCTGCAACATCCTTCATCAAAGCCAAAGTTTCCACAGTGGAGGCACAGCAGCAAAAGGAAACAGACATTTCTGGGGCAACTTCAGGTGGAATTCTTTCTTTCTGGAGCCAAAGGGCCAAACATCCAGAGGAGAAAAGTCACAAGAGATCCAATCCATTTCCCAGCCACAAATCCTCTGGGATTGGAGTGATCCAAAAAGTAACCCTTTCAAAATGTTTATTCACAGCAACCAAGGGCCTATTGCTTCAAATTCAGTAGTTCCAGCAGAGCCCAATGAAGGTGATGGAGCATCCCCCAAGCCTGGGGCTGAGCTCCCAGTCCCTCACACCCCCTGAGCCTGGGGCTGAGCTCCCAGTCCCTCACACCCCCTGAGCCTGGGGCTGAGCTCCCAGTCCCTCACACCCCCTGAGCCTGGGGCTGAGCTCCCAGTCCCTCACACCCCCTGAGCCTGGGGCTGAGCTCCCAGTCCCTCACACCCCCCGAGCCTGGGGCTGAGCTCCCAGTCCCTCACACCCCCCGAGCCTGGGGCTGAGCTCCCAGTCCCTCACACCCCCCGAGCCTGGGGCTGAGCTCCCAGTCCCTCACACCCCCCGAGCCTGGGGCTGAGCTCCCAGTCCCTCACACCCCCCGAGCCTGGGGCTGAGCTCCCAGTCCCTCACACCCCCCGAGCCTGGGGCTGAGCTCCCAGTCCCTCACACCCCCTGAGCCTGGGGCTGAGCTCCCAGTCCCTCACACCCCCTGAGCCTGGGGCTGAGCTCCCAGTCCCTCACACCCCCTGAGCCTGGGGCTGAGCTCCCAGTCCCTCACACCCCCTGAGCCTGGGGCTGAGCCCCCAGTCCCTCACACCCCCTGAGCCTGGGGCTGAGCTCCCAGTCCCTCACACCCCCTGAGCCTGGGGCTGAGCTCCCAGTCCCTCACACCCCCTGAGCCTGGGGCTGAGCTCCCAGTCCCTCACACCCCCTGAGCCTGGGGCTGAGCTCCCAGTCCCTCACACCCCCTGAGCCTGGGGCTGAGCTCCCAGTCCCTCCAAGCCCTGGGACAAACCAGGAGCACGGGAGGTGCTCTGGAGAGAGGCATCAGTGAGGCACCCAGAGGTGGGACAGGGCTGGGGGGATCTCACAGCAATTACAGGCAGCTCTCACATCTCAAGTGTTTGGAAGTTCTGCTTTGGTTTTCACCATAATGGCACTAAGAGAAAAATGATGGGATGTGAGAAGAGGTTCCAGGAACTGCAGCCCACGGTGCCAGAGACTAGTGACAGGTCTGCACTTCTCCCTGTGCCCTGTGTGAGTGCAGGTCAGCCCATAAACCATAGAAACCAGAGCAGTCGGCTGCATCCTAAAAATAACTTCAATATCTGAAGGTAACCCAACTCCCCACACCCTGTTCCATGGGATGCTTTGAACTGTTTGCCTTGTGTGTCTGATCCAGAAATGGTTTTATCAATGGCCAGGCAGTCCTGAGAACTCACCCACCCCGAGGAAACACTTTTCTCATGGAGTGAAGCTAAACAGGATGCACCTTCT
This sequence comes from Pithys albifrons albifrons, assembly GCF_047495875.1. Classification (NCBI taxonomy): domain Eukaryota; kingdom Metazoa; phylum Chordata; class Aves; order Passeriformes; family Thamnophilidae; genus Pithys; species Pithys albifrons. Next base: position 20,628,945 of record NC_092470.1, on the reverse strand, counting down.
ACCCCCTCCTGACCTTCTCACCCCTTCACTGTAACTCCTAAAGCAAAATGAACTGCAAACCCATTACAAAGATCTACTATGAAATGCTCTTTCTCACACTTTCCTCCTTTCCTCCTCCCAAGTGGCATCAAACATGATCTCCACTTGCCCAGACCCCCCAGGAATTCCCTCCAGGAATGCCCCAGTGGTGCTGAGGGTTATCCAGCATGCTCTGCCTGCATTGCCAAGGGCACAACAGCAATCTGGGTTTATTGCCCATAAAGAAGGGTTATGGATTGGGCTCTGCCATGCACAGCTGCCTGTGCTGTCCCTGATATCTGCAATCCCAGGGGCTAAAACGTGATACCTGCACCAAAACACAGTTACAGACACAGGGATGGCACCCACCAAACTGCAGCAGGAAAGCAAAGTAATCCCCAGCCTCAGGTAACAATGACAAGGAGCTTATATTTATTTAAGCACAGAAACACAGAGCCACAGCAACTCAGACAGGGATTAGGCAAAAATAGCTCCTAATACAGAGGAGGAAAATTCTAATTGAACACTCAAACTGGTACATTCTTCTTATTAGCACTGAGGGTGCCATTCCAGAGATCCACTTGCTGTGCCACCAACCTGTGCCCCTCCAAAACTGCCTCCCTGCATTTGGGGAAAGGGCATTTCCCAAATGGATCTTTCTAATTGGTTTGTTTTCCTCAGCATTGTGTGGAAATGCCTTTATGAATTTTCATTCAAACTCTTGGCTCACTTTTTTTTTTTCCCCCCAAGTATAAATTGTGTCTAACAAGAAACACACCAGGGATCTCTTCAATCCCCAAAGGCACTTTCTGAAAAGGAGAGAGAACAAAGGAGGAAACCTCCCAGCATGTGCTTTCCAAACCAGCTCCTTAGGACAGTATCAAGAATGACAATACTTGAACATAAGCTTTTCTTTTCCATTCTTTGATCCATGTGTAATTGAATTGATTATTGCAAACTGTGTAATGATTTCCAAAAGTCTTGAGTGGAAGGCAAAGATCACAACAATCTAATAACCAATTTAAAGAGATGTAAGAAATATTGAAGGAAAGATTTAATCACTCAAGTATACTCCTTCCAATTAGAAAGAGCTTTAAATAGCTTACCTTGAGATAAATTAGAGACTGGGTGCAATTATACAGGAATAGTAATTAAGATCAGGAAAATTCACATATGCCTCAGCCTATGGAGAACTCCACAGACTTTCCAGGTACCTGATTTCAGCAGCAGAAATGAAAACATACTGGTTCAATTTATCCAAACCTTCCAGAGGACCAAAGAATTCAGTAACCTCACAAGTCTGGGAGCTGCAAAGTAGGTTTGACCTTATCTGATTTTTTTTTCCCCCCAATAGGACAAAATGGGGCAAAAAAAAGGGAAATATTCTTGATTATGGCAAGATAAGACATTACAAAAAAAGCTTTTTTATTATTTAAAACTCCACGAAAAATGATGGCAGGTCAGACTGACCACAGTTTTTCTGGAGGGAGCAAGAACTTCAGTTTTGCTGTGGCAGTTCCACCCATCTTATCACATTCCCCAAGTTACCCGTGCAAAGTTACACAGTTTGTTACATGGGAAGGCTCCAAAGTTTTAGAAACTTGCCCAACTTTTCCTGACAAACTGTTTCTGGCAAGGCAAGAGAGTCACTGCACAACTATCACATTGGATTTTAATTTCTAAAGGTCACTAAAAGCTGAAATTAATGCTATTTGTTAATTAACCAGAGGAGAAACATAGAAGGTTTTAGCAAGAAAAAGAAAATTAAAGGAATTTGCTGGTCATTCTTTAAACAGCAGAGTGTTAATCACAAACCCTCCCTGAGGAACCTTCCAACTTCCAAACTTTTCTGAGGATTCACTCCTGCTTAGAACATTCCCACTGGCCCCAAGGATGATGTGACAACTTTCCATGAGCCACATTTTTCCATGGATCCCTCACCTTCTCCAGCCCCTCCAACCTGAGCTGCTGGAAAACCACCACCCTGTGACAACCCTAAGCAGGAATTTGTGTCCCCTCTCCCCCTCCTGGCAGAGCAGGACCCACCCACACACCCTTTTTAATTTGTAAAAAAAATGCACTGAAGTTTTCAAAGTATGGATTTATGAAATAACCATTTTTTTATGCCAAGTCCCCCCCATGGCCATGGGAAAAAAATCAACTTTTCCCAGAAGGCAGTAAAATCCTTCAGTCCCAACCTGTCAGTGCCACTGTCCTGAGCAGCAAAGGGAAACTGAGAATAAAACACTCAGTTTGGCATTGAGTCCCCAAAGCACTCAGGCAGCAGCAGGACTTTAAGAAAAATTAATTAAAAAAATTGGGATTTCTCTCTCATAGTTCGTAATAAGGAACTTTCAGAGAAGGACAAGGAGCAGACACAGAAACAGCTCCATGGAAGACCCACCTGTGAAGCTGCAGAGAAAGACAAGAGGACAGTCCCCCCTCCAGCCTGATGGAGCACAGACCTCAGGTTTCAAAGCCCCCAAGACCAATAAATTGTCAATTTTCACAGCAAAATGCTGCCCTTCAGCCCTGCCCCTTGGCCACCATCCTGCCATTTAAACACACACCCAGAAAAATGGCTTTAGTCCTCATCACTCCCCTCCTGTAACTCCATTTCGGTGAGTCTGGCTGATAAAGGCATCACACAAACCCCTCAGAGGGAGCTCCCAAAACACACCATTCCATCTGCCAGCCTAAAATTAACAGAAGTTGAGCACTGGAATCACATCCCAGCCCTTTACCTTGTTATTTGGAAAGGAAAACGACATAGGGACAACACAGCAATACAGTATTGCCTAAAATCCCCTGAAAAACTGTGGCCACAGGAGGGTTTAGAGGAGTTGGACACGCTCAAGGTTTCACTCCTTCACCTCCTGACAGCACCCTGAGCATCCAAAAATGAAAGTGCCCCGTACCTTTGACACCCAGAAACCTGAGCCCTCCTGAACCTCTGGGGAGACACAAAAAGTATTTCCTTAGTCATACTTCACATACCCCGTATTTAGATTCCACATTTCATCCCAGATCTGTGTCTTTCCCTGCATTAACTCCAGACTTCGGGTGAGTCCCGACCCTGCGACAGTCGTGATGGAACTCCCAAACTCGCCCCACCAACCGCCCTGCTGGTGCGTTCGGGCCCCGCACACGCCTCCGAGTGATGCCAAAGTTTCCTGGGGGGCCCTCCAGGGATTTCAGCGCGTGTACAGCGCGGGTGCCCCAGTGCTGCAATGCCCCAAATCCCGAGGCACAGCGGAGCAGTCCCCGCCAACTGCGCGGCGCTGGCCCGGGGCGGAGCGGCGGCCGGGGCTCGGCGGGGCTGCCCCGCACATCCCTCGGGGCTCCCCGGGGCTGCCCCGCACCCCCGGCCCTTCTGGAGCATCCCCCGGCCCTCCTGGAGCATCCCGCACATCCCTCGGGGCTCCCCGGGGCTGCCCTGCACCCCCGGCCCTCCTGGAGCATCCCCCGGCCCTCCTGGAGCATCCCGCACATCGCTCGGGGCTCCCCGGGACTGCCCTGCACCCCCAGCCCTTCTGGAGCATCCCCCGGCCCTCCTGGAGCACCCCGCACATCGCTCGGGGGCTCCCGGGGCTGCCCCCGCACCCCCGGCCGCTCCCGGAGCTGCCCCCGGGGCTCTCGGAGCATCCCCCGGCCCCCCTGGAGCATCCCGCACATCCCTCGGGGCTCCCCGGGGCTGCCCCCGCACCCCCGGCCCTCCTGAAACATCCCCCGGGACTGCCACCGCATCCCCGGCCCTTCTGGAGCATCCCCCGGCCCTCCTGGAGCATCCCGCATATCCCTCGGGGCTCCCCGGGGCTGCCCCCGCACCCCCGGCCCTCCTGGAGCATCCCTCGGCCCTCCTGGAGCATCCCCCGGGGCTGCCCCCACACCCCCGGCCCCTACCGGAGCATTCCCCGGTGCTACCCCCGCACCCCCGGGGCTGTCCCGGAGCTGCCCCCGGGGCTCCCGGAGCATCTCCCGGCTCCTCCTGGAGCATCCCCCGGGGCTGTCCCCGCACCCCCGGCCCCTCCTGGATCATCCCCCGGGGCTCCCGGAGCATCCCGCACATCCCTCGGGGCTCCCCGGGGCTGCCCCGCGCACCCCCGGCCCTTCTTGGCCCCTCCCGCACCTCCTTCGGGGCTGTTCCCCGCATCCCCGGCCCCTCCCGGTCCCTCCCGGGACATCCCCCAGAGCTGCCCCTCGTACCCCCGGCCCCTATCGGAGTATCCCCCGGGCCGCACCCCCGGTCCTCTCGCACATCTCCGGGGGCTGCCCTGCGCACCCCCGGCCCCTCCCGGAGCTGCCCCGCGCACCCCCCGTACCCCCGGCTCTCCCGGAGGATCCCCCGGAGCTGCCCCGGGCCGCAGCCCCGGCCCCTCTCGCACATCCCCCGGGTCTGCCCCCCGCACTCCCGGCCCCTCGGGGGCTCCCCGGAGCTCCCCCCAGGCTGCGGGGCAGCCGAAGCGCCGCTGTCCGTGCTCGGTGGGGCTCAGCCCCGCTCCCCGTCCGGGCGGTTCGGGCTGTCCCGGGGGTGGCGGTGCCCGCACTGTCACCCCCTGCGCGCTCCCGCAAACTTCGCAGCCAGCCCCGCGCTCCGTGTCCCGCCGCGGCCGCGCCCGCACCGCGCGGGGGCTGCCCCGGCCGCTGCCCCGAGCCCAGCCCGGCCCAGCCCAGCCCGGCCCGGCCCAGCCCAGCCTGGCCCGGGATCTCCGCTCTGCCCCGACGAGCGCGGCCGGCGGAGGGGGGGCGGCCAGGGGTGGCAGCTCCGCACCGCGCCCGCGCCGCCCGTCCCTTCGGCCCCGCTCCCTGCAGGGCCGCCCCGGCGAGCCCCGCGGGTGCCCCATCCCCGCCCGGCCCGTCCCGTCCTGTCCCGGCCCGGCCCGGCCCGGCGCGGCCGCGGCGGCTCCGCGGGGGGACCCAGAGCTGCGCTTTACCTTTAGTTCCGCACTGTCCGCCATCTTGCGTCCGGCGCAGGCGCGCTGAGCGCCGCCGGGACACCGCCCCCCCCCGCCCCGCCCGCGCGCGGCGCCCGCGTTTGAATCGCGGCGCCATTTTGTGCGGGAGCCCCGGGAGAGCCGGGCGGGATCGGGGAGAGCCGGGAGGGATCGGGCCTGGGATCGTGGAGAGCCGGGAGGAATCGGGGACAGCCGGGCGGGATCGGGGAGAGCCGGGCGGGATCGGGGAGAGCCGGGAGGGATCGGGGAGAGCCGGGCGGGATCGGGGAGAGCCGGGCGGGATCGGGCCTGGGATCGGGAACAGCCGGGAGGGATCGGGGAGAGCCGGGCGGGATCGGGGAGAGCCGGGAGGGATCGGGCCTGGGATCGGGGAGAGCCGGGCGGGATCGGGGAGAGCCGGGAGGGATCGGGCCTGGGATCGGGGAGAGCCGGGCGGGATCGGGCCTGGGATCGGGGAGAGCCGGGAGGGATCGAGCCTGCGATCGGGGAGAGCCGGGCGGGATCGGGCCTGGGATCGGGGAGAGCCGGGCGGGATCGGGCCTGCGATCGGGGACAGCCGGGAGGGATCGGGCCTGGGATCGGGGAGAGCCGGGAGGGATCGGGGAGAGCCGGGAGGGATCGGGCCTGGGATCGGGGAGAGCCGGGCGGGATCGGGCCTGGGATCGGGCCTGGGATCGGGGAGAGCCGAGCGGGATCGGGGCTGGGATCGGGGAGAGCCGGGCGGGATCGGGGAGAGCCGGGCGGGATCGGGCCTGGGATCGGGGAGAGCCGGGCGGGATCGGGGAGAGCCGGGCGGGATCGGGCCTGGGATCGGGGACAGCCGGGAGGGATCGGGGCCCAGCTCGGGGAGAGCCGGGCGGGATCGGGGAGAGCCGGGAGGGATCGGGGCCCAGCTCGGGGAGAGCCGGGTGGGATCGGGCCTGGGATCGGGGAGAGCCGGGAGGGACCGGGGCCCAGCTCGGGGAGAGCCGGGAGGGATCGGGGAGAGCCGGGCGGGATCGGGGCCCAACTCGGGCAGCCCCCCGGGCACTGAGGGGCCTCCGGTTCCTCCCCGGCTATCCCCGCGGGCCTCGAGCGGATCCCGGACCCTCCGCGGGCCCCGAGTTCCTCCTCAGGCGGGCCCGGAGCTGCCCCCAGTCCCTTCCCGGGCAGCCCCACGGGCTCGGAGTGACTCTGGATCCCTCCCCAGCAGCTCCGCGGGCCCCGAGAGCCTCCTGAGGCAGCCCCGAGTGGCACCCGGTCCCCAGCTCTGGTCCCTCCCTGGCCATCCCCTCGGTCCCCACCCCCGATGCCCACCCCGGCCCCCGCAGCCCCGGAGCGGGGACACACGGGCTGATTCCAACTGGAATTTCCGTCTCCTCTTCCCGCTGCTCCACCCGCGGCGCTCGGCCCTTGGGGACGGGAACCCTCCGGCCACTCGTCTGCACCAGCGGGCAGTGAGGAGTTGTATAAATACAAGTTCTGTTGCTCTGGGCTTCTGCAGAAAAGTCCAGGGAATCACCCTGAGCTGGCCCGGGCTTTGCCCTTGCCGAGGAGCAGCAGGGTGGGTGTTCTGAGGAGCCTTCGGGCCCCACAGCTGCCCCTTCTGAGCAAACCGTGGGTTATTCCAGCAGCAGAGCCGGTCACACAGAGGGGGAAATGCATGTCCAAATGGCTGCCTGGCAGGATGATGGCACCGGGTGTGAAGCTGGGCTGGTCAAACAGGAGTATTCTAATCATTTTGGCTTTATTTAGCTTCTTTTTACCTGTGTGTTACTCTGTAAATACAGATCACCATTCACTGGGCCTTCACCCGAGTGCACAGAATAGAGACAAAATGTCCTTCTTGTCCGTAGCTGCCATAAAATCCAGCTCTTACATTCTGTACATTACAAGAAATAAAAAGCATTAATGTCTCCCCTCTAGAGATTAAAGTGAGTTGGAAGCCACCAAAGGAATCTGTGGTAAGGAGATCACTCCTGGGTACTGCAGAGTTATAACGTATCCCACAGAGCCCGAGGAGTCACCCACGACTGAAAATTCAGTGTTGTGCATTGAGAGAGAATGGGAGAGGGGTGTCCAATGTCTTGCTAGTGGGTAGCTCTTTGATACCATCCTGTTTATTGATAGAAAAAAATTTTATCCGTCTGTCCATCTATCCATCCATCCATCCATTCCTCCATCCATCTATCCATCCATCATCCATCCATCTATCCATCCATCCATCTATCCATCCATCCCTCCATCCATCCATCCATCATCCATCCATCCATCCATCTATCCATCCATCCATCCATCCATCCACCCATCCATCCCCCCATCCATCCCTCATCCATCCACCCACCCACCCATCCATCCATCCATCCTGATTCCCTGACCAAAGAGAACAACTCATATCTCTTCCCAATCTTTCCATTTCCCAGCATTTCTCCCAGAAACGTTCCCCACCTTGGTCTCCAGCCCAGGCACAGCAAATGCAGGTGGCTCCTCTCTGGGACTCCCCTTTCACCCCCAGGCTGTGCCCACTCCCTGTTCCCATTGCAGATATCCCAATATTCCCTCTGTTCTCCTGGATTTCCTCACTGCCCAGCACATCAGATGGAGCCTTCAGGAAATGAGCAGCAATCAGAAGAGCACTGGGGTTCTCTGTGAGTCCTGGGTGTGAGGAGGGCTGAGCAGGGGCTGCTCTGGCAAAGAGAGCAGAGAAATAAATGCAGGTGACTCCCCACAACACTCACGGGGACCACAATGAGCTCCTCTATTTCAGTGGCCTGAACCAGCCCAGTTTAGAACCCTTGATTGGAAATTATTAATACCTTTAATGATCCCAATCCAACAGGATCGAGGAGTTTGTGTCTGGTTTCAGGAATCTGCCTAGAAAGGTCTCTAATTGTATCAAGACAAACCCTGTTGGATTTCTCTTAATTTTTTCCCCTGAATGAGGCAGCTTGTCCTCTGCTCCCTCCCTCCCTCCCAGCCCCAGTGGGATGTGGGCAAGTGCCTGGAGTGTTTGCCAAATCATGGCATGGCACCATCAGAGCTGACAGACACATGGCCATAAACCACAGCGTCCTCTTTCCAAACTTGCCTTAAATAAAACAGCCTGAGAATGTCTTTGGCTGCATTAAAATGAAGAAGTGAACTAAAGCAGAGGATACAGAGAATTTGGGTTAAAACCCTTCTCCCTAAATACTGTCGGTGTTTCTACAGACAGAGCTCAGCCAGGCCCTTTATTTTGCAGCTTTGACTTTTTGATAGTCACTTATTTTTAAATGCAGAGTGTAGTTTAGGATGAAGAAGGAACTTAATGAGAAAAACATTCTGGGCTTCTATTTTTAGACTATTATTTACATGTAATGAAATTTTGTTCCTCTCTGCTCCTGAGTCTCAGATGATGCTTTATTGCCAAGAAAAGCCTTTGTCAACACACTGTGATTTCCAGAGGTGCTCCCAGTTGTTGCAGCTCTGGCTGTGATGGCAACACTCAGATCTGTCAGGATTTCAAAAGGACATACCTGGGGTGCAACTGCAGTAGGTAAAAATACCCCCAAACAGCCTTCCAGTTGTGCTGCTTCTGAGCTACAACTCCAGGGCTTTTCCTTTTACCCCTTGGGAGGGGAGAACACGAAAGATCAGGATTTCCCCAAACCATTCAGAATTTTGCTATTTTCAATTCCCAATTTTTAAAAGTTCCTTTCCCCCTTTTGGCCATATCTCAGTAGAATAAATGACTGGAGAATCTACTTCCAAGCCCCATTTCTTCCATTTTCCTCTTCTGTAACTTTAAAAAAAAAAAGATTATGTCATGTAACTTCTTTGCTTAAAACCATGTTCAGCCACAATAATATTTTTAAAACAGATATGCAATTTTTCTACCAACAGATTGTTTTCATTAGTCTGAGTCTCCAAGGATTTTCCCCCTTTGTCTGATAGTCCAAACTTACTCTCTGCTCAAAATACTGGGGGGCATTTGTGATCCTGAATACAAATTATTTCGGGATAGACTCTCAATTCCTATTTCCTGAGAGAAAACATGACCCCACCATTGAAATTGTCTTTGATTCCTGAGGTTGTTGGAGGCGTAAAAACATTTGGATGTGTCACTGAAAGAGCCTTTTCTGGGGGACAGAAGGAAATCCCATTTCAGTGGAAATGCTTTGGCTGCATCTGTAGAAAATGGAGTAGCAAATATGTGTGACAAAACAAGTCCATTTTTAATTAGCAACACACGTGGCACTGCTGGACATGCTGTGGAGTGACTGGCCTTGGCTGGTACATCTCCCCAAAATCCACATCCAACAGCAATATCACACTAAATTATATCATGTTATGTCACCTCATCTCATGAATTTGGCCCAAACAAAGGTTGCTACTTCCTTAGAAAAGAAAGTTTCGTTGCATCTTTGCTGCCTGAGTTCTTTAAATTCCCAGAGGGGGAGAAAATCACCTCAAATCTTAAATTAGGGAAGGTCCTGGGCCATTTGGCTGATGTTGGTGTGACATCCTCAGCTCTGCTGCTCCAACCATGCCTTGCAATATGGAAAGCACATGCAAACGAGTGATTGCAACCTGTAATTACACCTGCAGTGTCTCAGTGTGACCCATCCCAGCTCCCTTTCGTGTTTCCTGTTGTTTCAGTTCTCCAGCACCAACTTCCCTTCTCTCTGCCCTCACCCGATGCCATTTCCCACCCTGAGGACTCAAACCCTGCCATGGCCACAAACTCTTCCCCCGCTGCACCTTTGACAAATCTAAATTCCAATGGCACTCCTTGATTTTGGAATGCCCTGTGGATTGTGTTCCCTGCCTGGAATTGCACATTCCAAGCTCCCTCTGCCTCCCCTGCTCCTGCAGCTGCAAGACAATAGTCCTGGGCACAACAATCAGCCCATTCTTTCCATCCATTCCTTCATCCTTCCCACCCCAACATCCCTGAATCCTGCCTGGAATGGGATGAGCTTTCAGGGCCCTTCCAACCCAAACCATTCCAGGATTCCAGGAGGAGTTTTATGTCGTGGGGAGCTGGTTTTGTACAGGAGCAAACACCCTCCTGGCCTTGCACACACTTCATTTCACCCCCCTAAAATCCCTCAGTGCCTTTTCCTGCCACTCCTGAGTGGATCTACTCCTGTCTGTACCTTTTCTCTGGGCTCTCACATTGTGATCTGTTTCTTTTGTTATTATTTTTTTTTATTTAATTAGAACTGGACTAGTCCATTCTCTGCGAAGAATTGGCCATTCCTGAGATACTCATCTACAATTGGAAAAGCATTTCCTTTGGCCCAGTTAAATCCACATTTCTGGTCAACAAAATTCCATTTCCATGAATCACAATTGGGGTTTTTTGTCATTAGCACCCATAATGTGTGGATGGAGTAAAGGAAGGAGTAAAAAGCAGCAGGAACAGGATGGGGCTGGTCCACTGAGAAGTGCCATGTCCAAACCTGGGGCATCAGATCCTCCAGAAGCTTGAAAATGGCCAAGAACTGCTCGAACAGGAGGAGAGAAAACTACAAAAAGCTACAACTATTTCCAAAAAAAATAAATAAAGGTGATCAAGGTGCTAAATCAGAGAGGTGAGGTGGGCTTTGAATTGCACTGTGCAGACTGACAGCACCAACAAATCCAGGTTTTCTCTGGGATAAACTCTTCCATTCTGATTAAAAGTGATTTTTGTAACATTGCAACGTGCAAGTTACTTTCTACAGACACTAAATAATGCTCAATAAACAAAGTCTGGGGCAATTAAAACAAATAAATTAAGATAATCTGGGATAAACTCTTCTATTCCAATTAAAAGTGATTTTTGTAACATTGCAACGTGCAAGTTACTTTCTACAGACACTAAATAATGCTCAATAAACAAAGTCTGGGGCAATAAAATAAATAAAAATAATTTGTGATAAACTCTTCCATTCTGATTAAAACTGGTTTTTGTAACATTGCAATGTGTCAGTTTGCAGGTTACTTTCTACAGACACTAAATAATGCTCAATAAACAAAGTCTGGGGCAATTAAAACAAATAAATTAAAATAATCTGGGATAAACTCTTCTATTCCAATTAAAAGTGATTTTTGTAACATTGCAACGTGCCAATGTGCAGGTTAATTTCTATAGACATTAAATAATACTCAATAAGCAAAGTCTGGGGCAATTAAAAAATAAATAAAAATAATCTGGGATAAACTCTTCTATTCCATTTAAAAGTGATTTTTGTAACTGCAACGTGCCAGTGTGCAGGTTACTTTCTACAGACACTAAATAATGCTCAATAAGCAAAGTCTGGGGCAATTAAAACAAATAAATTAAAATAATCTGGGATAAACTCTTCTATTCCAATTAAAAGTGATTTTTGTAACATTGCAACGTGCAAGTTAATTTCTACAGACACTAAATAATGATCAAAAAACAAAGTCTGGGGCAATAAAATAAATAAAAATAATTTGTGATAAACTCTTCCATTCTGATTAAAACTGGTTTTTGTAACATTGCAATGTGTCAGTTTGCAGGTTACTTTCTACAGACACTAAATAATGCTCAATAAACAAAGTCTGGGGCAATTAAAACAAATAAAATAATTTGTGATAAACTCTTCTATTCCAATTAAAAGTGATTTTTGTAACATTGCAACGTGCCAGTGTGCAGGTTGATTTCTACAGACAATAAATGATACTCAATAAGCAAAGTCTGGGGCAATTAAATAAAAAAAAATAAAAATAATCTGGGATAAACTCTTAAAAGTGATTTTTGTAACTGCAACATGCCAGGGTGCAGGTTAATTTCTACAGACACTAAATAATGCTCAATAAACAAAGTCTGGGACAATTAAATAAAAAAAATAATCTGGGATAAACTCTTCTATTCCAATTAAAAGTGATTTTTGTAACTGCAACGTGCCAATGTGCAGGTTAATTTCTATAGACATTAAATAATACTCAATAAGCAAAGTCTGGGGCAATTAAAACAAATAAATTAAAATAATCTGGGATAAACTCTTCTATTCCAATTAAAAGTGATTTTTGTAACATTGCAACGTGCAAGTTAATTTCTACAGACACTAAATAATTATCAATAAACAAAGTCTGGGGCAATAAAATAAATAAAAATAATTTGTGATAAACTCTTCCATTCTGATTGAAACTGGTTTTTGTAACATTGCAATGTGTCAGTTTGCAGGTTACTTTCTACAGACACTAAATAATGCTCAATAAGCAAAGTCTGGGGCAATTAAAACAAATAAATTAAAATAATTTGTGATAAACTCTTCCATTCCAATTAAAAGTGATTTTTGTAACATTGCAACGTGCCAATGTGCAGGTTGATTTCTACAGACACTAAATGATACTCAATAAGCAAAGTCTGGGGCAATTAAATTAAAAAAAAAAAATAATCTGGGATAAACTCTTAAAAGTGATTTTTGTAACTGCAACATGCCAGGGTGCAGGTTAATTTCTACAGACACTAAATAATGCTCAATAAACAAAGTCTGGGACAATTAAATAAAAAAAATAATCTGGGATAAACTCTTCTATTCCAATTAAAAGTGATTTTTGTAACTGCAACGTGCCAATGTGCAGGTTAATTTCTATAGACATTAAATAATACTCAATAAGCAAAGTCTGGGGCAATTAAAACAAATAAATTAAAATAATCTGGGATAAACTCTTCTATTCCAATTAAAAGTGATTTTTGTAACATTGCAACGTGCAAGTTAATTTCTACAGACACTAAATAATTATCAATAAACAAAGTCTGGGGCAATAAAATAAATAAAAATAATTTGTGATAAACTCTTCCATTCTGATTGAAACTGGTTTTTGTAACATTGCAATGTGTCAGTTTGCAGGTTACTTTCTACAGACACTAAATAATGCTCAATAAGCAAAGTCTGGGGCAATTAAAACAAATAAATTAAAATAATTTGTGATAAACTCTTCCATTCCAATTAAAAGTGATTTTTGTAACATTGCAACGTGCCAATGTGCAGGTTGATTTCTACAGACACTAAATGATACTCAATAAGCAAAGTCTGGGGCAATTAAATTAAAAAAAAAAAATAATCTGGGATAAACTCTTAAAAGTGATTTTTGTAACTGCAACATGCCAGGGTGCAGGTTAATTTCTACAGACATTAAATAATACTCAATAAGCAAAGTCTGGGGCAATTAAATAAAAAAAAATAATCTGGGATAAACTCTTCTATTCCAATAAAAAGTGATTTTTGTAACATTGCAACGTGCCAGTGTGCAAGGTAATTTCTATAGACATTAAATAATGCTCAATAAACAAAGTCTGGGACAATTTAAAAAAATAAATAATTAAGGTGCTAAATTTTCCAGAGTTTTGATTAAGTTATATATTATTCTGCTCATGTGAAATACTGATATTTTCACACTGCTCTGATTTGTACCAGTTTTGCACAGGCCACCCCAAGCCCTGCAGCTCCAGGCTGGGCACAGAGTGGCTGGAGAGGGACAGGCAGAGGGACCTGGGGGGACTGAGGGACAGGAAGCTCAACAGGAGCCACCAGTGTGCCCAGGTGGCCAAGAAGGCCAATGGGATCCTGGCCTGGATCCAAACTAGCGTGGCCAGCAGGCCCAGGGCAGTGACCCTTCCCCTGGACTCTGCCTTGGGGAGGCCACACCTTGAGTGTTGTGTTCAGTTCTGGGCCCCTCAGTTGAGGCAAGAGATTGAGGGGCTGGAGAAGGGACTGGATGTGGCACTGAGTGTCCTCTGAAACACCTCCAGGGACAGAGAATCCACCAGGTCTTGATCCAACCCTACTGTGATCACCAGCCCAGGGCACTCTGTGCCCTGGGCTGGTGATCACAGTGGGGTTGGATCAAGGGTTGATGATCTCAGAGGTCTCTTCCAACCCAACTGAGAAGAGCAACGAGGCTGGAGAAGGGACTGGAGCACAAGTGCTGTGGGGAGAGGCTGAGGGAGCTGGGGGTGTTCAGCCTGGAGAAGAGGAGGCTCAGAGGTGACCTCAGCACTGTCTGGAACTGCCTGAAGGGAAGTTCTGGCCAGGTGGGTGTTGGTCTCTTCTCCCATACAACTGTCAGTAAGACAAGAGCACATGACCTTAAGCTCTGCCAGGGGAGGTTTAGGTTGGATATTAGAAAGAAATTCTTTGCAGAGAGAGTGCTCAGGGATTGGAATGGGCTGCCCAGAGAGGGGGTGGATTCCCCATCCCTGGAGGTTTTTCAGCTGAGCTTGGCCGTGGCACTGAGTGCCATGATCTGGTAAAGGAACTGGAGTTGGACCAAGGCTTGGACTTGATGATCTCGGAGGTCTTTTCCAACCCAATCCATTCTGTGATTCTATGGATGTGGCACTGAGTGAGAATCCACCACATCTTGATCCAATCCCACTGTGATCACCAGTCCAGGGCACTCCGTGCCCTGGGCTGGTGATCACAGTGGGGTTGGATCAAGGGTTGGACTTGCTCATCTTGGAGGTCTTTTCCAACCCAATCCATTCTATGATTCTGTGATTCTATGGATGTGGCACCGAGTGAGAATCCACCACGTCTTGATCCAATCCCACTGTGATCACTCTGGCACTCCGTGCCCTGGGCTGGTGATCACAGTGGGGTTGGATCAAGGGTTGGACTTGCTGATCTTGGAGGTCTTTTCCAACCCAATCCATTCTGTGATTTTATGATCAGTGACTTATAGTGATTCAGAAAAGGACCTGTTATAATCTGAGTCTCTTTCCTCCTCCCCATCCTACAGTTCCCATCATGGGACACACCTGGAACAACACAGACAGTGGATTGTCCCACATGGAATTCCCACAGACTTGCAGGAGCAGCCTGTGGAATCCCCAAACCTTCATCCCCTTTCTGAAGAGTCTCCCCAGCCAGGGGAAGGCTGGAAACAAAGCTGAGCTCCAGCAGGCAGCAAAGTTCATCTCAGATGGCTCATGTGAAAACAACACAGCTAATTATACCCTCGTAATTACCTGAAAATTATATGTATGTTGTTTTTCCACCAGTCAATAGTGCTATTTCTGAACTTCTCATTGTTCTCCTGGGCTGCTGGAGTTGCAGTGGCTCTGAATCCTCCTCTTGTCTCAGCAAGACTCGCCCTCTGCTTTGGGAAGGGGCTTTAGGAGCAGTTTCAGCTGCAGAATGTTTTATTTAGCTCAGATTTTTGTGCTCCCCACCCCACTATTTCCTCAGCTGTGCAGCTTTTGAGAAAATACTTCTATTTGAATGCTCTTTTAAGTAAGGATTACAAGATCCTGACTCTATAAACCAACATCCCAGGAAGATTTACCCCTGCCCATCCAAAAATGCTGAAAATTCACCCATTATTAACTGTGATCCTCCTGACTGGGAGGAGTTTCTTTCCCCCTCCTGCCCTGGGTGGGGCCTCGTGTGTCGTTGTCTGTTCTTTTCTTTTAAGAGCAACCAATAAAAGCAGGTGATGAACCCACGGTGAGTGTCACCCCCCACTCCCAGGGAGGGAATGTTGTCCAGCAGCAGGGACAGCAGAATGGGAGGCAGGAATTCAGGTTTGGCTCAGGCCCAAAGGAACTCCTGCCATATTACCTGGTTTGGAGCAAGTCGTGGGGTAAAAGGCACTCGGGATGACTCCTCTGTGAAATGAAGATAATAACAGGTATCTCCCTGGGCTGCTGAGAGGAAATTAATTAACATTTGGAAAGCACTTGGAGATTCTTGGATGAAGGATGATGGAGCTGGAATGCTGGCAACATTCAAATAAGTTGGAATAATGTTAATATTTATTGCATACAGGGCTTTCAACTTCAAAGCTCTTTACTAACATCAATGAATTAACAAAGAAAATATTAATAAAGATTATATTTACCCATTAAATTATCCTCCCAAAGCATATATAAATAGAGCTGCCTCCAGTTAAAAAATATTATTAAAAGAAAACCTAAGCAGCAACTCCAGTACCAAGCACCAAATCCCTGGTGGGGATGTCCACACAAACTGACTTGGAACAAGGAATTATGAGCTGATACTTTTAATGAGGATAATTGGACCCTCAGACACTGGGAGCCCCCACCCCCTGCCAGGGGGAATGGGGGTGGCAGAGGGAGAGGGAAGAGCAGTGGCTGGAAAGAGCCTGGTGAGCAGGAATTATGGAATCCCTGGGGTTGGCAAAGCCCTGCCAGCCCATGGAGCCCACCCTGTGCCCGATGCCCACCTTGGCAAAGCCCTCCCAGCCCCTGGAGCCCACCCTGTGCCCGATGCCCACCTTGGCAAAGCCCTCCCAGCCCCTGGAGCCCACCCTGTGCCCAATGCCCACCTTGGCAAAGCCCTCCCAGCCCCTGGAGCCCACCCTGTGCCCGATGCCCACCTTGGCAAAGCCCTGCCAGCCCATGGAGCCCACCCTGTGCCCGATGCCCACCTTGGCCAAGCCCTGCCAGCCCATGGAGCCCACCCTGTGCCTGATGCCCACCTTGGCAAAGCCCTGCCAGTCCCTGGAGCCCACCCTGTGCCCGATGCCCACCTTGTCCCCCAGCCCAGAGCTCTGAGTGCCACAGCCAGTCCTGCCTTGGGCACCTCCAGGGCTGGGCACTCTAAACCAACCTGAAAGGGCATTTCTCTCTACAGGAGGACATTTTGCTTTAAAATGGTTTGTTGTGGCTTTGGAATAAACTGCAGAGCACCAGGAAAGGCAAACACTCAGTTCCTCCAGGAGAGATGGGCAGCACCCCTGGGTGTTCCTTGGGTAGGGTACAGACCTCAGGGCAGCCCAAACTGAGCCATCCAAACCTGCCTGCAGGGAATTGTTCTGTTTTTTTGAAGCACCTTCTTCCTGGCACAGCCACGACCATCACATTATCCCTGGGAAGCACAGCCCAGCAATTTACTGAAACCAGTAAATGAGAGAGTCCTTCCAAGTGCATTCTGTGCATTGATCTCAGCCCTGAGTGCTCAAAGATCAGCAGGGACCTTCCTTTGTGTTCCGTTGCCCACTCACCTTCCCCAGCTCAGCCTCTTCAGCTGCAAAGACAAAGAAAACCAGAGGCAAAGCATTCTGGTGTTATTTCCCCCCAACCCAGGGGGCGTTCAGAATAAACCCCCCCTGCTTTATTCTGAATTAAACCCCTTTCCAGAGGTCTCCCCTACTCTCCAAAAGCAGAGACTCGCTGGCACTGCCCACACTGATGGGTTCGGACACATTCCAGAACATAATGGGCTAGAATAGATTTTTGAAAAATCTATGATGCACTGCACAGGCTCTGGAGGGCATTTTGGGCAGCCCAGCCATGCTCAGTGTAAATATTTCTGCTCCCTGTGCTCTCTGCACACCCAGCAGAGCTGTGCTCTGGCCAGATGTGCCACAAAACCAAAGCTGGGCTCTGGTTTTTCCAGACTCACCATGAAAAGCACCACAAAAAGCACCACATTATCTGTGAAGTGTTTTGTAGCCCAGTCGTGTCCAGACTGGGGCTGTTTCTTCAGAGCTGGCTGAAGGTTTTATGAAGTTACTCACACCCCAAACTGCCCCACTTAATCTGCTATACAATGACATCCAGGCAGAGCTTCAAATATGTTTAGTTTTGGATAGAAATCAAATGGTGCCTTTGGGAAATACGCTTATTATTAGCACTAGACACAGCCTTGGGCTCCTTCCAGTAAGTTATAGGCTTTCTGTTGGTGAGTTTTCTTTCTGTCCTGTGTTTCTGATCCTGCTTGGACAGACTCTGCTTTTCTCATTCGGTGTTTCCAGTGCCCCGAGTGTGATCAGGGAGACTGGCAAACATTCATTATTACACACAGGCTGAGGACCCAGCTAAGGGCATTTCACCTCTCTGGTGTGGTCTGAGGGCAGCGAGTTTAGGCACAGGTAGAATTTGTAGGCTGGGAAAAGCAGCACAGGAGCAGGAGAGAGGATTTCTCTTGACAAACACGCCGTGGCCACTTCAACCAGGCAAGACTGACATCCAGACAAACAGCCAGGGACTCTTTCTCACCATGTGATCTTTTCATAATCCTCCATTTCTGTCCCAGATCAACAGGTTCCTCTTTATTTGTCATTGTCAGCTCCGAGCACAAAGAGCTTTTTGTCTGCAGCTCTGCCCCAAACACACAAGCCTTTTTTTGTCCCTTCTTGGCCATATGCTCTCGACTGGACTAATGGCTCTCCGAGCCATAAAGCAGAACCCTGACCCCAGAGGGGGAGAGGGGGGGTGACAACATCTCTCTGTTTGACATCAGAATTTATCCCTGCTGCAGCACGAGCCAGCACAGCCCAGCAAGAAAATCCTTGAAGCTGCTCCGCTGTGAAGCTCCTGCTGTGGATCCTGTGGCTGGAATTGCCACCATGGCAGCTCCTGAAACCAGAGCTCGGAGCAGGAGCATCCCAGCTGGCCCACAGGGGCACCGGAGCTGGCCCAGGGGGACACCCGAGCTGGCCCACTGGGGCACCCGAGCTGGCCAACAGGACAGGGGCACCCGAGCTGGCCCAGGGGGACACCCGAGCTGGCCCACAGGACAGGGGCACCCGAGCTGGCCCACAGGACAGGGGCACCCGAGCTGGCCAACAGGACAGGGGCACCCGAGCTGGCCCAGGGGGACACCCGAGCTGGCCCACAGGACAGGGGCACCCGAGCTGGCCCACAGGACAGGGGCACCCGAGCTGGCCAACGGGAGCACCTGAGCTGGCCAATGGGAGCACCCCAGCTGGCCCACGGGGGCACCCCAGCTGGCCAACAGGACAGGGACACCCGAGCTGGCCCACAGGGGCATCTGAGCTGGCCCACGGGGGCACCCCAGCTGGCCAACAGCACAGGGGCACCCCAGCTGGCCCACGGGGGCACCCGATCTGGCCAACAGGACAGAAGCACCTGAGCTGGCCCACAGGGGCATCTGAGCTGGCCAACGGGGGCACCCCAGCTGGCCCACGGGGGTACCCGAGCTGGCCCACGGGGGTACCCGAGCTGGCCAACAGGACAGGGGCACCCCAGCTGGCCCACGGGGGCACCCGAGCTGGCCCACAGGGACACCCCAGCTGGCCAACAACTGCCTCTTCACATCCTCTCCTGCTTCATCCTTGCTGCTGGGGGGAAGTTCTCCCACCTCCTTGACAACAGCACGTCCCAGCAGAGCTCACACCAGCTGTGGACCCCAGAGGGCTCCTGCTGGACCCTGCCATGGTTCCCTTGGGCTCTGTTGGGTGAAGTCCTGCTGTGGATGCCCTGCTGCAGCCATGGATGCCTCTCTGGGAATGCACTGCTGAGGGACAAGCTGGCAGACAACAGGAAAAACTTACATTTTTACCCTCTTTTCTCAATTTTCTGGACTACATCACCTCATTGCACTCAAAAGGGTGGGAAGAGCTGGTGAGGACCTGTAGGAACCTCACAAGGAATGCTCTGAGATACCACCACCATCTGAGGAGAGTTCATCCCCTCCAACTGGCACCTGCTGCAGGCTGGCACAGAAACCCTTTTGTTTTCCAATGAAAACACCTCTGGAGCCAAATCCCTCCCTGTGTATTTCAGGGTGTGTCTTTGCCACCTCACATAATATGGTTGTGCTCAAGGTAAACCCACCCTGAACTCCAAGGGTGGCTTAGGAGGCATGTGGGGTGCTGAGGAGAAGAGAGGGGGCTCTATTATTTGACTTTCTTCACCCAAGATTGCACTGACAACTCTGTCCTCCAGAGGCTGAGAGGAGGGAGGGGTGCCCTGTTGGATCTGGCTGTTGCTTTCCCATGGATTTTACAGTGGGATTGGGGAAGTGGAGCCTCTCCATTTGCTGGGGCTCCAGAGGAGGGAGGAGCAGGGGAAGAGCTTCTTATCTGCCCTCCCAGCCCTTATCTGAGCCTGGCAGCTGGGTGGCACTGGGGAGGGTGAGGTGAGGTCAGACAACATCTACAACAAGCAGCAAGGACAGGAGACAAGGGGTATCTGCCCCCAAAGCACATCTTACATCACCCCCTGCTGCAGATCTGGGGTCCAGAGGGGGAAGAGGGCAGCTCTAACCTGGCCTGGGGCTGCCCAGAGGCAACAAGTGCCCAGGAACCTACAAGTCCTGCAGCTCCAGAACCCACCAACATGGTTTGGAATGATGTGGCAGCACCTCCCACACCCACAGCAACCAACTGGACTGGAGGGTCGAGCTCAAGACAAGCAGAATCATCCCAAACCCTGCAGGGCAGCAGCAAAGCCCAGCCTGTGCTCAGCATCCTCAGCAGGGCAGGATGGGGCCCGTGGCACTGCCAGCTGCTCGTGGCCCCCGAGCTTTGCAGCAGCACAGGAATCTCTCCAAAGCCCCAGAGTTCTCCGTGACCAACACCACTGACCATCCACATCCAGCACTTGCTCCCCAAAAACTGAGCCTGGAGAAGGATCCAGGGAGATCTTAGAGAACCTTCCAGTAGCCAAAGAGGCTCCAGGAGAGCTGGAGAGACACTGGGAACAAGGGATGGAGGGGCAGGACACAGGGAATGGCTTCCCACTGCCAGGGGGCAGGGATAGATGGGATATTGGGAAGGAATTCCTGGCTGGGAGGGTGGGCTGGCCCTGGCACAGGTTGGGCAGAGAAGCTGTGGCTGCCCCAGCCCTGGGAGTGTCCCAGGCCAGGTTGGACAGGGCTTGGAGCACCCTGGGCTGGTGGGAGGTGTCCCTGCCCATGGTGGGACTGGATCAGCTTTCAAGTCCCTTCCACCCCAAACCATTCCATGATAATTCTGCCTTCAACCTGAGGTAACTTTGGGGCAGCAGGAGTCAAGCTTAGACACCCAAGACAGAGCCACCATCACCACGTTACAGAACCAAGTCCTCTGTGATTTGTAATATGTTAAAAAAAAATTTCAGGCAGAAATGTGATGACAGAATTTCTTTCAGAACCTCTGAAACATGAACAGGAACACTAAAGCTTCTAATTTAGCTGAGATTTCACTCTAAAGAGAAAGATGTACAATTTGTTCAGCACGAGTTGACAGATGGGAAAATTAAGTCCTCCCTTATTGTTCCATTTGCTGGATGCAAAAATACTTAACACTTACAGAGGACTTGGAGGATGGGAAGAACTATGAAATATCAGCTGTCTGGACACAAATTAGAGACAGAAGTGTCTGGGACCGACCCTGGAAGATGCCACGTGCTTCCAGCTAGTCCAAAAATCAGCCTTTTCCTCAGCTTTCCTCAGCAACCTCCCTGTGGGAAAGCAAAGGAATAAATGGGAGCACAAGTGCTGTGGGGAGAGGCTGAGGGAGCTGGGGGTGTTCAGCCTGGAGAAGAGGAGGCTCAGAGGTGACCTCAGCACTGTCTGGAACTGCCTGAAGGGAAGTTCTGGCCAGGTGGGGGTTGGTCTCTTCTCCCAGGCACTCAGCAATAGGACAAGGGGGCACGATGGGCTCAAGCTCTGCCAGGGGAAATGGAAGTTGGAGATCAGAAAGAAATTCTTTGCAGAGAGAGTGCTCAGGGATTGGAATGGGCTGCCCAGAGAGGGGGTGGATTCCCCATCCCTGGAGGTTTTTCAGCTGAGCTTGGCCGTGGCACTGAGTGCCATGATCTGGTAAAGGGACTGGAGTTGGCCCAAGGGTTGGACTTGATGATCTCAGAGGTCTTTTCCAACCCAATTCTGTGATTTTATGGATGTGGCACTGAGTGAGAATCCACCATGTCTTGATCCAATCCCACTCAGTGCCCTGGGCTGGTGATCACAGTAGGTTGGATCAAGGGTTGGACTTGATGACCTCGGACGTCTCTTCCAACCCAACCCATTCTGTGATTCTCTGATTGTGGATTCCCCATCCCTGGAGGTTTTTCAGCTGAGCTTGGCCGTGGCACTGAGTGCCATGATCTGGTAAAGGGACTGGAGTTGGACCAAGGGTTGGACTTGATGATCTCGGAGGTCTTTTCCAACCCAATCCATTCTGTGATAATGCTGGTGAGGGGACTGGAGCACAAGTGCTGTGGGGAGAGACTGAGGGAGCTGGGGGTGTTCAGTCTGGAGAAGAGGAGGCTCAGGGCAGAGCTCATCACTCTCTACAACTCCCTGACAGGAGGTTCTGGCCAGGTGGGGGTTGGTCTCTTCTCCCATACAACTGTCAGTAAGACAAGACATGACCTTAAGCTCTGCCAGGGGAGGTTTAGGTTGGATATTAGAAAGAAATTCTTTGCAGAGAGAGTGCTCAGGGATTGGAATGGGCTGCCCAGAGAGGGGGTGGATTCCCCATCCCTGGAGGTTTTTCAGCTGAGCTTGGCCGTGGCACTGAGTGCCATGATCTGGTAAAGGGACTGGAGTTGGACCAAGGGTTGGACTTGATGATCTTGGAGGTCTCTTCCAATCCATTCTATAATTCTATGGATGTGGCACTGAGTGAGAATCCACCATGTCTTGATCCAACCCCACTGTGATCACCAGCCCAGGGCACGGAGTGCCCTGGGCTGGTGATCACAGTAGGGTTGGATCAAGGGTTGGACTTGCTGATCTCAGAGGTCTTTTCCAACCCAATCCATTCTATGATTCTGTGATTCTAATTTAGTCTAAGACCTAAAAAGCAGAGTTGCACAAGATCCTTTCAGTGTGATGTCTCCACCCAGCAAACTCTTTCAAAACAGAAGTTCTCTCAGCTGAAATGGCCCTTCTGTTTTTACTGTTGGAAGCCTTTAGCTAAAGTATCTTTCTTTTCTCTCCTGATAAAGAAAGGTTATTAGCACTGGTTTCCCTTTGCTATTGAAGTTGTCCTGCAGTTTTCTCCCATGTGGGAGCCAAAGTTCTTTAAAATGATACCCAGAAATAATTGGCATCTCTTGGCCAAGCGGCTCAGATGTGCCAGAGCAGCAGGTCCTGCTCCCACCTCTGGGCTCTCCCAAACAATAGATGATGAATTAATGGCACATAATGGGGCAGAGTGGAGGCCAAATGCAGTTCTGGGAAGCAGGAGCTGCTGTACCAGGATGGTGCCCCTTGCCAGCTGGAGCCAGGGCTTGTGCCAAAGTCAGAATTGACTGTTCTGAGGCTGAGAGTCAGAAAAGGAACCAAACCCCACCCTAGTCCCAGCAACATCCAGTTTCTCACTCCTTGCCCAGTGCTGCCTCCTGGGTTAGAGCCCTGGGGGTGGTTTGGGGTGCTCTGAGCCATGGGCAGTCCTTGCTCAGGGCACCCCAGCAATCAGGAGGTGATTGGTGGTTAATTGGAGCCTGTTCCTCGTTGTCATGGCTGAGTTACAGCCCCTTCTGCTCCAGTGCCAGGCTCTGAGAGGCCTCTTGGCAGCAGCTCCACAAGGGCATGGAAGAGCCACAGCCCTGGCACCCAGGACCTCTCCAGCCCCATCCTGGCACACCCTGGCTGGTCAGACACCCTCCCAGGTACCCTTGCCCAGATCCTCCTGCATTTGCAGTTCCCCCCAGACACACCCTGAGGTTCTGCACAGCGACCCTGGAACAATTTTGGTTGGAAAAGCCCCCTAAGATCGAGTCCAACCATCAACCCAGCACTGCCAAACCACCTAAACCACATCCCCCAGTGCCACCTTTGCACAGTGATGGTCCTGGAAGGACAACTGCACCCTTGGTTCTCAGTCAGGGTGCTGGTTTACCATCATTCCCTTGGGACACATCTCAGGATCACTTTTCTCCTGCCTGGTTTAGAAGGAAAGTCTCCCTGAAGGTCAGGAGGTCACTCCATCCCCTCTCACACCCTCTGCTGTGCTGCCCTGGAGCTCCCAACCACCTCCAGTTCCCTTCAGGAGAAACCCCTTCTGCACTTTTAGCCTTTTTCCTGCTCTTTCAAATATTTCTTTGCCCATAGACACATTTTTAGAGGAAAAAAAATCCCCAATTTCACCCAAGTCTATTGTTTGCTCTGAACTGAAGTGCAGAAAGATTCCAGAACATGGTTGTGATTTGCCACATCTGTTATTTTTATGCATTGTTCTCATGCCAGGAGTTTCATAAAAGGTGTTATATAACCCCACCATAGCACAGAATTCAACATGTTGCCACAATTAGGAGCCCACGTGAGCCTTGGACAACCTTCTTGCCCAGGGGTTTTATGTCTCTGCACATCTTTGAGCCCAACCAGCCCGAGAGGCAGAGCTGAACTGTGGCTGTGGTTTCCTCCTCCAGACTCCACTGCCATTTACTGATGGACAAGTTCATGGAATCCCAGAATGGTTTGGGTTGGAAGGAACTTAAAGCTCATCTTGTTCCACCCCCTGCCACGGGCAGGGACACCTCCCACCAGCCCAGGGTGCTCCAAGCCCTGTCCAGCCTGGCCTGGGACACTCCCAGGGATGGGGCAGCCACAGCTTCTCTGCCCAACCTGTGCCAGGGCCTGCCCACCCTCCCAGCCAGCAATTCCTTCCCAATATCCCACCTATCCCTGCCCTCTGGCAGTGGGAAGCCATTCCCTGTGTCCTGTCCCTCCATCCCTTGTCCCCAGTCCCTCTCCAGCTCTCCTGGAGCCCCTTCAGGCCCTGGAAGGGGCTCTCAGGTGTCCCTGGAGTTTTCTCTTCTCCAGGTGACCCCCCAGCCTGTCTGTGAGAAGAATCCTCCAAGGAGACTCTTCCCCAGGGAGCAGGACCAGGAGCTTTGCCATGGCAGGGGTGGCTTTGCTGGGACACACTCCCCAGTTTTCCCACAGAGGAGCCACTGGGAAGTTTGGAAATTTCCAACCCAGCCCTGCTTTCAATGAAAAGCTCCATCTTGTTCTCCTGGGTCAGATATTCTGTGAACAGTTTCTAATTTGGACCAGGGCTCTGGAAAACTTGATTAGAGTTGTGAAAATGGAATTTTTATTAGGGAGAACGGAGCTCTTGCCAAGGTTTATTTTTCAAGGGAGTAGGACCTAATCCTGGAAGCAGTTCCAGGGCTGTGCTATTCTGGA
The DNA here is from genome assembly GCF_047495875.1 of Pithys albifrons albifrons. Classification (NCBI taxonomy): domain Eukaryota; kingdom Metazoa; phylum Chordata; class Aves; order Passeriformes; family Thamnophilidae; genus Pithys; species Pithys albifrons. The sequence continues at coordinate 20,604,164 of NC_092470.1, read as the reverse complement.
TGCCCTTGCCATGGTTTATGGCAATTCTGCAGCCAAACCTGGACTGACTGGTAATGTTTGCTCTGGACAAGTCACTACAGATGGGAAGAAACTGCAAATGTGCTTCTCAATGTGGTGCAGACATCACTGAAAATGCATTTTTCTCTCCAGTTTCTTTTTTTCCCCCTCTCTCTGTCTCTCTTTCATTTTTACACTATTAACATGTTCCCAAATCTTTGCTGCCTGAAAACCACCAAACATTCAAAGCAGAGCACAGGCAGTAACACACCTGTGCTCAGACAGACCTGCTGGACACAACCAGCACCCAGACAAAGCTCCTGCCAGCTCTCAAAGCTCAGACTGCTGCAGGACCCAACACAACCCCCAGGACAGGCAGATATTTCAGGGCACATCAGTCCCCTCCAGGGAGCCCCCAAAGGTGCTGCTGGGCAGACCCTCTGCAGGGAGCTTTCCATCTGCCCCTGCTCTGTCTCCAGGCTGAGCTGAGCCATAAACCCTGGAATGCTTGGGAAAAGAGCAAATTAGAACGTGCTAGACTTGGCAGGTGCCTTTAAGAGAGCAGCACTTGGGCAGGGTGACATTAATGGCCCTTCCAGATCAAGGCTGATCCCTCCTCCAGAGCTGGGGGGGCACAACCAGGAGCAGAGGCTTCCCAAAAGGAGCTCCTGTCCTCTCCCAAAAGGGAGCAGCAGCCCTGCAGCACTGCCTGCCCATGGCAGCAGGTCAGGGAGGACATCCTGCCCCTCTGCCCAGCCTGGGGGGGACTCACTGGGCTCATGGGCAGAGCTGGGCTCCTGGAATCAAGAGGGACACGGAGCTCCTGGAGCAAATCCCCCAACAATGGGGGGAGCTGGGACATCCCTCTCATGAGGATGAGGGAGGTGGGGCTGTTCAGCCTGGAGAGATCTTCAAAATAAGATCCTAAATAAGACCTCCAATCAATGCCTATAAGTATCTGGAGGGAGGTGCCAGGAGGATCGAGCCAGAATCCTCTCAGTGGTGCCCAACAGCAGCACAGGAGGCAACAGGCACAAAAGGATGCCCAGGAAGCTCCACCTGAGCATTAAGAAGAGGCTTTTTACTGTGAGGGTGACTGAGCACCAGAACTGGCTGCCCAGAGAGTCACAGTCCTGGCAGTCCCCTCCTGGGACCCTGCTGAGCAGGGAGGGTGGACTGGGTGTCCTCCAGTGGTCCCTTCCAACCTGAACTGTGCTGGGATTGTGCCCTCCCAGCTGGCACAGTCACTCAGAGCTCGTGGTGAGGGTGGTAATTCAATTAGAGATTAGGAACCCACCACCAAGACACGCTGGGGATGGGGCTCAGCAGGCCCTGGGGTCTCCAAGAGTCTCTGTAGGGCTGGCAATGAGCAGAGTGGGACCAGCACTGCTGCCAGCCCTGGGCAGTGCCCACTGCCCCCTTCCCAGCCTGCCAATTAATTGACTTCCAGCACAAGAGAAGTGGCTCTGGGCAGCCAAACTGCTGGGACAAGGTTTTTGGGGTCCCATCACCCCATGGCTGCCTCCAGCATCAGTGGGCTGGCAATGCCCAGCCCAGGCATTGGTGCCCTCCCCAGTCAATCCACCTGCTCTGTGGCAGCAGCAGCTGAATTGCCCCGTGGCAAACCAGAGAGAATTCATTTGTTAGTGTCAAATTCTTCCTTTGCTTGTGCAGCTCTGACAGACTCCAGTGGAAGCCTGGCCCTCCCTGGGCCCTCCCTGTTTGCTGGGGGCTTGGAAGCTGAGCTGGTGGCAGGAGGTGGGAGATAGTGGGGAGAGGAGAGCCCAGCCCAGCTCTGGCCCTGGCAGGGTTGGGCAGTGAAGCAAAGCAAAAACAACGGGCACAGTGAGGGCAGGCTGAGCCACAACTTCATTAAGAGGCAGAAAGGAGATCAAAGGAAAGAATTGTCAGCTTTTAAGAAGAAGGAAAAAAAAAAGAAAGAAAGAAAAAAAAGGAAAATGTGTTTTAAGTTTTCAGGAGAACCACAGAGTTCCTTTTGTTACATGGAAATCAGTGATTCTGTGAGCAAGGCAGAGCTGCCCTACCCTTTGCTCCTCCTCACAGCACCAAGGCCCCTCTGCACCCAAAATCCAATCCATTTAATGACAACCTCCTCACCTGGGGACTCCTCATCCTGTTCACACACAGCTCTGTTCTGTCCTGCTCACACTTGTCCCTAAATTCTGAATTTCAACCCAAAGGACACCATTCAGACACATCATTGCTCAAATTAACTTGTTTTCCCAAAAACTCTGGGAGGAACCTCCAGCCAGGCAAGGACCAGACCCACACCTTGTCCCCAGCCCTTGCAGCCAGACAGACCCTGAAGGGCTTGGGGTTTTTCCCCTGAGAAAGAACTCAGAAACTCCCCAGCCAACAGGTCATGGTTCACTTTGGTGACAATGACCATTCCAGGACCCTCTGGCCCCCTGGACAAACTGGCACCCGTGGTGCTGAGTGGGCAGCACCCAAGGGACCAGCCACAGTCCCTGTGACCCACTGGGTCATCTCCAAAAGGTCTCAGCAGTTCTGGTGACTGGGAAAGGCAAATGGGACTCCCAGCTTTGGTCTGGAGGAACCAGAGTGGTCAGTGCAGAACTTTTGGCCTCAGCAGCATCACCCTGGGAAGGTGGTGGAGCAAATCCTGCTGGAATTCTCTGCCAAGGGGCCAAGACAGTGACTGGGAACAGCCAGGGCAGGTTCCCCAGGCACAAATGGTTCCTGGGTGCCCTCTGGGATGAAAGGGCTCTGGATGAGGGCAATCAGGGGTTTCTTTACCTTGGCTTTGGCCAGGCTGTTGGCACAGCTCCCATGGCATCACCAGGGCCAAACCAGAGAGACATGGCAGGAAAACTGGCCAGACTGGAGGATCAAAGGCTGTGTCAGGGTACAGAGTCCAGCTGGCAGCCAGTGAGCAGTGCCATCCCTCGCCATCAATATCGGCCACCTGAATGGTGGGACACCAGCTGGGAGGGACTGGGAGGACAGGACTGGTCAGAGAGACTGGGACAGGCTGGAGAAGGAACAGGGACCTTGTGAGAGCAAATGCCACGTCCTGCCCCGGGCCGGGATAAGCTCGCGGGTGCTGAGCGGGCTGTGCCCCCCTTCGGCTCAGACTGGCATTGCCAAGGGGCACTTTTGGTAGTTTCCATGGAAGTCGCACAAACCCTCCGTTCCAAAGCTCCAGACTCGGTGGAGGAGCGCGGAGCAGAGCGGGGCTGGGAACGCCATCTCCTGGTGCCAGCCTGGGATCACCGAGCGGGTTGGAAAGGGTCTCTCATCCCATCCCACCCCTGCCCTGGGCAGGGACACCTCCCACCAGCCCAGGTGGCTCCAAACCCTGTCCAACCTGGCCTGGGACACTCCCAGGGATGGGGCAGCCACAGCTTCTCTGGGCACCTGTGCCAGGGCCTGCCCACCCTCCCCGGGAAGGATTCCCTCCCAATATCTAACCTGTCTCCTCTCTCTCATGGCATCCTGTCAATCCACCCACTCTGCTGCTGGACAGACACCCCTCACCTGAGCTGCCCCCTCTCTGCACAGGTTTGGGGCTGGGAGACACAGCGGGTGGGTCCCTGTCCTGCCCTGCCCAGTGCCCAGCTGTGCCCCAGCAGAGCAGCCCCACAGTCCCACACCCCAGGTGTGCCCAGTGCCCAGCTGTGCCCCAGCAGAGCAGCCCCACAGTCCCACACTCTATCACACCCCAGGTGTGCCCCGTGCCCAGCTGTGCCCCAGCAGTGCAGCCCCACAGTCCCACACTCTATCACACCCCAGGTGTGCCCCAGCAGAGCAGCCCCACACAGTTCCACATAGTTCAACACCCCAGGTGTGCCCCGTGCCCACCTGTGCCCCAGCAGAGCAGCCCCACAGTCCCACACTATCACACCCCAGGTGTGCCCCATGCCCAATGTGCCCCAGCAGTGCAGCCCCACAGCCCCACACTCTATCACACCCCAGGTGTGCCCCGTGCCCAGCTGTACCCCAGCAGTGCAGCCCCACAGTCCCACACTCTATCACACCCCAGGTGTGCCCTGTGCCCAGCTGTGCCCCAGCAGTGCAGCCCCACAGCCCCACACCCTCCCACACCCTGGCTGAACCCCCTGCCCCAACCTGGCAGCTCCATCAGGTGCCTGGCATCTCTTCTGCAGACACCCCCCCTGCAGGGTGATCCCCCACTGCAAGAAGAGCCCTGCAATTCCTCCCCCACATCCACCCAAGGGCTCAAACCCCTCCCCAAAGTGAGGCCACAGTGCTGGGACTGTAAGGGGGGGGTCTCTGGGGTTGGCACCCCACCCAGAGGGCACTCCCAGGCCGTGTGGCACCAGAGCCCTCTCTGTCACCAAGAGCCACCACGTTTGCTCAGCTCAAACAACCAGCCCTGTGCACCAGAGGGAAGCAGCATATGGGGCCAGGCCCTGGCCAGGCTGCAGCTCTGGTGAGCAGCTCCTCGGAGCTGCTGGGCCACTGGCCTGAAAGAGCAACTCCATCAGCTGCAGCAACCAGACCTTCTGCTTCCCCCGTTCCAAATGCACCACAAGCTCAACTACAGACACTCCAGGCTTCTTCCTGCTTTAATTATTTAAAAATCCCAACTCTGGTTGTTTATTTTCAGGGGCCATTACTGCATTCAACTATTCTGAGACTGAAGAAAAAAAAAAGAATAAAAAATTTGAAGCCTTTCCCTCATTCTGCTGGTGAAGTTTAATTCACTCTAATTATTTCATATTACTTAGACTATAATAGTTTCATAATTTCTAGTATATTAAGCACTTAATACGTTGTGTCATTTGAAGTCACATATTAAATTCTGCAAAGTACATTTTAATGAGAGCTAAGTAGTGTGAAAATATTAATACCACATAATAGTTCATTTTTGTACCCATGTTTGTAGGCTCTGCTGCCACACACGGGGTGTGCCAGGGCAGGTGGGCACAGCAGGCCCAGGTACCCAGGCCAGGCTCCTCTGGGGCTCCTCCACAGGGTCACCCCCAGCCTGGGAGGTGCCAACAATGACCCAGCCTGAAGGGTATAGAGGAACATGCAAGAAAGAGGTTCAGGTGCCCCCCCTACAAGCTCCAAAGGGCTCCAGCTGTTTCATTCCCTCAAGGGATCACCTCTTGCAGACCTTGATTCTTTTTTACTCACCTCCCTTTTCACACATCCCCCCCATGGCTGAGGGGATGATGCCCCTTCCCAAACACTTACCTGCAGGAGAGATGCCACCAGCTCTGCTGTTCCTCCTCAGGGTCAGGGTCACACATCAGAACCTCCTTCAGCTCAGAGTGCAGGATGGCTGCGTTCAGAGGAGGAAATCCCAGAGTGGATTGAAAGGGACCTTGAAGGCCACCTTGTCCCACCCCCTGCCACAGGCAGGGACACCTCCCACCAGCCCAGGTTGCTCCAGCCTGGCCTTGGGCACTTCCAGGGCATCCCAGAGCAAAGAAACCACGGGAACTTTGCCTGAACCTCAGAAAAACAACGAGAAACCAGAAAACTCCTCTCTGCTTCCACCCCCCAAGCGTTTTTAACCTTCATCCCAGCCAACCGTGCCCACCTGCCCTGGCTGGGATGGGCGCGCTGCCCTCAGGTGATGGGTGGGAGCTGCTGCTCCTGCTCCAGCTGAGCCGCTCCCGGGATTGGGAATGGAGGAAGGAGAGGAGGAGGAGGCAGCTGCAGCTCCGGCTGCGCCCACGCGGTGGCAGCGCAGGCCGCGGAACCGTCTAATGAACCTCAGCAACTAATTGATGGCACAGCCGCGCTCGGCGCTCCCGCGGCCGGTTCGCAGCGCAGCGACCTCGCCGGGATGGGCAACGCGCAGCCCCCCGGGGGCATCCCCGCACCAACCCCTTCCCTCGGATGCTCCCGATCCCCGGGATGCTGCTGATCCCTGGGATTCTCCCGATCCCAGGGATGCTGCTGATTCTTGGGATGCTCCCGATCCCCGGGATGCTGCTGATCCTTGGGATGCTCCCGATCCCCGGGATGCTGCTGATCCCTCGGATTCTCCCGATCCCCGGGATGCTGCTGATGCCCGGGATGCTCCCGATCCCCAGGATGCTGCTGATCCCTGGGATGCTCCCGATCCCCGGGATGCTGCTGATCCCTGGGATGCTCCCGATCCCCGGGATGCTGCTGATGCCCGGGATGCTCCCGATCCCCAGGATGCTGCTGATCCTTGGGATGCTCCCGATCCCCGGGATGCTGTTGATCCCTGGGATGCTCCCGATCCCCGGGATGCTGCTGATCCCTGGGATGCTCCCAATCCATGGGATGCTGCTGATCCCCGGAATGCTGCTGATTGATGCCCGGGATGCTGCTGAGCTCCCTATCCCCGCATCCCTTGCCCGGTCCCGGCCGCCGCAGGGGGATCTCGGCGCATCCCTCCCGCAGCTCCCGGGGAGTCTCCCCACCCGGTCCCTGCCACCCTGGAGCTCCCTGGCATCCCGGTGCAGCCTCGCCCCGTCCCAGTCCCCGTCCCGATCCCGGTCCCGCTGCGGTCCGAGGTTAATTCTGGGCTGAAAACAGGTATTTCGGGCTAATAGGTGTGCGCGCGACTCCGTGCCCGCTCTCCGAGCTCATTAATGGAATATCGTCATGTGTGAAACGAGCATATAAATGGGCATTAATGAGCTCCCGACTGCGGCGAGGAGGAGGAGGAGGGATCGAGGAAGCTCCGCGGCCCCCCAGGTTCAGACCCTCGGTACCGGGGGCCACCCGTCGAGCCCCTCCCGCGGCGTGCCCGGCGTGGGCACCCCCGCCCCCCGGGCCAGCCCCACGCACCAGGAGGCTTCTTAAAGTCTGTTTTTATTAAAGAACCAAAATCACGTACAGAGGGGTCTGTCCGCAGAGCGGGCGAGCGATGTTCTGCCTCGGGGGTCGCGGGCCGCCCTTAAAGTGCCGTTACATCCAGAATTTACAGGGAGGGGGAAAGGAGGGGGCCCGGGGCGGGGAGGGGGGATAAATATACATCATAAATAAATAAAAATCCGACAAATACTGTACCAAGAGAATCACAGTACATTTATATCCATTGCACATAGCCACTTTTGTTTCCAGTCTGGACGAGGGTGGAAGAAGCGGACACACAGGGAGGGAGGGGGAGGCGGAGCGGGGGGCGCGGGCAGGGCCCGGCTCCCCCCGACCGGCCCGGGGCCGCCCCCCGCCGTATTGCCAGTCCGAGGAAAGCCGGGCTCCGAGTCCTCTATGTACAAGTGTCTCCTCGTGGAAATGGCTTGTGTGGGCTCTGCCCTCATGGCTTCGGGGGAAGGAGGGCCGGGGGGGCTCACTGGGGCAGCAGCGGCGGCTTGAAGGAGCAGTTCCCCGTGCAGTGCCGCGGGGTCAGCATTTTGCAGGAGAAATGATGCAGCGCGTCGTGAGCCTCTGCGGAGGGATGGAGCCGTCACCCCCCGAGCCCCCCATGCCCCTCTTTAGCCGTCTGTGCCCCCCCAACCCGCCCCACGCCGGTACCTTTCAACTTCTGCTGGATGGCGTAGCGCGCCTTCCTCTCCTGGTCCAGCTCGTTGCACAGCGTGTCTGGAATGGGGCAGCGATCACACCGCGCCCCGCGGGGCCCAGCGCGGCCGCCCCGTCGGGGCTGCGCTGGGCCCGAGGGCATCGCAGCGCGGGGGGAGGAGGGGAGGAGGGCAACGGGGGGACGTGATGGATGTAAAGCCGGGCACGGCTTTCTGCCTTCCCAGGTAATTTTACGCCTCGGTTTTTAATTTAGCCCGTGTGGAAATTACTGCGAGAGGGAAGGTTCATTCGCTCCCGTGTAATGATGCCTCGCAGCCCTTTGAGGGGCGGCTCGAATTGCCGAGACGAATTGGAGGGCACGAAAGAAAAGATATTTAAAAAAGAAAAAAGGAAAAAATAAAGAAAAATAGGAAGAAAGGGGGGAAAAGGAGGAGAAAGGAGGGAAAAAAGGAGGAGAAAGGAAGAAAAAAAGGAGGAGAAAGGAAGAAAAAAAGGAGGAGAAAGGAAGAAAAAAAAGGAGGAGAAAGGAGGGAAAAAAGGAGGAGAAAGGAGGAAAAAAAGGAGGAGAAAGGAAGAAAAAAAAAAGGAGGAGAAAGGAAGAAAAAAAGGAGGAGAAAGGAAGAAAAAAAAGGAGGAGAAAGGAAGAAAAAAAAGGAGGAGAAAGGAAGAAAAAAAAAGGAGGAGAAAGGAAGAAAAAAAGGAGGAGAAAGGAAGAAAAAAAGGAAAAAATAAAAAAGAGTAGAGGAGATAAAAAATAGAGGTGGTAATGGGCGGATGGACTCGGCCGGGCCTTACCTCGGACGATCTGCAGTTGCTGCACCATCTCTTCCCGGTACGCCAGTTCCCGCTTCATCTGGTCCTGGAAGTTATCTGCGGGACGAGGGGTCAGCACCGCGCCCGCTCCCCGCCTGGCGCCAGGGATGAGCGGGGCACGGGGGCACCGGTACCTTTCAGGCTCTGGAAGTCCCTCTCCAGTTTTTTCCTCAGCTCCATTTGCTCCAGGACCAGTTTTTGTAACTCATCTGTTTTAAAAATACACGGCGGGGTTGAGGGGAGCCCGCACTTTTCCATCTGGAGGCGGCTCAGCGCGGCGCTAATCGCATTACGTTACATTAATCACAGGAGTTAATCACTCCTGCACAAAACACAAATACCTCGAGCTGCGGGAGAGGCCGGGGGTGTCACCGGCCCCCCCAGCCCGCCGAGCCCCGCAGCCCCCGCCCCGCCGCGGGACGCGTCCCCGCCTCACCTCGGGCCAAGTTTTCGATGTCCTTCTCCACCAGCTGCGTCCCGGTGACATCCATGGCCAGGCCTTCCTCTCCTGGTGGGGGGCGAAGCTCCATCAGCCCCGCCGAGGGGGCTCCCCGACCCCGCATGGCCCGCGGAGCGGCCGCGCATCGCCCCGCGGAGCAGCGCGGAGAGGCGCTTACCTCTGTCGGTATTTACAGGGCTGGGATGAGAGACATTCCTTTGGTCCTGATAGGATTTTCTGGTCTCTAAATCCTCTGCCGTGGAGTGATTGTCTTCTTTATCTTGCTCTTAAAGTTAATAAACCGATTTTCAACCATAAGCAATGAAAGTATGGTCCTGATATATCCTTAATTACATAATTACGGACAAAGCCCTCGTTAAAACCTTCTTAGCGGACATCCTAATCGCTTTGCTGTTGGAAAGTAGCTTGTGGGCAGGAGCTTGGCCCTCCTAGCCCATCCCCGCCGCACCGGCCGCGGCCTCGGCGGCGTCCCCGGGCCCGGGGGGGCTCCAGCCCCGACCCCCGCCCGGAAACCGTTTGTTTCGCTTTGCTCCCCAAAGCCCCCAAACGAAAGCGGCGGCCCCGGTGCCCCCCAGGGGCTGAGCCGCCGGCGGGGGCCGCCCCCGGGGCCGCGCCCTCGGTGCGCATCGCCCGGCCCGCGTTACCCTTGGCCTCGGGGGCGCAGAGGAAGGCGGCGGGGGCTCCCATGGAGGCGGCGGCTTTCAGCGGCTGCAGATGCTCCCCCCTCTCCGGCGCGAACACCTACAAAAGAGGGAGTCAGGGCGGTGGGGGGACCCCGGACCGGCCCCGCGGGGACCCTGGAGGGCAGCTCCCTGCCGGCCCCGCACCTCGTAGGCGCCGCCGCTGCTGCTGCTCCGCTCGGGGCTGCCGTCGGGGGCCGGTCCTCCCTCCTGCACGGCCACCTCGCTCGTGTTCTCCTCCGGCCCGTCGGCCCCGGCGGGCGGCGCCTCCTCGGGCCCTGCCAGCAGCCGCGGCGGCGGCGGCTCCCGGCCCTCGGCGGGGACGGCGGCGGGGACGGCGGCGGCCTCCTCCTCCTCGTCCTCCGGGAAGCGGTTGGACTCCACGTCCACCTCGGGCTCCTCCGCCGTGTCCCCCCCGGGGGAGAGCGAGCGGTAGCTGGAGCTGCCCTCGCTGAGGAAGTCCGGGGAGAGGTACCCGGGGCCGCGGGGGCCCGCGCCGCCGAACGCCTCCCGGGTGCCGTAGAGCTTGGCGATGCTCTCGGCGTCCTTCACCACGGGGCGGAAGGCGGAGAGGTAACTGCCCTTCCTGGGCAGCGGCAGCGGGGCGAGCAGCGCCTCGTCCCCGGAGCGCTCCTCCTCGCCCGCCGCCCGCGACAGGGCGCTGGGGCAGCGCTCGCCCTCCGCCCCGGTGCCCTCCTGGGGGGTGGCGCTGCTCCTGCCGCTGCCCGAGGGCTCCGAGCCCTCCAGCTCCCCGTGCCGCCCCGCCAGCCCCGCCGGCTCTGCCGCTGCCGCCGCCGCCGCTGCCGCCGCCGCCACCACCACGGCCGTGGCGGCCGCCTTGGCCGGGCTCTGCGCGGGGTAGGGCGGCACGGGCAGGCTGCCCGCGGCCGGCCAGAACACGGGGAACGAGGGGTACACGCCGGTGTCCTTGGCGGCGCCGGGCTGGTGCGGCGGCTGGGCCGGCTGGTGCGGGTGCGGGTGCGGGGGGCCCCAGAACATGCCGGGGGGCAGCGCGCCGCCCTTGCCCGCCTCGCCGCCCCCCGCGCCGCCCAGAGCCTCCTCCTGCTTCTTGGGGCACAGTCCGAACGCGGCGGCGGGGAAGCCGTAGGGGTGCGGGAAGAGCGGCGGCGGCAGCTTCTGCAGCATCCCGAAGCCCTTGCTGGGCACCGGGATCACCGGGTAGCTGCGCACCGCGCCCGCCCCGCCGTGCGCGCCCGCGGCCCCGCCGTGCGCCGCCGCCAGCCCCAGCGCCCCGCGCTCGCCCGCGGCCTCCTGCCCGCTGCACCGCAGGCTCTTGTGCGCCGGGGCCAGCTCGGGGCCCGCGGGCGGCGGCGGGTGCAGGGCCGCTTTGGCGGCGGGGGAGCCGGCCCCGGGCCCGCCGGCGGCCGCCCCTTGCAGGGAGAAGGTCCGCTTGCGGGTGCCGCCGTTGAACATGGCCTTGACATCCTCCCAGGCGTGCGACAGCTCCTCCGTGGCCGTCTTGTCGCTGAGTTTGAGGTGGCGGCGCCAGGAGTTGAAATTGGCGGCGTCGGGCTGGGTGTACTTGGAGTCCGGGGTGCGGTGGGAGTGGAAGATGAACTTGTTGGGGGAGAAGTACATGCTGCAGTAGCTGCACTTGATGCACTTGGCGCGGGAGCTGTTGTAGCGGGCCGGGATGAAGCTGCCCCGGGAGCCCCAGGCGCACTCGTGCACCACGTCGAAGGCGAAGTTCTCGGGCAACTTGGGTGGCTTGTGCTCGCCCAGGAAGGACTTGCAGAGCCGCTCCGCCTCCCGCTTGGTGATCATGCCGCAGCGGCGGGAGGAGATGGGCATGGCCCCGGCCCGCCGCAGGATCTCCAGCTGCACCGGCGTGCACTGCACGCAGGTGATGCCCAGGGCCACGCGCCGGTTGTGGATCTCATTGTAGCTGTAGTTCTTGAGCAGCGTGTTGGAGATCTGCGCCAGGCAGAGCCGCTCCTGCCCGTCGATGACCAGGGACACGATGGGCACGCCGTACAAGGAGGTCTCACCCACTTGGTTGGGCTTGAGGGTATTGGAGCCCTGGTACGGCTGCAGCTCTTGCTTTGAATTTGGGGAGGAGCTTGCATCTCTCCCATTTCCCATCTGACTGGCGATCGCCTCCATTCCGCCCCAAAACGCCCCTGCAAAACAAAATCGGGGAAAGGCGCAGGTTAGAGGCGCAGCCGTGGCCCCGCCGCCGCTCCCGGCCCGCCGCTCCCGCGGCCCCGCTCCGCGGCCCGGCCGATCTTCGCTCCGAGGCCCGGCCAATCCTCGCTCGGCGCTACCGGCCCCGGCCCGGAGCCCCCCGGGCGCTGCCGCACGACCCTGCCCGGCCGGAGGGGTCTGGCGGAGCCGGAGCGCATCCCCCGTGCCGCGGCCGCCGGTACCGAGCGCCGCCATATCCCCCACCGGGCGCGGCCCCGCGGCTGGGCAGCTCCGGGAGCCCGGGGCAAGGGCGTCCTGCGGGGTCACCGCCCGCCCTTCGCGAGTCCCCGAGTCCCCGGGAGGTGCCTTCCTTTCCTTTTCCTCTCCTTTCCTTTGTGCCGGCTCGCCGGGCCGTGCCGGGCCGCCGGTTGCGGCGAGCCCCGGGCGGGCTCCAACGAAACGCACCGGAGGATGCGGCCGGCGCGTCCCGCGGCGGCGGGGCCGGAGGAGCCGAGCCCCGGGCCGGACCGGGCGGGCCCAAACTTGGCTCTCGGTGCCCGCGGGCGGAGCGGGGCGGCGGGCGCGGTGCCCCCGAGCCCCTTTGTCCTGTCCCCGGCAGGCGATTAGGCGCGGGCGGATTAGGGGCCGGGGCGGGCAGCACCCGCCGCACGTAGCAGAAGGGCAGCAGCGAGCCAGGCAAATTGGCTTAGCGGGGAGGGCTCCCGGTGGTTAAGCCGCTTCCGTGGTAATTACACAAAATAACGGCGAGCGACTCCCCGAAAACGCGCCCCGCTTTCCGCCCCCCCGTCCTTCGCATCCCCTTCGCCCGCCGCCCTCTCGCACTCACCGCGCCGCGGAGCCCGGCTGGACGTGCAGGCTCTCCTCGGGACTAGGGGCCGCAGCCCGGCGCCGGGGCCGCCATCGGCCGGGGGGGCTCCGTCCGCACCGAGCCCGTTCCCGGGGGCGGCCGAGCCTCCGGGGCGCGGGGCGGGCGGGCAGCGGGCGCGCCCTTCACCGACGCCTCGGGGCCGCCGCCCGCCCCGCCGCCGCGTCCGCCCGGCAGAGATGCAACAAGAGCGAGTGACCAGCCGCGCCACCGAGGGAGGATCCGGATCCGTACTTGGAGACGCTGCACATTGATCCGGTGACAGCTAAAATAACGGGAAGACACACCCACTTAGCACCAGCATATTTACATTAACGGCCTCCGGGACCCCGCCGCCGTCAATCACCGATGCGCTCCAGTCAATCACGGCGCGGCTTTAAGGCACGGCGGAACGGGGAGGGAGCGGGGGGGGGCCGTGGGGGGCCGCCACCGAGCGGGGACCCGCCCGGGCTGCCCGAGGTAAGAGCGGGGATCAGCCCCGCACCGCACCTGCGTGGGCTTCGCGCCGCTCCGCGCCCCCCCCCGCACCCACCTCCCCCCGTGCGGACCTCCCGGGGGGAGCGATGCTCGTTGAAAGTTTGCGTGGGGAGCGGGCGGTAACGAAAAGACGAGCCCGGAGGGAGTGGCGGAGGGACCCCATCGAAATCGGGGATGCGCTGCTGTCGCACATCCCTCTCCCGGCCGGGATGCGCGCTCCGCTGCGGGGCGCGGGTGCGGAAGCGGGACCGGGGATGAGGGAGGGGGACATCGGGCGGCAACGAAATCGTCGGGAGGAGAAGGCAGGAGGGGGCGAGCTCGTGTTTTTCGTTCCCCACGGGGGCTCACGCCACGCAGGCAGGACCGACGGACACCGGAGCGGCGGGGAGACCGCGTGTCCGCCGGTCCTGCCGGCGTGGCCGGGGCCTCCAGCCGCATCCCTGCCCGGGTTGTGTTCCCGCATGCAGCACTTGTCACGGCCACGTTAATTAAACTGTAATTAATCATCGCGTCCGGCCGCTATCGGCGCAATTACACTGATCAAACAGAAGTTAATAGCGGCGCGGATAGCCCCCAGCTATCACTTTTGTGTGTGCCCCCCCCGCCATCCCTTCCCCGCCATCACCGGCGGCACCGGGAGCATCGGCGGAGCCGGCGCGGAGAGAAACGCAGGTGCGGAGCCCCCCGTCTCCTCCGCGGTTGCACCGACCTGTAGTCCGCGCTCCCACGCGGGAAAGCGGCCGCGGCTCCCCCCGGGACGCCCCGTCGTGGGGGACGCGGACCCGGTGCTGCCCTCCGGGCCTTGCGGCGCGGCCTTCCCGCAATGATCGCAACCCGAGCCGGTAATTATTCCTCACCTTTTAATTATTTATCCCCCCCATCCCCGCCCCGTTGTCCGGCCATACGGAGGCAGGAGCGCGGTGAGGCGCGCCCGCTCTGGGTCGAGCCCCGCTGCCCCCTCGCCGCCGGTTTCGGGGGTCCCACGGCGTTCAACCCCCGCAGTGGCTGCGGAGCCGGTTGCGAGGCCGCGGCGGGTTACGAGGCACCGGCAGGGCTGCGAGGCACGGGCAGGGCTGAGAGGCACCGGCAGCGGGCGCGCACCGAGCCGGTCCCCGCCGGTCCCGGCGCCGCTCCGGTGGCGGCACGTCGGGGGTGTGGGGGGCTCCGAGATGATGCAGCGCTGTCCTGACCCCCTCCGCCGTGCCCTCCGCGGGCCGTGCGGCTGCTCCGGTGCCCGCAGAGTTCCACCGGTGCCCGGAGCGGCGGCCTCGGCCCCCGGCTCGCCCCGACGGCGGCGCGGAGCCCCGAGGAAGGGAACGGCCCCGGGCCCGACCCCGGCCCCGCCGCCCCGGCCGCGCTCCCCGCCCGCGCCCCGCTCCTCGCAGCCGCCGTATCTTTTAACAGTTGAATTGACTGCAGTTTTTGTCAGTTAATTAGGTTTAATTTACATAATTAGTACAGTATAAAGAGTATTGGGGATAATCAGGAGGTACGTCTCGCTTACTGTGTAAACACGGATTCGGAATTAAAAATCAGATGTAATTAAGGCGTGTGCGCGCGGCTTTTAATTGTAATGAATTTCTAATTAACGCTCAACGATCGCCACACGCGAGAGCCGGGACGTTTGCGGGCGCCGCCGTCCCCCCAAACCGGGGACCCCCCCGGGGACCCTCCCGGGCCGGGGGGCGCGCAGGGACCGCGGCCGGAGGGGCGGGCGCTGCGCCCCGGCAGGACCCCCAGCCCTCCCCGCTCCTCGGGCCGGTGCCGCTGGCAGACGAAGCCGGTGGATAATTTAGGTTAAAACTTAGGGAGCCGTGTCACGGGTGTATAAATAAATAATCACGCGTGGCGGGCGCGGAAGGCCCCGCGCTCCTGGAGGGCTGAGCCGAGATTGCCACATAAATCACGGCGGTCTAATTCAGTGGAAGTTTAATAAACGCCTCCTATTGGAAATGAATGTTCCCCATTTAACAGTTGTATCAGCACCATATAAAACCATGACCCCAATAAATTTAATTTTAGAGGCCGATCAATCCGGGCTTCTCTCCATCGATCCGCGGCGGTTCTGAGTCTCCGCAGCCTCTTCCGCGGCCCTTCCCGCCGAGGCGGGGGAAGGAGCGTTTCGATTAGACTCTTTATTAGGAAAAGATTGCTCCGAGAGGCCTGAAAATTAAACGGTGACATTTTAATTACTGGACATTGACAAAGGGAGCGGGCGGTGGCTTTGCAGGCCGGGCACACTCAGCCTGACCCGGCGTGCGGAGCCCCCGCGGGGCGGGCGGGGACGGGCAGGGGGGAGGAGGATCGGGACCCTCCGAGGTTCCTGCCGTGCCACTCCCGGGGAGCCTGCGGGGTCCTCCCGGTGCCCCCCTGGGCCCCTTGGCGGTGTGCACACCTGGCCCTCAATACACCCGCTCTGTGCATCCCACCTCCTCCGCCGTGATCCCCCCATCTCTGCCCCCCGGCTCTCTGCCCCTGCACCCCCCTGTCTGTGCCCCCTGGCTCTCTGCCCCTGTACCCCCTCTGTCTGTGCCCCCCGTCTCTCTGTCCCTGCACCCCCCATCTATGCCACCCCGGCTCTCTCCCCTGTACCCCCTCTGTCTGTGCACCCCGGTTTTCCCCCTGTGTACCCCCCATCTATGCCACCCCGGCTCTCTCTCACCGCATCCCCCCGTCTGTGCCCCCCAATTCTCCCCCCATCTTTCTACCCCAGCTCTCCCACCGCGTGCCCCCTTTCTGTGCACCCACCGCGCCCCCGCCATGCCCAGCACACAGCCTGCCTTTCCCCAACATGCACCCCTTGATGTGCCTCGTTTCCCCCACTGTCCAACCCCCCAGCTGCTGCCCCCAGTCCCTGCCCCCATGGCACAGCTGCCCCTCATTGTTCTGCCCACCTGAACCCTCCCCACACCCCCTCACGGCTCAGTCTCCCGAATTTCCCGAGGCCGGGGCGGCCGCGGCGCTCGGAGGAGCGAACGCACCGTGCGGGATCGATAGACACGATTTTATTGAGCAGGTTAAACCAAAAGTGCCTCCGTGGGGGCAGCAATTCCCTGTGCCCGTGCCGTGCCAGGCCGTGCCAGGGCCAGCCGGGCACCGCGGCCCTCCAGGATGGACCTGCACTCACCTGGCAGCTCTGCCTGGGCTGCAGGACAGTTTTCCTCCTGCTGCCCGTAAAAGCCCCAGACATCCATTTGTCATTAAACACCTCGCGAGCTCCGGCTCTGCTAAACCTTGAACTTCTCCGCAGCCCGGGCAGAGGGGGCAGCGCAGGGGGCACCGCGGGCAGAGCAGGGGGGAAGGCTCAACCCATAAATCCTGTCCTTAGGCACACGGGTGCTTTATGGACATCCCCTGGGATGCAGCTCCGGCTGCAGTTTCCCCACGGAAAGGCACAGAATCCTGGAATTCTTGGCGCTGGAAGGGAGCTTAAAGCTCATCTCGTTCCAACCCCACCTCCGCAGGGAGGGACACCTTCCACTAGAGCAGGTTGCACAACCTTCCTTTGATTCAATGTCACCAAATAATACACTGAGAGAGGTTTTTGATTCGTTTTCCCCGTTCGGCTGTCCCAGTGCAGGCTGGGCAGCCTGGCAGGGCAGTGCCCCTGAGCTGGGGCAGCAGGATGAGGCAGCAAGGTCAGGTGGCAGCCACCCATCCCTCCAGATGCCTCTGAGCACCCTCCAGCCAGGGAGGATCCCCCGGGAATGCTGAAGATGAGTTATCCTAAATAACTGCTGTATCTCGGGATCTCTCCATCGTTCAGTGAGCTCCAAATGCCCTCCCTCCAGGGAACCCCTCTGCCCCCCGGGCCTGGCACCCACCACAGGGACATGGTGCCCACCCAGCTGCGGCTGCTGGGGCTCGGGTTGGCTCCTCCCTGGGTCCCTACAGGGCAGGGGTGGGGCCGTGTGGGGCAGGAGTCACCCAGCAACACCCTCACAGGGCTGCAGGGAGTCCCCTGAGCACCCTCGGGAGAGGCTGAGGGGGCACGGCTGGTTCTCCTGCAGCTCTCAGAGAACTGAGGGCACCCTGAGCTGTGTTTGACTCATTCCTGAGAGAGCCAGCCCATGGCAGCTGGGCAAGGATGGGTCTCTCGGGGGTTTTTGAGTCTCTTCCATGTTTATCTCTGCCAGTTCCACATCCTGAAGGGTGCAGTCCCTGCACTGGGATGTCCTCAAGAGGCTGGGGACAGCCTGGCAGCCCCTGGAGCAGTGCAGGGGGCACCAGCTGGGCACCCTGGGGAAGGATTTGCTGCTCCTGTTCACTGCCCAAGGAGGCTGAGGGGGCTCCTGTGTGCCCTGGACCCCTTGGGAGCAGTCACTGACCTCCCAGAGTGGAGCCATGGCTTGGACAGACCCCTGAGCTGCCTCCTCCCTCCTCTCCCTCACCAGCCAAGGCTGCAGCTCCCTGGGGAGGGGAGTGCCAGGTGCCCCTCCCGTGGGGTGGATGTGGTGCCCTCTGGGTTGTCCTGTCCACAGGCAGCAGTGGGCAGGGGGAGCACAGCTGGAGCCACAAAGCCAAGGGAGGTGTTCCTGCTCCTGTGCACCCACAGCCAAAGTCCCACTGTCACCAGAGTGCCTTCGCCCATGGATTGTGTTCCCTGCAGGATTTGCTTTTCCAGCAAACCCTCAAAGTCCCAGGTTTTGCTTCAGACATTGCCCACACTCTCCCTGGGGGTTCCTGTGCTCCATCCCTTCTCCAGTGGTACCTCCAGGTGAACATTCCCAGCAGGACCACCCAGCTCCACGAGGCAGGAAAGCACCAGTGCAGCTCCCAGATTCCAACCTCCCGTTTGCTTGTGCTCTCAGGGATCAAATGAAGCTCCCAGGAGCTGTTCCTGGGGGTTGCTCCATTATTACCACCATCCCACTGCCATCCCTGCCCCACAGGAGTTAAACCAAGGGAGGGGCACAGGTTGGGCACCTCTTGCAGTGCCCTTTCCCCCCTCCTGCTTTTCAGGCTGTTCTCTGGAAAACCATCACTGCCACTTTGCCTTTGGAATGCTGGCAGCAGGATGTGTTTGGATGTATTCTGTGTTGGGTTTAAGGGCAAACTACCATGGGCTCACCTCACAGGGTGAGCTTTGCCTGGCAGTGATCACAGGCAGGGAAAAGTGGAGAATATTGGAAGTTTTGGCTCAGATGGGACATTCTGAGTTTTTCCCAGTGAGACCTTCCATGCAGAGTCTGGAAAAGGGAGAGGAAAAGCCTTGGGTTTGCTGACTTTGCAACTAAATTGGAGAGGGAGATGTTTTATCCAGGGAAAGCTAATGCAGAGTGTGAGGGATAAATAAAAGGGAGAGCTGCCCATCCTCTGGCTGGCTCCCAGGGAGGGAATGTCTCACTTCCTGCAGGGCTGGGGGCTCCCTCATTGCACTGCCAGCCAGGTTGGGACATCACAGCAATTAAGACAAACTTTAGTCTGTAAGTTCACGCCTGCAACCTCCACACTTCAAAAGAAGACAAACGATCCCTCCAAGGAAGGAAACAAAGTCTTTTCCAGGCTGCTTCCAGAGTAACATTTAGGATTTGAAGTGGTTCAGGGGGAACGTTTCACTGAATTGTGGGGGGAGGTTGAGCTGGTGGTATAAAATAAACTACCTGAGACTCTTTTTTTTTAGCAAAAGTTTATTTCTAATGCAAAGACAAGCAAACAAAGCCCCAACCTCCTCCCACCCAAGTGACCCACCCCAAACCTGCCTCTCACACCTTGTCTGTGTTTTCTTTCTTTCTTTTAATAAGCATCTTGAACAAGGACTGATTCAATCTGTGTCGGTGTGTTGTGCAAATGTCCCCAGAAATTGCAGGAGCCAGAAACACAGAGCAGAGACATTGCAATCATTGCCCTCTCCTGTTCCAGCAGAGCTGGGAGCTCCTGCCTGACCCACCTGCACCTGCCCCTCCCTCTGCAGGGAGAACATCAGGGCTGGAGTCAGAGCTGGGGAGGCCCAAAGGCTCCTGAGAAGGCCCCAGGCTGCTGGCACAGCCAGGAAATCCTGCAGCCTGGTGAGCCCTGAGAGCCCCCTCTGCCCCCACAGTGCCATGGGATGCCACACAGGCAGGAGCTTTGGGGCAGAGGGGACCCCCAGAGCTGCTGCTCTTTGCAGACTCCTGGGCTGGGGCTGCTGTCCCTGGGCAGTCAGAGGTCTCTGCCCACCCTGGCTCTGCTCTGCCAGCAGCACCTGCTCCCTGTTTAGGAGAATCCTGGAATCCTGCAATGGTTTGGGTGGGAAGGACCTCAAAGCCCACCCAGTGCCACCCCTGCCATGGGCAGGGACACCTCCCACCAGCCCAGGGTGCTCCAAGCCCTGTCCAGCCTGGCCTTGGACACTCCCAGGGATGGAGCAGCCACAGCTTCTCTGCCCAACCTGTGCCAGGGCCTGCCCACCCTCCCAGCCAGGAATCCCTTCCCAATATCCCATCTATCCCTGCCCTCTGGCAGTGGGAAGCCATTCCCTGTGTCCTGTCCCTCCATCCCTTGTCCCCAGTCCCTCTCCAGCCCTCCTGGAGCCCCTTCAGGCCCTGGAAGGGGCTCTCAGGTGTCCCTGGATCCTTCTCTTCTCCAGGTGACCCCCCCAGCTCTCCCAGCCTGGTTCCACTGTCCTCTTTCTCCTCACTTTTTCTACCTCAGCAAAACCTTCCTGATTTAGGGCTCAGCCTGCAGAGCCTGACCATGGATGGTCCTCCCTTTGGTGTTGTCTTCCCTGCTCGGCCCTCCCAGCAAACCTGCCCTGCAGCAGCCAGTGCTGGGAGAGGCATTCCTGCTCATTTATTGGTGCTGATCCACCTGACACACCCTCTGGAAGGGCAACTCCTCACCTGGGCAAGCCCAGGTACTTCCCTTTCCCTTTTAATTTGCTTGTCTGCTTTTGTTTTCTGTTCAAACCCAGCATTTTGTGGCTTTCTGCACTCAGGATTCCTCTGAACACTCACCGTGTCATTTGTCCAAGAGCAACAGGTAAAAAATAACTCTGGAGTCAGGAAAGATCCAGTACATTTGATAGCCCAAAAATAGAGATATAAAAGACTTGCTTCAAGGCTGTGTACAGTATAACTGGAGATAATCTGTAAATTGCTCAGCAGCAAAAGAAAGGTGGGAAGAAGATTCCTTAATGTGGCGGGTGAGGAAAAGGCAACACCAGACCCCCTGAGAGGTTCTGCTGGTGCTCCCAGAAAACACTTTGAGGCCAATATGATCCAGCTGAGCTGTGAGTCTGCAGCGTGGGGCTGGTGCTGCTGGGCCAGGAGCAGCTGTGGATCCCTGGGCTGCTCACTGTGCCCCCTGGGTGGACCTTCTCTCCTCCAGCATCCTGCACACCCACATGGACACCACCTCGGCGTTGCCGTCGTTGTACTGCACGATGAAGGGGTGGCCCTGCAGAGGGGACAGGCAGAGTCAGCCAAGGGAAACAGGGCCCTTTGGGACAAGAAAACCAGTGGAACAGCCATAAAAATGCAATAAACCAGTGAGTCAAAGCAGTGACCCAAAGCAGTGATGCAAACTCAGATCCGCGTTATCCGTATGTTCCCGTGGAGGAAGGAGGGATGGGGAGCTCAGACTCCTCCTGGAGGCCTCAGCCCAACACTCCTTGGAAATCCTGGTTAGCCATTTTATATTCCATTGGCTCACTGTGTTCAGACCCAGACCCTTCCTGGCATGGCCTTCAGGCTGTGCCACTGCTGAAGGAGGAGGGTGTGGATTCCCCATTCCTGGGAGTGTCCCAGGCCAGGCTGGACAGGGCTTGGAGCAACCTGGGCTGGTGGGAGGTGTCCCTGCCATGGCAGGGGTGGGATGGGATGGGCTTTAAGATCCCTTCCTTATGTGCACATCCCACAGAAAACAACGACAGAGATTCCCAAACCCAGAGATACAGGATGACCCAAACCCAGAGACACAGGACCACCCAAACCCAGAGGTACAGGATGACCCAAACCCAGAGGTACAGGATGACCCAAATCCAGAGGTACAGGATGACCCAAACCCAGAGATACAGGATGACCCAAATCCAGAGACACAGGACTACCCAAACCCAGAGGTACAGGATGACCCAAATCCAGAGGTACAGGATGACCCAAACCCAGAGGTACAGGATGACCCAAACCCAGAGATACAGGATGACCCAAACCCAGAGACACAGGACCACCCAAACCCAGAGGTACAGGATGACCCAAATCCAGAGGTACAGAATGACCCAAACCCAGAGGTACAGGATGACCCAAACCCAGAGGTACAGGATGACCCAAACCCAGAGGTACAGGATGACCCAAACTCAGAGGTACAGGATGACCCAAACCCAGAGGCACAGGATGACCCAAACCCAGAGATACAGGACCACCCAACTCCTCAAACCCGAGGCCACAGCCCAGCTCTCCTGTGATTACAGATTTCCAGGGCAAGGCCAGCCCACAGAACTTTCTTTCCCAGATTTGTTGGTGCTTCCCATCAGGCTGGAGCTCCAAACCCTCCCTTGTACCTCCACACCTTTGGAATTGTGGCCAGGTGTTGCCCTTCCATTGCAACCCACCTTCCTGAGTGTGCTTCTTGGAACTGCTGCAGAAAAAGATGTTTCCCCCCAATATTCACCTTTTGGAAGGGAATCTCTTCCCCTCACCCTTCTGAGCAACTCGAAATCATGCCAAGGTCATGGGTTCAATCCCCTGTGTGGGTCATGGGTTCAACCCCCTGTGTGGGTCATGGGTTCAATCCCCTGTGTGGGCCACTGACTTAAGAGTTGGACTCGATGATCCTTGGGGGTCCCTTCCAACCCAGAATAGTCTGGGATTGTGTGATATGTGGGATTGCATTGGGAATGTCCCACTGGGAGATGGTCCCCCAGGAGCAGGGGCAGCTCCAGGGGCTGCAGCTCCTCCCTGGGAGCTCAGGGATGGCAGCCCAGCTCGGTGCTCCCAGGAGGAGAGGCCTGATGGGCAAATGATGCATTTAAGCACACAGATGCTCCAGGCACTGAGCATATGGCCAGTGCCTTTCTCCTCCCAACACCTGCCTACCAAAAATCCTCAGCTTTGGTCTTGCATGTCTAACATCAGGAACACTAAGGAAAGGCAGAATCCTCTCTTTTTTTTAGCTCCTACTCCAAATATCCCACTTATGTTGGAGTTTCACCATTTTACAGGGATTCAGTGTGGAATATTGTTGATTTTATTTGGTTCTTACCTAAGGAAACAGCTCTGGGGAATCCAGAGACAGCAATCCTGGTGTTTATTCCCAAGCTGCCACATATTTACCCCTGTGACCTTCCCAAAGCTGCCTCATTTCCAGCAGGCTCGTGGTTAAAAGGGGAATAAAAGGTGCTGCAAGAATCAGTTTGGGGTATTTGGGGGTGAAAAAGGTGCAGGAAGAAAAGTAAATGCTTATTATCAGCCAGCCAGCCTGGAAGGAGCTGTGTTGCCTCTGAAACAAAACAGCCAAGGCTGCTGGAGAGAAGCAGGAGAAACAAAGAGGAGGCCCAGGCAAGGCAGAGCAGCTGCACTGGGGCAATTCCAGGCAGCAATTCCAGGCAGCAATTCCAGGCAGCAATTCCAGGCAGGTCCTGCTGCCCTGGATGTGCCTCAGACAGACCCCCCTGCAGCCACAGCAGTTCCCACCTCCTGCTCATCCCCTGTCCCTGAGCTGCTCCCCAGTGCCCAGGGAGCTGGGCAAGGCTGGCACCTCAGCTGGGCACCCTATTTGGGAGGGCATTGCCCTGGAGCCTGGGGCTGGGCACCCCTTTCTCCCCAGGAATGTCTCTCTTGGAAGCAAAGCACACTGTAGTTCCCCCTGTTTTCAGTGGGGATTTGTCTCAGGCTGAAGGATGTTTTTCCCACAAGCTGATTTTCAGAATCTGGTGGGGGTTGGTTTTTTTTTATTCTGTTTTGTTTGTGTTTTTTTTAGATTTTTTTTGTTGTTTTTAAATAAGGAGAACAGAGATTTCCACCAAGGCTACAACTGCAGTGCCAGCAGATCTTGCTGGACAACCCAGAGCATGTTCAGGTCAGGCACCAAACCCAAGGAGGTCCCAAGTGTCCCAAATCTACTTCCAAAATCCACTTCCAATCCCACTTTGGTGGCTCTAATCCCTCAGCCAGCAGCACCCAACCTGCTGCCCACCCACCTGCACCTGCAATAAAACACCCAGCAAAGAGCAGAGCACAACTGTGGATAATTCAGGAGCCCATCAAAGCTGGCCTTGGCCTGTCTGAAGCAAGATTTGGAGGGAAAATGTAGCACAAACCATGTCAGAGGGACTTGCAGTTGGCTCAGCAGCCAAAAATGTCTCAGGGAAATTATTTAGGATTTCCTTCAAGGTCTGCAGGCAGCTGGACCAGCAGCTCTTCCTTCTGCTCTTGGAAACATCTTCAGAAGTCCCCCCACATTTGGTCACTCCTCA
Organism: Pithys albifrons albifrons; assembly: GCF_047495875.1. Classification (NCBI taxonomy): domain Eukaryota; kingdom Metazoa; phylum Chordata; class Aves; order Passeriformes; family Thamnophilidae; genus Pithys; species Pithys albifrons. Next base: position 20,580,843 of record NC_092470.1, on the reverse strand, counting down.
GCACCCAATCCCTCCTTTTCAGGCACCCAGAGCACTCCAAACATCAACCAAAGCACCACAGAGACCTCCCAAAACCAGAGCCTTGACTGGAGATATCTCAGGAAGGGACAGAGGAGAGAAGGGGCAGGGATGGAAGGACAACAGGGGGAAAACCAGACAAAAATCCAAACCAGTGCAGGAGGAATTACAGCTCCAGTGCAGAGGGATAAACTCACCTCAGGGAGGAAGAAATGGAATCCCACCAGCTTGGACACTTCATAAAGTCTAATAAACACATCCTGACTTTAGGATGTTCTCCACCAAGCCCAAGCAACCTGCTGTCCTTAAATATTCCAAAGCACATTCCCTGCAAGGGAACACTGAGGAAAGGGGAAGGTGTGGAAACCTGAACTGCATTTTCTGGGGCAGTGCCCAGTTCCTGAGGGGCCTGGGGAGGTGACACTTTTTTTGGGAGCCTGGAGCTATTGTGGGACAAATATTTCCCATTTGCTCAGACTTCTACACACATTCCCAACCAAATCCTGACCATCCCCTTGCCTTAAAAACACCTGGAAATCAGCACACCCAACACAGGCTGAAAATCCAAAATTATTCCTTTTTGTGCCTTTGCTGCCACAGTCAAAAAAAAAGGACTAAAAATTTGTGTTTCAGAATTACAAAAAAAAAATCTATCTAGTTTTGTTTAATTTCATCATTGTATTTTAAAAAGCAAATATCCCTAAATCCAGCATTGATTTTCTTTGGAAAAATAAGTTTAGTGGGCTTGAAGTGCAGAGAGAAACAGGGTGGGCACGTTGGAGCTGCCCCAGGCAATGACAAATAAATGTGCTGTTAAACAGGATGCAAAAGTTGCTCATCTTTGAGCTCAGGTTTTGGGGTTGTTTTGTTTTGCTTTGCAAAGGAAAGAGACGATTGTTAATTACTCTTTTAGCTTTTTACAGTTCAATTATTCAGCTGATTTAAAAGGTTGGATCATTTCATTTCTCCCTGGTTTTGTTTTCCTGTGGCCTTTCCAGCGTGTGCTGGTTTAGGATGCCAGGGGTGTGTTGGCATCTTTAAGGGAGATGAGGAGCACTTCAATCCCTCCACCTTCCCCCAGGTTTAAGTCACTGCTCAGTGACTGAGAGCAGCTCAGAAACCCTCAGCAATTCATGCTGGGTGAGCAAGAACAGCAAACCCAGGAGATAAAATTCTATTCCATCACAAGGGTTCAACCAGTTTTTATTTTTCTCAGGAATTTTCATTTTGAAAATGCTACTGAAAGTCAACAAAAGGGAATTTATTCCTCCTGAGACTGCAAAGCTCAGTGATGTGTGGACCTGTTTGAAGTGGGCAGGAACTGGTTTGACTCTCCCTGGGCTGGGATGCACTGGGAGGGATTCCTGCAGCACCTCAGCCTGGAGGTCAGGCAGGACAGCCCAGGACAACCCTGAGTGAGTGTCAGGCAGCCTAATTTTGTGTGTCAACCCCGAAAATTAGATAAACAATGACAAACCAGGCTTTTTAAATGAACTTGTCTCATCTGGTTCTCTTGATAAAGGGTACATTGCTCAGGTTCAGTGGCCCCCCAGACAGGTTAACTCCTTCCAGGGGAGCTCCTTGCACAGGGGGATGGAAATGATTTAAATATCTGACATGAAATTAAAAGGGCAGTGCCCCCCTGAACACCCAGCCCTGGGAATTCAAACTCATTGCTCACCAACCATCAATCATTTAGCCCAGTCAATTAAATTGCCATTATTCAAGGGTAAAAGTTCCATAATTTTACCTACCCTTAAAATTCAGCAATTTGCTTTCATGGCCTTCTCCTCTGCCCTGAGAAGTCTTTGTTTCTGATAATAACCCACCCAGAGCTTATTGCAAGAGACTTGCCATGGCAGCCTTGGCAGGACTGCAGATCCATGGGCATTTTCCAGCCCCAAGTGCCCACAAGCAGCTCTGCTCCAGAGGGATGAGCTGTGCCAGGGAGATGAAACTCCCCCTGGGACACAAAGTCTCTGCAGCCCCCAGAGCCCCCAATCTGAGCCCCCAGTCTGAGCCCCTAATCTGAGCCCCCAGTCTGAGCCCCCAGTCTGAGCCCCCAACCTGAGCCCCCAATCTGAGCCCCCAATCTGAGCCCCCAGTCTGAGCCCCCAATCTGAGCCCCCAGTCTGAGCCCCCAGTCTGAGCCCCCAGTCTGAGCCCCCAGTCTGAGCCCCCAATCTGAGCCCTCAGTCTGAGCCCCCAATCTGAGCCCCCAGTCTGAGACCCCAGTCTGAGCCCCCAATCTGAGCCCCCAATCTGAGCCCCCAGTTTGAGACCCCAGTCTGAGCCCCCAACCTGAGCCCCCAGTCTGAGCCCCCAACCTGAGCCCCCAGTCTGAGCCCCCAATCTGAGCCCCCAATCTGAGCCCCCAGTCTGAGCCCCCAGTCTGAGCCCCCAGTCTGAGTCCCCAGTCTGAGCCCCCAGTCTGAGCCCCCAGTTTGAGCCCCCAGTCTGAGCCCCCAGTCTGAGCCCCCAGTCTGAGCCCCCAATCTGAGCCCCCAGTTTGAGCCCCCAGTCTGAGCCCCCAGTCTGAGCCCCCAGTCTGAGCCCCCAGTCTGAGCCCCATATCTGAGCCCCCAGTCTGAGCCCCCAGTCTGAGCCCCCAATCTGAGCCCCCAATCTGAGCCCCCAATCTGAGCCCCCAGTCTGAGCCCCCAATCTGAGCCCCCAGTCTGAGCCCCCAGTCTGAGCCCCCAGTCTGAGCCCCCAACCTGAGTCCCCAGTCTGAGCCCCCAGTCTGAGCCCCCAATCTGAGCCCCCAGTCTGAGCCCCCAGTCTGAGCCCCCAGTCTGAGCCCCCAACCTGAGCCCCCAGTCTGAGCCCCCAACCTGAGTCCCCAGTCTGAGCCCCCAACCTGAGCCCCCAGTCTGAGCCCCCAACCTGAGCCCCCAATCTGAGCCCCCAGTCTGAGCCCCCAGTCTGAGCCCCCAACCTGAGCCCCCAGTCTGAGCCCCCAACCTGAGTCCCCAGTCTGAGTCCCCAGTCTGAGCCCCCAGTCTGAGCCCCTAATCTGAGCCCCCAGTCTGAGCCCCCAGTCTGAGCCCCCAATCTGAACCCCCAGTCTGAGCCCCATATCTGAGCCCCCAGTCTGAGCCCCCAATCTGAGTCCCCAGTCTGAGTCCCCAGTCTGAGCCCCCAGTCTGAGCCCCCAATCTGAGCCCCCAATCTGAGCCCCCAGTCTGAGCTACCTGAACCCTTCTAATGGAACAGCTCACACTGACTCTCACAAATCCAGCAGAATCTCTGCCACAAACAGGTTCCTTTGCCACTGACCACATAATGTGGAGAGCACCAAGGAGGTTCAGTCCAAAGGAGGCAGAGCAGAAATAACAGCCCTAAAGCAACTCCCCTGGGATTTCAGGGCACTTTCCAGGCACAAAGTGAGTGAGGGTTTGTTGGGAGACTGGGCTAAAGGTCTATGAAAGAGGCAGATGCCACCCTAGAATGGCACCAAAGCACATTCCCCCTGTGAAATGCCAGGCAGCCACCAAAGGGCAGGGTGGTGTTCCCTGGGGCACCAAAGGTGACAGGGCTGGGGACAGGGACAGGAACCTGAACCCCAGATGGTGGGCAGGGATAAAGCTCTTTTTTTGGACAGCACACCCAGATCTGACCCACAACATCCTCTCCTGGTGCTTTTTCCCCTGGGCAGTGAGAGGCTGACTGGGGAGGGCAGGAAATTAGAACTGACAGGAAAATATCTCATCCCTAAGCAAGGAACACTGGGAATAAGCAGCAGTGCAGTGGCTGCAATGGTGCCATCCTTCCAACATTCCCAGGAACCCTCCCAGCCTGAGCAGCTCCATTTGTTCCAACAGCACAGACAAACGATGCACTTCCCTAAAAAAATCTGAATTCAGCATCACAAGAAGCACAATAAAAAGATCCCAACTGTTGCAGCCACAGCCTATCAAGACAATGGCAGTGCCCTCAGACAGCATTTCAAATACAGTTTATTAGCCTGTGATATGAAAAGGGTATTTTTATTGCATGATATAATGCAATGGGACCTTGGGCGCTCTGCACGAGGACCTCGCACTCAGAAGTGTAATGAACCCACAGTCCACAAAACATCGGAGTGCACATTAACCCCTCATTAATGGCACATCAGGGCTGGGGGCACTGCACGCTGGCTGGGCACGGCTCCATCAGGCCAGTGTGCAGGGGAGCACAGCCTGCCCAGCCTCAACACAAAGACAGAAAATAAATATCCCTGCTGGCTGCTCCGGGGGAGGCTTCCCAGGCAGAGGGGAGGCCCTGCTTGAGGGGGTGAGGAAAAACACTCTGCAGGGGTGGGCAGGGGTGGACGTGGAGCTGCACTGCCCATGGAGATGCACTGCCCATGGAGCTGCACTGCCCATGGAGCTGCACTGCTCATGGAGCTGCACTGCCCATCCCTGGGGAGCTGCACTGCCCATGGAGCTGCACTGCCCATCCCTGGGGAGCTGCACTGCCCACGGAGCTGCACTGCCCATCCCTGGGGAGCTGCACTGCCCATCCCTGGGGAGCAGCACTGCCCATCTCTGGGGAGCAGCACTGCCCATGGAGCTGCACTGCCCACGGAGCTGCACTGCCCACGGAGCTGCACTGCCCATCCCTGGGGAGCAGCACTGCCCATGGAGCTGCACTGCCCACGGAGCTGCACTGCCCATCCCTGGGGAGCAGCACTGCCCACGGAGCTGCACTGCCCACGGAGCTGCCCGGCCCACGGAGCTGCCCGGCCCACGGAGCTGCACTGCCCATCCCTGGGGAGCAGCACTGCCCACGGAGCTGCACTGCCCATCCCTGGGGAGCAGCACTGCCCATCTCTGGGGAGCAGCACTGCCCATGGAGCTGCACTGCCCACGGAGCTGCACTGCCCACGGAGCTGCACTGCCCATCCCTGGGGAGCAGCACTGCCCATGGAGCTGCACTGCCCACGGAGCTGCACTGCCCATCCCTGGGGAGCAGCACTGCCCACGGAGCTGCACTGCCCACGGAGCTGCCCGGCCCATGGAGCTGCCCGGCCCACGGAGCTGCACTGCCCATCCCTGGGGAGCAGCACTGCCCACGGAGCTGCACTGCCCATGGAGCTGCACTGCCCATGGAGCTGCCCTGCCCATGGAGCTGCACCGCCCATCCCTGGGGAGCAGCACTGCCCACGGAGCTGCACTGCCCACGGAGCTGCCCGGCCCATGGAGCTGCACTGCCCATGGAGCTGCACTGCCCTTCCCTGGGGAGCTGCACTGCCCATGGAGCTGCACTGCCCATCCCTGGGGAGCTGCACTGCCCATGGAGCTGCACTGCCCATGGAGCTGCACTGCCCACGGAGCTGCCCTGCCCATGGAGCTGCACTGCCCATCCCTGGGGAGCAGGACGGAGGTTCTCCTGCACAAACACGAAAAAAGGAACACTGCAAACCTCCTCCCACTCCCTAATCCACAGGGATGCTGCTCAGGCTTGGGAAGAGCATCCCCTGAGCCAGCTCTGCACAGCCCCAGGGGACACGTGGGACTTGTTTCCACCTGACCCCACCACGAGTCAGAACCTCTCTCAGAACTGCAGCTCATGTCAGCACTAACTCAGTGGAAACCAGGACCAAACCACAGCATTGCCCATGCTCCTGGGGCAGGTGGGATGCTGTGGGGCACATGGGATGCTCCTGGGGCAGGTGGGATGCTCCTGGGGCAGGTGGGACGTTCCTGGGGCAGGTGGGACGTTCCTGGGGCAGGTGGGACGTTCCTGGGGCAGGTGGGATGCTGCTGGGGCAGGTGGGACGTTCCTGGGGCAGGTGGGATGCTGTTGGGGCAGGTGGGATTCTCCTGGGGCAGGTGGGATGCTCCTGGGGCAGGTGGGACGCTGCTGGGGCAGGTGGGATGCTCCTGGGGCAGGTGGGATGCCCCCTGCCCTCCCTCTCTGCTCTGCTCAAAGCAAAGCCACTGCAAATGTTCCATCAGGACAGCCTGGCTGGCACAAGGAGCACAAGCCCTACAATTCCCAAACATTCCAACCTGGCTGTCCAACAGCACATCCCAGTCAGTTCTCCCGCTGCTACCGAGGTGTCCATGCCATTTACAGCCATTTACAGGGGAAATTCCTGCCCATTCCCATGTTTATGGGGAAGAAAGTCAAACAGCCACCAGGACAAACCCCAGTCCTGGCTCTGGAGCTGAAGCAGCTCCTCAGGACACCTGGAAAGTGCTGAGTAACCCAAAGAACCCTGAGCTGACCCCACATCCCTCTCCAGCGACCTCAGCACATGCAAGACTCCATCCCTGCACCCCCTGCCTCCTCCAGCAGAGCAGGATTGCACATCTAGAGCTCCTCTCTCCAAGGACAAGCCACACTAAACGCTGCTCTAATTATCTGCTCGCTCTGCACGCGGCCGAGGCGGCTCCACAGCCAGGAATAGCAGCCAGGAATCCTCAGGCCAATTCTCTCCCTGCTGCCTCCCAAAACATGGAGAATTCACAGGCACAGAAGGTGTCACAGCACCCTCAGGGGAGGCTCCACCAGCTCCTCAGGCTGGAGTGGGGCAGCAAATCTGAAGGCTGAGCACACGTTAATCCAGAGACACAGACCATGCCCAGAGTGAGAGGACCATGCAAGACCCTGTTGGGGTGTGAGGGGGCTGTTCCACCTCTTGGTTTCCTGCAAGACCCTGTTGGGGTGTGAGGGGGCTGTTCCAGCTCTTGGTTTCCTGCAGGACCCTGTTGGGGTGTGAGGTGGCTGCTCCAGTTCCTGGTTTCCTTTCACAAGGATCCTGCAAGACCCTGTTGGGGTGTGAGGTGGCTGTTCCAGCTCTTGTTTTCCTGCAAGACCCTGTTGGGGTGTGAGGTGGCTTTTCCATCTCTTGTTTTCCTGCAAGACCCTGTTGGGGTGTGAGGGGGCTGTTCCATCTCTTGGTTTCCTTTCACAAGGATCCTGCAAGACCCTGTTGGGGTGTGAGGTGGCTTTTCCACCTCTTGTTTTCCTGCAGGACCCTGTTGGGGTGTGAGGTGGCTTTTCCACCTCTTGTTTTCCTGCAGGACCCTGTTGGGGTGTGAGGTGGCTTTTCCACCTCTTGTTTTCCTGCAGGACCCTGTTGGGGTGTGAGGTGGCTGTGCCAGCTCTTGGTTTCCTGCAGGACCCTGTTGGGGTGTGAGGTGGCTGTGCCAGCTCTTGGTTTCCTTTTGGAGTTTTAGGATGGCTTTTTTTTCCCCTTTAAAGCAAAGTGTGAGCAGCTGAAGCAGCAGGGGCTGGGAGGCTCAGCAGGTCTAGCAGGTGTGTCCCCAGTGTCCCCAAGCTGCAGCCAGGGCAGTGACACCTCCCTGTCCCTCCCATGCAGCAATGGCAGGGCAGGTTTAACCCCCAGCTCTCCCAGTACTGCAGGGCTGTGCCTGAACTGGGCCCCAGTGTTTGCTGGCCCACTTCTCTCTCCTGGTTCCTGTCCTCAGAGCAGCCACTATTGAGGGCAAGGACTGATTGGGGGGACTTATTAATTGATAACATTATTAATTGATATACCTGTCACAGAGTTTGCTCAGTAGTATAAAATTCCCTGTCTAACATACAGCAAAACTCACAGTGTACAGACCTGTCCTTGAAGATGCCACACCAAGAGGCCCCAGAGCCTCTTGCACTAATTAAAACAGCCAAGATACCCCATGAAATGAAGATAAATCAGAAAATACGTCAAAAGAACAAGACAAATAGAGAAGTTCACCAATTAGACCAGTTGCAGTTGCCAACAAGTCTGGTTTGAAGCAGTTTGGAGCAAAAGGTAAAGAGTTCATGAGAGGAAGACCACTGACTTCATCCCCAAAGCCCACCAGAGAGCCCTGCCCTGGGTTCCCAGGGGGAACAGCACAGGTGCAAAGAGTGGCACAGGGTGGAGAAAATGGAAATCAGTTCTTGAAACTCATTGTAATATCCCTGCCCTCTCTATGAGAATAATGTTTATGCAAGAAGAATAATAAATATGTACAACTTACTTGCATATCAACCAGTTGTAACTCGACCAGGTGTGCAGGTTTTTGGAGGAGCTTCTCCCCTGCACCCAGGCCTGGAATAAACACACCTCTCTAGAACCTCACTGGACAGTCTTCTGTCTGCAAAACAGACTGTCTGTGCCTGGGGAGGCATCCAGAGCCCCAGAGCCTGGTGCTGCTGCCCTGAGAGCCCCATGGCAGGGGTCAGATCCAGGGAATCACAGACTCAGAGAAGGGCATGGGCTGGAGGAACCCTAAATATCCTCCAGTGCCACCCGTGCCAGGGGCAGGGACACCTCCCACCAGCCCAGGGTGCTCCAAGCCTGGAGCCAAATCCAGGGAATCACAGACTCAGAGAAGGGCATGGGCTGGAGGAATCCTAAAGACCCTTCAGTACCACCCCTGCAGCCCCAGAGCCTGGTGCTGCTGCCCTGAGAGCCCCATGGCAGGGCCAAATCCAGGGAGTCACAGACTCAGAGAATAGCCCAGGCTGAAGGAACCCTAAAGCCCCTCAAGTGCCACCTGTGCCATGGGCAGGGACACCTCCCACCAGCCCAAGGGGCTCCAAGCCTGGGGCCAAATCCAGGGAATCACAGACTCAGAGAATAGTCCAGGTTGGAGGAACCCTAAAGCCACCCCAGTGCCACCCGTGCCATGGGCAGGGACACCTCCCACCAGCCCAAGGGGCTCCAAGCCTGGGGCCAAATCCAGGGAATCACAGACTCAGAGAGGTGTATGGGCTGCAGGAGCCCCTCCAGTGTCACCCCCTGCCACGAACAGGGACATCTCCCACCAGCCCAGGTTGCTCCAAGCCTGGGCCAAATCCAGGGAATCACAGACTCAGAGAATAGTCCAGGTTGGAGGAACCCCAAAGCCACCCCAGTGCCACCCGTGCCATGGGCAGGGACACCTCCCACCAGCCCAGGGGGCTCCAATCTCCATCCAACCTGGCCTTGGACGCTCCAGGCACTGACTGGTGGTGTTTCCTGGAGATGCAGCAGGAACAAGGAGACATCCAGAAGGAAATCCAAGCACCATCAGCCTCCCTGGAGCTCCTCTCTGCCCTCCCTCCTCCACCAGAGGCAGAGCCCAACCTGCCCAACAGCTGCACACAGAACATCAGCAACTGTGGAATTTTGTTTGTTGGCCTCCCTAACATACAGTGTAATTAAAATGTTGATTACTAAACAGTTTAAATATCTGACAGACAATGCAGTTAAAGCCTACAGTTAGGTCAATATGTGATTTAGATTTGCCATTTAAAAACTCTCATTTAAATTTTGCATACATTAATCACTACCATACTTCAATGTTCTGATATCCACCTGACTACACTATTAAAATAAAACTTGCTGCCCCAGGGAAATCCTACTTATTCTTAATTGTTTCGAGGCTTTGATGGGCTTTTAATCTAAGATTAATTTATGCAATTTTAAATAACTCTTCTTATGATTAATAAGCTTGAAAATTAAAAGGAGTCTAAAGCAATTATAATGAGCATTTGGTCATAACCTCATTAGGAGAAGGAGTGAAGGATACAGCTCTGGAATTCTTACAAGACTACAATTTAAGGTTACTTTCAGAGGAGTCAAACATAGTTCTTGAAATTGCAAAGGCAGATTAGCCCAGGTCAGCCTGAGAACTGTGCCTGCCTAGATTAGCACAGCAATGATTTCCCCTCTGATGGTGACAAGCTGACACAAAGCATATCAAAGAAAGAGAAATGGATCACACAACCAAGCACTGAAGCCTTGGAGTTGCAGTTCTTGTTTGTCTGGGGGTTTTTGAGGACTCTTTTTGTAGGGGTTCCCCCCTTATTTTTTATCTATTTGTAGATTAAGTGTTACCAAAGCCCTGGGAAAGTTAATTGCAAGGGATTTTCAGCTGGTTTAATTTTGTTGAAGCACCAAAACTCTCCTGCAACTCACAGAATTTGCCTTCAAATAAGTCTCAAGCCTAATGGATGGAGCAAGAGGAAGAACAAGCTTAACTCAAACCTCAGCATCTTAACCTGAAGAGGAACTGTCTACCCAGATTGCCATTTTTAAACACCAACACAGATCCTTCTGTTATGTTTACAATCCTTCTTTTCCACCTTCTTCTGAAGTTCTGGGTGGCTGCTGGTCCCCAAATCAGACCTCAGACACCCCTTGGTGTGGCCAGCTGGCAACTCCTCAGCAGTGAAAGCTCAGGGGGAATTTAGCAGGTCAGACCAGCAGGACAGGGAGCAGCTCCACTGCCCAGGAGGGACCTGACTCCAACACCTCAGCCCCAACTCTTGCAGGACCCCAAAGGGATGGGGCTGCTTTTTGTGTCCTTCCTGTGGCACCACCAGCCTTGCACTCCTCCAGCCTTCTGGGCTTGGCTGTGGCACAGAGGAGTCATTTGGCCATTGCAGACCATTCTTTCCTCAGCAGTTCATAGAATCACAGAATCAAAGACCTCTGAGATCATCAAGTCCAACCCTTGATCCAACCCTACTGTGATCACCAGCCCAGGGCACTCAGTGCCCTGGGCTGGTGATCACAGTGGGGTTGGATCAAGACATGGTGGATTCTCACTCAGTGCCACATCCACAGAATCACAGAATGGATTGGGTTGGAAAAGACCTCCCAGATCATCAAGTCCAACCCTTGGTCCAACTCCAGTCCCTTTACCAGATCATGGCACTCAGTGCCACGGCCAAGCTCAGCTGAAAAACCTCCAGGGATGGGGAATCCACCCCCTCTCTGGGCAGCCCATTCCAATCCCTGAGCACTCTCTCTGCAAAGAATTTCTTTCTAATATCCAACCTAAACCTCCCCTGGCAGAGCTTAAGGTCATGTGCTCTTGTCTTACTGACAGTTGTATGGGAGAAGAGACCAACCCCCACCTGGCTACAACCTCCTGTCAGGGAGTTGTAGAGAGTGATGAGCTCTGCCCTGAGCCTCCTCTTCTCCAGGCTGAACACCCCCAGCTCCCTCAGTCTCTCCCCACAGCACTTGTGCTCCAGTCCCCTCACCAGCATTATCACAGAATCACAGAATGGATTGGGTTGGAAAAGACCTCCGAGATCATCAAGTCCAACCCTTGGGCCAACTCCAGTCCCTTTACCAGATCATGGCACTCAGTGCCACGGCCAAGCTCAGCTGAAAAACCTCCAGGGATGGGGAATCCACAATCAGAGAATCACAGAATGGGTTGGGTTGGAAGAGACGTCTGAGGTCATCAAGTCCAACCCTTGATCCAACCTACTGTGATCACCAGCCCAGGGCACTGAGTGGGATTGGATCAAGACATGGTGGATTCTCACTCAGTGCCACATCCATAGAATCACAGAATGGATTGGGTTGGAAAAGACCTCCAAGATCAGCAAGTCCAACCCTTGGGCCAACTCCAGTCCCTTTACCAGATCATGGCACTCAGTGCCACGGCCAAGCTCAGCTGAAAAACCTCCAGGGATGGGGAATCCACCCCCTCTCTGGGCAGCCCATTCCAATCCCTGAGCACTCTCTCTGCAAAGAATTTCTTTCTGCTCTCCAACTTCAGTTTCCTCTGGCAGAGCTTGAGCCCATCGTGCCCCCTTGTCCTGTTGCTGAGTGCTCCTGCTCTCTGTTGTTAACTCAGTAACTCTCCCGTGGTGCTGAGTGAACCAAACCAACCCCCAGCAAAGCTGTTCTGTTCTGCTCTGACTCTTAAACCAAACTCCAGCTGGAGTTGGCCTCCTGTGAGTGCTGCTGAGGTTCAGAATCCCAGAATCCCAGACTATTCTGAGCTGGAAGGGACCCCCAAGGATCATTGAGTTCAACCCTTAAGTCAGTGGCCCACACGGGGGATTGAACCCATGACCTTGGCATTGTTACAGCCAAGTTTTAACCAGCTGAGCTGATCTCAGGGTCAAGAGCTGTGGGGACAGTGGCCAGGGCTGCTGGACTATGGCCACACTGGCAAGCTGTGCCCAGCAGGAGCAGAGCTGCCCAGGGAAGGGCTGGGCCAGCCTCTCAGGGATGGCAGAGGAGGATTTTGGAGCAGCTCTGGTCTGTTCTGCAGACCCAGCACCCATTAGTGGCTGGAGCTCCTCAGGTGTGTGCCTGGAGAACCTTCTGGGGTGGCTTCATCTCAAATTCATTCAATTCAGAAGCTTCAGGACCTGCCTGGGATGAGAATGAGAGAGTGGGGGCTCTGACAGAGCAGGGGATTCCCACCAGAAAGGCACACCTGACCTGAACTCTGATGCTGAGGGAGATGCACCTGCAGAGGTGTCCCCAGGAATGGTCCTGTTGGCACCAGAGCTTGGCAGGAATTAAAAGCTGATACAGCAAAAATTAACAGCTGGTTAATGAAGTAATTCCTTCAAACAGGGACTAAATGTTCCCCTGCACTAGGCAAGAAAAGAGGGCTTTTCTCCAAGTTTTGAAACCATGACAGGGGGAAAATAATTACAAAGCAAATGGCTAAGCTGAAGTGAAAACTGAAACAATCTCCTAAATGTTTCTCACCCAAACCTCGGAGTGGAAAATGCTGTACACAAATAACAACAATTGCCAGAAGCATGAAAAAAACCCCAGAAAAGGAACTTTCCCATGGCTCTCCATGCTCTGGAATTCCAGCCTGGACAAACCCACTGTGAACTTTTCCATGGCTCTCCATGCTCTGGAATTCCAGTCTGGACAAACCCACTGTGAACTTTCCCATGGCTCTCCATGCTCTGGAATTCCAGTCTGGACAAACCCACTGTGAACTTTCCCATGGCTCTCCATGCTCTGGAATTCCAGTCTGGACAAACACAGAATGAACTTTTCCATGGCTTTCCACGCTCTGGAATTCCAGCCTGGACAAACCACAATGAATTTCAGTGCTCTGGAATTCCAGCCAGGACAAACCCACAGTGAACTTTTCCATGGCTCTCCATGCTCTGGAATTGCATCCTGGTTAAACCCACAGTGAACCTTTCCATGGCTCTCTATGCTTTGGAATTCCAGCCTGGACAAACACACAATGAACTTTTCCATGGATTGCTGTACTTTGTAATTCCAGCCTGGATAAACCCACAGTGAACTTCTCCACGGCTCTCCATGCTCTGGAATTCCAGCCTGCACAAACCACAATGAATTTCAGTGCTCTGGAATTCCAGCCTGGACAAACCCACAGTGAACATTTCCATGGCTCTCCATGCTCTGGAATTGCATCCTGGACAAACCCACTGTGAACTTTTCCATGGCTTTCCACGCTCTAGAATTCCAGCCTGGACAAACCACAATGAATTTCAGTGCTCTGGGATTCCAGCCTGGACAAACCCGGCTCTGGAGGGGGGGCTGTGGCTTCGGAAATGGGGCAAAAAAAAATTAAAAAAATCCTGTTTAATTTCCAAAAGAGTGAGCAGAGCAGGCTGTGAACACCAGAGGTTGATTGGAACCCACCTGAAGTGCCTGCCAAGCCCATTGGAACCCGGGGGCCCTTCATTGGCTGCTCCCTGGGCAGGCTGAGCCGGGACCAGCCACGCCAAGCGGGACCCCCAGAAATGAACCCCAAGCAGGAGCCATGAAATATTCAGCCTCCCACTTGATCAGGGAGGGGGGTTTGGAAGAGCAAACAAGACAAAAATCGATTCCTTGGTGCCCTCCAATCAATCCCCCCAAACGGGCAGGGCATCTGTTTGTGCTCAGTGCTGTTTGCTCTGGCAGCTTTGCCGTAATTGTGGCTGTTTATCTCCGGTGTCCCCGGGGCCCTCAGCTCCACATCACTAATACTTAACACTCATTTCACATCTCTCAGCTCCTTGGAATCCTCAACAGGTTTCTGGGGGGTTCTGGAAACCCCGAGAGCAGGATCACGGAGCTCTTTGTGCGTGGCACAGGTTCTGGCACCACCAGCTGCTCCCCGTGCCCACCGGGGATGGCACCGACAAAGGGGCTCTGCCAGGGGCACCAGAGGCAATTCCAGCAGGGCAAACACAGCTTGGATGGAAAGGCAGAAGGAAAAGCCAGCCCTGAACAGGAAAGTTGCTGTCACCACCAAGCGCCGTCAATCAGCAGGAAAATCCGATTAACAACCTCCCCTCCCCTGTTTATATACAGGGGGTTTTTCTTTTGTCAGCCACACAAATGAGAAAGTGGCATTAATTGATTTTTTACTACTCCAGGCCCTGATCCTGCAGCTGAATTTGGGGGGTGGGAGGACGGAGTGGCACAAATCTGATTAAGGGATTTGGAGGCACAATGCACACACGGCACTGAGAAGCCCTGGCTCCTTCTCCTGCTTTGTACTCTGCTCCCTCCCAGGCAATTCCTGCTCTTATTTAATGCTGCAGGAGTGTCCTGAGGTGCTGATCAGAGTGCAGGAGTGTCCTGAGGTGCTGATCAGAGTGCAGGAGTGTCCTGAGGTGCTGATCAGTGTGCAGGAGTGTCCTGAGGTGCTGATCAGAGTGCAGGAGTGTCCTGAGGTGCTGATCAGAGTGTCCTGAGGTGCTGATCAGAGTGCAGGAGTGTCCTGAGGTGTTGATCAGAGTGCAGGAGTGTCCTGAGGTGCTGATCAGAGCGCAGGAGTGTCCTGAGGTGCTGATCAGAGTGCAGGAGTGTCCTGAGGTGCTGATCAGAGTGTCCTGAGGTGCTGATCAGAGTGTCCTGAGGTGCTGATCAGAGTGCAGGAGTGTCCTGAGGTGCTGATCAGAGTGTCCTGAGGTGCTGATCAGAGTGCAGGAGTGTCCTGAGGTGCTGATCAGTGCAGGAGTGTCCTGAGGTGCTGATCAGAGTGTCCTGAGGTGCTGATCAGAGTGCAGGAGTGTCCTGAGGTGCTGATCAGAGTGCAGGAGTGTCCTGAGGTGCTGATCAGAGTGTCCTGAGGTGCTGATCAGAGTGCAGGAGTGTCCTGAGGTGCTGATCAGAGTGCAGCCCCACAAGTAGCTGCTCCTGCAGAAGCACCAGCCATTTAATCCGTGCAGAGTGTCTGAATCCATTTAAAACACCAATTTCATGACACAAATCCTACCTAGACTGCAACAGTTGCCTGTCAAAGGGAATTCCTTGATGAATTTGCAATGAGCAGAAAGGACAATATGCTGGGAATTAAAGATATGGCTCTGATTTGGGAACTGTGAATGGCTTTATTTTCCTAGATTTTTGAAATAAAGAAGACAGCTGACATAAAAAGATCAACATGACAAATGCACAAACTCTCCACGTGCAGTGACTGAAAGATTTGTAAATCTGCCACCAGAAAAGAGTGAGATGTAAATATTTGTCCCTGTGCCTGGAGAACTCCAGAACAACCAGAAGTGCCAAATGAAACATTTGCTCAAATTAAACTGCAAAGCTCAGGAGACTCCAGGAACCAAAAATATTAACTCTATCACTCTAAGCTGTTGCCAATTTGTTCTTGTCCAATTCCCTCAGTTTTCCAACACTTCTTCGAGCCAACTCAAATCATTACTTTCCACATTTCCCTCCCAAGTGCTGAAAATTGTGCAGCTTGAGGGCATGTGAGGAAGTCAGATGTTTGCTGCAGAAAGGCTCTGATCCCACCAGCAAGGGCTGGGCAAAGGCAGGGAATGAGGACAACACTTTCCCACCCCACCACTCCCACCCAACCTTGTCACCATCCCCAAATTTCTGTTATTGCTCCATTTGGTGACACTGATAGAAGGTATTTCCCTATTCCAAGAGCTGATTTCTCCAGTGACAAAGAGCTCACACCCCTAAGGACAGAGATGGGGGTTTCTCCCTTTTATAGAAAGATGAAGGGGGAGAATTCCTGAGCCACCTTTCCCAATTTCAGCTTGAGCAATGCTGCCACCTGGACTAATACATGGCTTTTCTTCCTAAGCCCCCCCTGAGCAAGGAGAATAATGAACACACAGTGACAGGAGCATCCTGAGCCCTGGGGTGAAATCCAGCACCAAGGGAGTCAAGAGAAATGTTGACTTTGCCTCCAGTGCATCCAGGATTTGATCCAGAACTCCTTGCCCACTGTGGGTCTGAATTGATAGACTGGAGCTACACTTGAACATTTATCATCTATATTTAATGGCTGAACTGGGTGATCTTTTCCAGCCTAAATGATTCTATATTTACAGCACCTGAAACCTGGCTCTGTCCCTTTTTTCCTTGGGAAATCAGGAGAGAGCCCTTTCCTTCACACCTGGCACGTGGCTGGTGCCTGTCAGAATTTCTCCTTGTCAGGGAGTGAATAACTGGGCTGGTTGTGACAGAGAGAGCCCAAATGTTTGCACACACAGCAATCCATCCCAGGGCCACTTTTATCCTGGACAAATCACTCAGAGAGATCCTGCACTGGGACAGGGAAAAAGGAGCCAAAATCCAGCTGATTTCAGCCAATTTATGGGGAGTGTTTCCATCCCAGGGCCAAGCAGGGCCACTGATGTTGGACAAATCATCACTCAGAGATCCTGCACTGGGACAGGGGGAAAAAAGGAGCCAAAATACAGCTGATTTCACCCAATTTTTGGGGAGTGTTTCCATTCCAGGGCCAAGCAGGGCCACTTTTATCCTGGACAAATCATCACTGAGAGATCCTGCACTGGGACAGGGGGGAAAAAGGAGCCAAAATACAGCTGATTTCTCCCAATTTATGGGGAGTGTTTCCATCCCAGGGCCAAGCAGGGCCACTTTTATCCTGGACAAATCATCACTCAGAGATCCTGCACTGGAGGAGCCAAAATCCAGCTGATTTCAGCCAATTTATGGGGAGTGTTTCCATCCCAGGGCCAAGCAGGGCCACAAAAGGAGCCAAAATCCAGCTGATTTCACCCAATTTATGGGGTGTGTTTCCATCCCAGGGCCAAGCAGGGCCACTTTGATGTTGGACAAATCATCACTCAGAGATCCTGCACTGGGGCAGGGGGAAAAAAGGAGCCAAAATCCAGCTGATTTCACCCAATTTATGGGGTATTTTGCCATCCCAGGGCCAAGCAGGGACACTTTGATGTTGGACAAATCATCACTCAGAGATCCTGCACTGGGGTAGGGAAAAAAAGGAGCCAAAATCCAGCTGATTTCACCCAATTTATGGGGTGTGTTTCCATCCCAGGGCCAAGCAGGGCCACAAAAGGAGCCAAAATCCAGCTGATTTCTCCCAATTTATGGGGTGATTGGTGTTGCTCTATCCCCAAAGTTACCACACACCATCACACCCCCAGCCTGTGCAGCCACCTGAGCTCCTCAGTGACAAAAAAGCCCTTCTAGTGCCAAACCCAAGCACAGGATTTTATTGGCTTTATTCTGAAGGTTTAGATGAAAACCCAGGTGGGATTATGCTGATCCTCCACTTGTTTGTTTAAACCATAAAAGTGTTTCCTGAGAACTAAACCCAAGGGTTTAACACAATGAACTGCAAACATTTTCAGCTCTGCCTGGTAAGAAGGGCTCCTGTCCAGACCCTCCAGAATAAATAAAACAACTAAATAAAATACAGCTACTTAAAATACAGCTACTTAAAAGCCTCACATTTTGAATTTCCTGGACTTGTTTGAAACAGGGGAACAGGGAGCCAGAACCCATTTTTGAGAGTCTGTAACATTTTAACACATTCTTAACACATTTAAATACACAAACAAACTATTTATGTGAAAAAACTCCCATTACAGGTAATAAGGTGAGGGTGCCTGGACTGAAGCTTTGCCTGGAATGGAGAGAGGGATTGCTGGATGCACAGGAATGAGGAATTCAAAAATTGCATTAGGCATTAAAATAATTATTAAAACCAAGATCATGTTTTCCAGCAGGTTTTGGCACAGATGATGTACAACCACCCAGCCTTCTGAAGAAATACACCCCATCATAAAAAACACCAGTAATGCAAATTCCAAAAGGGAGAAAAGCTCCCAGTTGGGTTCAAAATTGGGAGACTTGAACTAAAATGGTCAGATCTGTGTGAAAGGAACCAAGGGCAGGAGGTGAGTGCACCCCTGGTCAACAGCTTTGCCTCTCCCAGTCCCATCTTGTGCACCCCTGGTCAACAGCTTTGCCTTTCCCAGTCTCATCTTCTGCACCCTTGGCCTACAGCTTTGGCTCTCCCAGCTCAATCTTTTGCACCCTTGACCAACAGCTTTGCCTCTCCCAGTCCCATCTTGTGCACTCCTGGTCAACAGCTTTGCCTCTTTGCACCCTTGGCCAACAGCTTTGCCTTTCCCAGCCCCATCTTTTGCACCCTTGGCCAACAACTTTGCCTCTTTGTACCCCTGGCCAACAGTTTTCCTTCTCCCAGCCCCATCTTTTGCATCCTTGACCAACAGCTTTGCCTCTTTGCACCCTTGGCCAACAGCTTTGCCTCTCCCAGCCCAACCTTTTGCATCCTTGGCCAAGAGTTTTCCCTCTCCCAGCCCAACCTTTTGCACCCTTGGCCAAGAGTTTTCCCTCTCCCAGCCCAACTTTTTGCACCCTTGGCCAAGAGTTTTCCCTCTCCCAGCTCAATCTTTTGCATCCTTGGCCAACAGCTTTGCCTCTTTGCACCCTGGGCCAACAGCTTTGCCTCTCCCAGTCCCATCTTTTGCACCCTTGGCCAACAGCTTTGCCTCTCCCAGCTCAATCTTCTGCACCCTTGGCCAACAGTTTTGCCTCTCCCAGCCCAATCTTTTGTACCCTTGACCAACAGCTTTGCCTCTTTGCACCCTTGGCCAACAGTTTTCCCTCTCCCAGCCCCATCTTTTGCACCCTTGGCCAACAGTTTTCCCTCTCCCAGCCCAACCTTTTGCACCCTTGGCCAACAGTTTTCCCTCTCCCAGCTCAATCTTTTGCATCCTTGGCCAACAGTTTTACCTCTTTGCACCCTTGGCCAACAGCTTTGCCTCTCCCAGCCCAACCTTTTGCACTCCTGGCCAACAGTTTTGCCTCTCCCAGCCCCATCTTTTGCACCCTTGGCCAACAGTTTTCCCTCTCCCAGCCCCATCTTGTGCACCCTTGGCCAACAGCTTTGCCTCTTTGCACCCTTGGCCAACAGCTTTGCCTCTCCCAGCTCAATCTTTTGCACCCCTGGCCAACAGCTTTGCCTCTCCCAGCCCAATCTTTCCTTGAGAATCCCAAGCAGCCTCCTGAAGGCTGCACTTTTATTCCTCCACGCCACAGAAGAACAGACTCGCTGCCACATCCCCACTTTTGGTGTTTCAAATCCAATTTCTTGCCATTAAAGCCGCCCCTTAAAGAGGCAGAGGTGGCACAGCCCAGTTTGGTGCCGCCTGACCAAAAAAAGCCTCCCCAAGAGCCCCTCCCCAGCCCTGCAAAGCCTGTGCAGAGGGGAGAGGGAAAGGCCAAGCTTGCAGCTAAAGGGGAGATTTGAAACAATTACCAAAGCAGGGCAGTGATCTCATAAAGGCAATTTCTGCGCCAGCTTGTTTGCTGCAACTCTCCCTGCTCGGAACAGCCAGAACAGATAATAACTATTAGTAAATCAAACTCCTGCAGGATCCAGCTGTGCCTCCCCCATTTACATACAGATAGAATGGGTATATGTTTTTAATATGTATGGGAGCCACACTTTTACCACAGCTGAAGTGCACGCTACAAAGGAGGAGCAGAATGGGCTGGGAGCAGCGGGAGATAATAAAGTGGCCCAGATAAAGTATCAGCCAGCGATTGATCTCGAGCAGGGGCTGGGGCTCCGCTCTGACCTGATTGCTCACTATGCAGAGATTCCATTAAATAGAGCTTAGCCTGGAAAGCTGCGGGAAAAGCCCGGGGATGTGGCTCTGGAACCAGCCCAGGCAGTGCCAGGCTGAGCCCAGAGGTGCCAGGGCAGCACAGGCAGTGCCAGGCTGAGCACAAAGGTGCCGGGGCAGCACAGGCTGCACCCAAAGGTGCCAGGGCAGCCCAGGCAGTGCCAGGCTGAGCACAAAGGTGCCGGGGCAGCACAGGCAGTGCCAGGCTGAGCACAAAGGTGCCGGGGCAGCACAGGCAGTGCCAGGCTGAGCCCAAAGGTGCCAGGCCAGCACAGGCAGTGCCAGGGCAGCCCAGGCAGTGCCAGGCTGAGCCCAAAGGTGCCGGGGCAGCACAGGCAGTGCCAGGCTGAGCCCAAAGGTGCCAGGCCGGCACAGGCAGTGCCAGGCTGAGCCCAAAGGTGCCGGGGCAGCACAGGCTGCACCCAAAGGTGCCAGGCCAGCACAGGCAGTGCCAGGCTGAGCACAAAGGTGCCGGGGCAGCACAGGCAGTGCCCAAAGGTGCCAGGGCAGCCCAGGGAGTGCGAGGCTGAGCCCAAAGGTGCCAGGGCAGCCCAGGCAGTGCCAGGCTGAGCACAAAGGTGCCAGGCCAGCACAGGCTGCACCCAAAGGTGCCAGGGCAGCCCAGGCAGTGCCACCCTTCAACCCAAAGCTGCCAGGGCAGCACAGGCAGTGCCAGGCTGAGCCCAAAGCTGCCAGGGCAGCCCAGGCAGTGCCAGGCTAAGCCCAAAGGTGCCAGGGCAGCACAGGCAGTGCCAGCTGGACCCAAAGCTACCAGAGCAGCCCAGGCAGTGCCCAAAGGTGTCAGGGCAGCACAGGCAGTGCCACCCTTCAACCCAAAGCTGCCAGGGCAGCCCAGGCAGTGCCAGGCTGAGCCCAAAGGTGCCAGGCCAGCACAGGCAGTGCCAGGCTGAGCACAAAGGCAGTGCCAGGCCAGCACAGGCAGTGCCACCCTTCAACCCAAAGGTACCAGGGCAGCCCAGGCAGTGCCAGGCTGAGCCCAAAGGCGCCAGGGCAGCACAGGCTGCACCCAAAGATGCCAGGGCAGCACAGGCAGTGCCAGGGCAGCCCAGGCCATGCCAGGCAGTGCCCAAAGCTACCAGGGCAGCCCAGGCAGTGCCAGCTGCACCCAAAGCGCCAGGGCAGCCCAGGCAGTGCCACCCTTCAACCCAAAGCTGCCAGGGCAGCCCAGGCAGTGCCAGGCTGAGCACAAAGGTGCCGGGCCAGCACAGGCAGTGCCAGGCTGAGCCCAAAGGTGCCAGGCCAGTACAGGCAGTGCCACCCTTCAACCTAAAGGTACCGGGGCAGCCCAGGCAGTGCCAGGCTGGGCCCAAAGGTGTCAGGCAGCCCAGGCTGCACCCAAACCTGCCAGGGCAGCACAGGCAGTGCCAGCTGCACCCAAAGCTGCCAGGGCAGCACAGGCAGTGCCAGGCAGTGCCCAAAGCTGCCAGGGCAGCACAGGCAGTGCCAACTGCACCCAAAGGTGCCAGGGCAGCCCAGGCAGTGCCAGACAGTGCCCAAAGCTGTCATGGCAGCACAGGCAGTGCCCAAAGTTACCAGGGCAGCACAGACAGTGCCAGCAGCACCCAAAGCTGCCAGGCAGCCCAGCCCCACTGCTCAGACACACCTGGCCCTGTGGGCAGGGTGGCACACCAGGAAACCCCACGGTGCAGGCAAAATATGGAAGTGCCCAAGGAAAAATACAGAAGAATTGGTGAGATTTTGGTGTTGGAAAGGGAGAGGAGAAAGAGGAATATACTGAGATGTTGTGAAGCCTTCCCTAATACAGGAATATATTCCATTTAACTGACTCTGTGCCCTTCTCTTAAGAGGGAACAAGGTGGAAATAAAGGAGAAGCACTTTGGAATGAGTTTGGAACAAGCTTAGAGCAAGCACTGGTAAATTCCAAAGGTTGCTCCTCTCCCTGAGTGGACAATTCTCCAATTACTTGGTGAAATTCCTCTTTTCAATCCCATGGAACAAGCCTGTTAATGTGAAATACTTTGAAACAATTAATTGGTCCTGTAAACACAGAGCAACCAACGTGCCAGCTTGTTTTGGGGATGGGAACACGGAACAAAGGCCAGAGAGTGAATAATTAATAATAAAAGAAACAAATCCAGGAACCCCAACGATGTTCTGGAAATGTGGTGCTCACCTGCACACAGATTCCTTCCCACAGGAACTTCCCACAGCCTTGACTTTGGCCCTATTTTCTGCCCAAACTGGGATTTTTTTGGAGCAGAGCTCCTGTAGCAGAGAGGGCAACTCCAGCCCTGTGTGAGCCGTGGCAGTGCCAGAGCTGCAGGGCTGGCACTGCAGGGAGGGTCAGGCAGCTGCAGGGCTGGCACTGCAGGGAGGGTCAGGCAGCTGCAGGGCTGGCACTGCAGGGAGGGTCAGGCAGCTGCAGGGCTGGCACTGCAGGGAGGGTCAGGCAGCTCCTCAATGCACCCAACAACTCCCTGAATATCAGGAGAGCAGAGAGATGGATGTTGTGCTCCCTTTGTTCTGCTCTCAGTCCCTCACTGAGCTGAGTTGGTCAGCACAGAGTGCCCTCCAGGACGGGCAGTGCCCACAGGGAGGAGCCCACTCTGGCCCCTCTGGAGTAATGATGGTTTGTGTTATATCCCCTTCATCCTTGAGACTACATGGCTTTTAAATTAAAAAAATCCCCAAACTCCAGGAACATGCACCAGTCCTGCCCTAATTGAAGTCAATGACAAGCTGACCTTGACAGATCCAGGATTTCCCTGACAGAACCTGCCCCACTCTGCCCACCCCGGTGTTTACATCCCTCTGCCCACTGGCCCATCCATCAGAATTCCAGGGAGGTCTCAGGGGTGGATGGTGTGGAATTAGAAGGATATTGTGCTACAGTTCAGAGGGTATTTGTGTGCAGGGAATGACTGGCCATGGCACTCAGTGATGGGGCACAGTCTGAACTTTGTGGTCTTGGAGGTCTTTTCCAACCTAAATGTGATTATTTAACAGCTTTTCTTCTGGCCCTGTTTTCCAGCAATTACTAATAAATAAGTGATTACATTTTCAACTTAATGCCTATGAATTAATTGATACATCTGTATCTAAAGACAGGCTGGGGGAGGCTGTGAACACAGATATACCCACCCTGCTGATGGGTATCTGCATGTGAGGTTTAGAAATAAAAGGACTGGGGAAGGGCAAGAATGGAACTGGTTTGACTGGGGAGCAACTCCTGAGCTACCAGGGGGTGTGGCACAGAAAGCACAGGAGGGAATTCAGGGCACTGGGGAGGCTCCTGCAGGCAAGGACTTCATTTCACCACCTCCTATTTCACTCCTTGTGCTGCAAGTTTCTTTATAACTGAATAAGAAGCAGCACGAGGGGCAAAATGCATCAAACCAACCAGTTTGTTTAACAAACAGGACCGCTTATTCTTATTTATTTTTTTTTTTCTTCCAGAGCTGCTGGAATTTCCAAATTATTTCACAAAATACCTCCTTCAAAGGGGCCCAGCACACTCCAGGGCATGGAGTTGTAAAGATAAATCTGTGCACTTGCCTGGGACTGCAGGCACTCACCCTTTGGCCTCAGTTTTATGGCTCTGCACCCTGGAGTGGTGTTATTGCTTCCCAACATCCAGATACACTTCTGGGGTCTGTGGCTCTGCAGATGTTTTATTTATAAGTGGCAGGGCCATTGCATCACCCCAACGTGCCTCTCTCTGCACACAATTGAGGTTTTATGGAAGCCCATTGCATTGTTTTAATAGCTGAGCCAGCCAGCCATGGCAGAGCAGAGCACGAGGTAAATGTGGCCACGGCTCCACAACCTGCTCCAAGTTCCCTCAGATGTGACTAAACTGCAAGAATTTGCCAACCCTCAGGAGTTAATAAAAAAGGCAAAATCAGGCAGTGTGAGCCTTGGGCACAGAGAGCACCCAAAGGGGGGCCCTGAGAGACTTTAGGGCTCCTTTTTCGGAGGGATTTGAGCAGGTACCGGACTGTAAATACAGAGGGGGGAGTTAATTCCCTTCCAATCAGATTCACAGTTAAATATTTCCCTCCCCAGGACCTCAGCTGAGAGTGGGATTGTGAGACACCTGCCCCGGGGCACCTTCAGAGCTGAGCCTTTGACTGGAGAGGAGCTGCAGCAGAAACTCTGCTTTATCCTCCCTGCAGCTCCCAGTGTGGAACATCAGAGAGGAGGCACAAGTGTCTCTGCCTTGCTAAAATCCTTCAGAATTGGTCCTAGATAAAAAACATTCCTAAATAAAAATTATTTTTTAAAATCATTCCCATATAAAAATTATTCCTCTATTAAAATTATTCCTGTATAAAAATTATTCCTCTATTACAATTATTCCTATAGAAAATTATTCCTATATTAAAATTATTTCCATATAAAATTATTCCTATATGAAATTATTTCCATATAAAATTATTTCCATATAAAATTATTTCCATATAAAATTATTTCCATATAAAATTATTCCTATATGAAATTATTCCTATATGAAATTATTCCTATATGAAAATCATTCCTATATAAAATTATTCCTAGATTAAAATTGATCCTATATAAAATTATTTTTAAAAATTATTCCTATATAAAACTTATTCCTAGGTAAAAATTATTCCTAGATTAAAATTATTTTAAAAATTATTCCTATATAAAAATTACTCCTATATAAAATTATTCCTATATAAAAATTATTCCTATATAAAAATTATTTTTAAAATTATTCCTATATAAAATTATCCTAATATTAAAATTATTCCTATATAAAATTATTCCTATTTAAAAATTATTCCTATTTAAAAATCATTCCTATATAAAAATCATTCCTATATAAAAATTATCCTAATATTAAAATTATTCCTATATAAAATTATTCCTATATTGAAATTAATCCTATATAAATTATTCCTATATAAAAATTATTCCTATATAAAAACTATTCCTATATAAAATTATTCCTATATAAAATTATTCCTAGATTAAAATTATTTTTAAAATTATTCCTATATAAAATTATTCCTATATAAAAATCATTCCTAGATTAAAATTAATCCTATATTAAAATCATTCCTATACAAAAATTATTCCTATATAAAATCATTCCTATATAAAATTATTCCTATTTTAAAATTATTCCTATATAAAAACTATTCCTATATAAAATTATTCCTATATAAAATTATTCCTATATAATATTATTCCTATATAAAATTATTCCTATATAAAATTTAATCCTATATAAAATTATTCCTATATAAAATTTAATCCTATATAAAATCATTCCTATATAAAATTATTCCTATATAAAATTTAATCCTATATAAAATTTAATCCTATATAAAATTATTCCTATATAAAATTATTCCTATATAAAATTATCCCTATATTAAAATTATCCCTAGATTAAAATTATCCCTATATTAAAATTATTCCTATATTAAAATTATCCCTATGCTGCAATTACCCCTTGCTATTTCCCCCACACAAATGGGATGGTTTTCCAAGTGGCAGGAAGCAGCAAATAAAGAAAAGCACTGCCACGTAAACCCCAAAAAACCCGATGTGAGTCAGAGGGGATTGGGACTCTTGGCTCCAAGAAATTGCTGTAAATATGTGCAGTAATTGCTGGAGATGGGGCTTTTTTCAGCTGCTCAAAACCACTCCAAACAGCACCAACTGCAGAGCCACGAGGGAGCAGCTTGAGAACACGGAGCCCGTTATTGCCTCACTGCAAAAATGACAATTCCCAGCAAAAAAAAAAGTGGTCTCTGAGCTCAGATTCCAACCCTCAGAACCCTCCCACGGACAGGCCAAAGCTACAAATTCACTCAGTTTTCTGCAGCCAATCCAATTGTGGTTTACATGAATCTGAGGGAAAACTGAGGCTCCTCCAGCTCATTAAAATACACTTAATTTTGACCACATATTCTGTTTTCAATCCTCACTTTTGGGAAGGTTAAGATGGTAAATGCTGACCAAAGAGTGACCTCCATGAAGCTCTAATCCCTGGCCAGACAAACTGAAAACCAAAAAGGGGTATTAAGTATCCAAATGGTTTGGATTGAAACTTGAAGTTCTGTATGAACTCCCCAAAACAGCAAAACATCCAACAACTTCAGTGGAATAATAATAATTCCACCTTTGGTTTGGGTGTCCTCTGCAAACATGGAATTGCTGCACAAGCCTGGAAGAGTTGAGAGTGAGGTTTGTACATACTGGAAAAGTCAGGAAAAAATGGATACACTTTTATTTTATATATATATGTGTGTGTGTATGTGCATATCACAGAATCACAGAATGGTTTGGGTTGGAAAAGACCTTCGAGATCATTGAGTCCAACCCTTGATCCAACCCTACTGTGATCACCAGCCCAGGGCACAGAGTGCCCTGGGCTGGTGATCACAGTGGGGTTGGATCAAGACAAGGTGGATTCTCACAGTAGGGTTGGATCAAGACATGGTGGATTCTCACTCAGTGCCACATTCACAGAATCACAGAATGGACTGGGTTGGAAAAGACCTCTGAGATCATCAAGTCCAACCCTTGGTCCAACTCCAGTCCCTTTACCAGATCATGGCACTCAGTGCCACGGCCAAGC
The DNA here is from genome assembly GCF_047495875.1 of Pithys albifrons albifrons. NCBI lineage: Eukaryota > Metazoa > Chordata > Aves > Passeriformes > Thamnophilidae > Pithys > Pithys albifrons. Next base: position 20,554,627 of record NC_092470.1, on the reverse strand, counting down.
TCAGCTGAAAAACCTCCAGGGATGGGGAATCCACCCCCTCTCTGGGCAGCCCATTCCAAACCCTGAGCACTCTCTCTGGAAAGGATTTTTTTCTGCTCTCCAACTTCAATTTCCCCTGGCAGAGCTTGAGCCCATCGTGCCCCCTTGTCCTATTGTTGAGTGCCTGGGAGAAGAGACCAACCCCCACCTGGCCACAACTTCCCTTCAGGCAGTTCCAGACAGTGCTGAGGTCACCTCTGAGCCTCCTCTTCTCCAGGCTGAACACCCCCAGCTCCCTCAGCCTCTCCCCACAGCACTTGTGCTCCAGCCCCTTCTCCAGCCTCCTTGCTCTTCTCAGTTGGGTTGGAAGAGACCTCTGAGATCATCAATCCTTGATCCAACCCCACTGTGATCACCAGCCCAGGGCACAGAGTGCCCTGGGCTGGTGATCACAGTGGGGTTGGATCAAGACATGTTGGATTCTCTGTCCCTGGAGGTGTTTCAGAGGACACTCAGTGCCACATCCAGTCCCTTCTCCAGCCCCTCAATCTCTTGCCTCAACTGAGGGGCCCAGAACTGAACACAACACTCAAGGTGTGGCCTCCCCAAGGCACAGTCCAGGGGAAGGGTCACTGCCCTGGCCCTGCTGGCCACGCTAGTTTGGATCCAGGCCAGGATCCCATTGGCCTTCTTGGCCACCTGGGCACACTGGTGGCTCCTGTTGAGCTTCCTGTCCCTCAGTCCCCCCAGGTCCCTCTGCCTGTCCCTCTCCACCCACTCTGTGCCCAGCCTGGAGCGCTGCAGGGCTTGGGGTGGCCAAAGGGCAGGACCTGCACTTGGCCTTGTTGAACTCCATCCCATTGCAATCAGCCCCATCTCTCCAGTCTCTCCAGACCCCTCTGCAGAGCCCTCCTGCCTTCCAGCAGCTCGACACTCCCTCCCAGCTTGGTGTCATCAGCAAAGTTGCTGCTGATGGACTCGATCCCCTCATCTAAACCATCAATAAAGATGTTAATTAAACAGGACTGTGTAAATTATGTATATATGTGTATATATATGTATATACAAGTACACACACACTATATATATGTATATACATGTATGTATATGAATAAAAAGTAATCACTGACAGATATAAACTGAGTTTTCACTTACCATTAAATCTTCAGGTGCTGGTCTTTCCTTTGGTTGCTTCTTCATGCTGTGGCATGAAACATAATAAAAAAGAAATCAAAACAACTGCTCATTTATTCTGCATGTTTAAACATTGAATTATCTGTTCTCTCTCGTATCTCTTTTATCCCAGAGTGGAGCATTTCAGGGTGTTTTTAACGTTTTTCAGGTGCTGAGGGAGGACAGGGCTCCTACTGGCCAATATATAGAGGGAGTTTTCCTTCTCTTTTATCCCAGAGTGGAGCATTTCAGGGTGTTTTTAACGTTTTTCAGGTGCTGAGGGAGGACAGGGCTCCTACTGGCCAATACATAGAGGGAGTTTTCCTTCTCTTTTATCCCAGAGTGGAGCATTTCAGGGTGTTTTTAACGTTTTTCAGGTGTTGAGGGAGGACAGGGCTCCTACTGGCCAATATATAGAGGGAGTTTTCCTTCTCTTTTATCCCAGAGTGGAGCATTTCAGGGTGTTTTTAACGTTTTTCAGGTGCTGAGGGAGGACAGGGCTCCTACTGGCCAATACATAGAGGGAGTTTTCCTTCTCTTTTATCCCAGAGTGGAGCATTTCAGGGTGTTTTTAACGTTTTTCAGGTGTTGAGGGAGGACAGGGCTCCTACTGGCCAATACATAGAGGGAGTTTTCCTTCCCTATGGGCTGTAGGATGTTTGTGAGCAGGAAAAGAGGATTAATAGAGAGCCCACAGAAGTGCAGCCAGCTCAGAAGGCACAGTGAGTGCTGCCCATTTTTCTGGGGATTATGACACAAAGAATTAGGCAAACAGGTGGGAAATTCAGCTCCACTGCTGAACAGCTTCAGGAGCCCAGGCAATACCCTGGGGTTCCTCCCTTCCTCTTCCCCATTTATTTCCATTACACTGCAGGGTGATAGTTCATTACACAGCATTAACCTGTTTATAAGATCATGTTTCTCATGCAAACAGTCCTAGTTTTCCAGGCAACAGGTGCAATTAGCTCCTGAAGGCTGTGCTGAGCTGCATGAGGGAACACAATAACGTGGCCCAGAGGTGACCACCAGGAGCTGCCTCCTGACTAATTGGATGCCATCCAAGCAGCCAGGCTTTATGGCAGAGCTGGCACAAAGGCTGGGATGCTGCTCACTTGACATCTCTCCTGGTTATTAGCAATTGATTGCTTAAATAATCTATACTTCCATATTATTTGCTTTTTACAAGCAGTGATTCCTCCCGCTGAAAAGCACAGCTAATATAACATTATATATAAAATACTGGATGATTTGTGCTGCAAACTGGAGATATTAAGGACACAATTTACCTTCCCTACACACAAGCACAAGCCCCTCAAATAATCAAGTAGCACAAGCTGTCTGAGGTAGCAGTTTAATCTGACAGTCCAAAGTAGCTGCATCCCCAGGGAGAACAAGGCTATTAAGCACCATCAGTTCTGCTTCAGGTTGACATCTGGGGAAATTTTAACACAGGTTATCCCTCCCTCTGCCTCAATTGGTTTTTTTAAAAGGTCTGCCATCAATTTTTGGGGGAGGATAAAAACACAGAGCTCCACGCACAGCAGCCAAACAGCCTCTGCCCTGGTAAGCTGAAACTACTGAAAACTGAAGCCTCTCTTACACAAACTTTAATTATTTAGTTACTTTAATTAACCGATCATCAGACTGCTTTTTGTGTCTGGATTTGTTACAGGCTTGAGAGGTCCTTTCTCCTCAGTCAAAGCTCAATGTCATCAGGTCACTTTTGCTGCAGTGGCCCTGACATATGGTACAAACCCCAAATGTGCAAAGCCCAAGCTACAGCTCTGCAAGGGTTTGGAGGAGGACACAGCCCTGTAGCAGGAGACATTCCTGGGGCAGGACATGTCCCTGGGATAGGAGACATTCCTGGGGCAGGAGACATCCCTGGGGCAAGACACATCCCTGGGGCAGGAGACATCCATGGGGCAGGACATGTCCCTGGGATAGGAGACATCCATGGGGCAGGAGACATCCATGGGGCAGGAGACATCCATGGGGCAGGAGTCATCCCTGGGGCAGGAGACATCCCTGGGATAGGAGACATTCCTGGGGCAGGAAACATCCCTGGGGCAGGAGACATCCTTGGGGCAAGACACATCCCTGGGGCAGGAGACATCCCTGGGATAGGAGACACTCCTGGGGCAGGAAACATCCCTGGGGCAGGAAACATCCCTGGGGCAGGAGACATCCCTGGGGCAGGAGACATTTCTGGGATAGGAGACATTTCTGGGATAGGAGACATCGCTGGGGCAGGAGACATCCCTGGGGCACGAGACATCCTTGGGGCAAGACACATCCCTGGGGCAGGAGACACCCCTGGGGTAGGAGACATCCTTCAAGCAGGAGACATCCCTGGACCAGGAGACATTTCTGGGATAGGAGACATTCCTGGGATAGGAGACATTCCTGGGGCAGGAGACATCCCTGGGGTAGGAGACATCCTTCAAGCAGGAGACATCCCTGGACCAGGAGACATTTCTGGGATAGGAGACATTCCTGGGATAGGAGACATCCCTGGGGCAGGACACATCTCTGGAACAGGACACAACCCTGGGGCAGGAGACATCTCTGGGATAGGAGACATCCTTCAAGCAGGAGACATTCCTGGACCAGGACACATCCCTGGGGCAGGACACACCCCTGGGGCAGGACACATCCCTGGGGCAGGACACATCTCTGGACCAGGACACACCCCTGGACCAGGACACACCCCTGGGGCAGGACACATCCCTGGGGCAGGACACATCTCTGGACCAGGACACACCCCTGGACCAGGACACATCCCTGGGGCAGGAGACACCTCTGGGATAGGAGACATTCCTGGACTAGGACACATCCCTGGACCAGGACACACCCCTGGGGCAGGAAACATCCCTGGGGCAGGACACACCCCTGGGGCAGGACACCCCCCTGGGGCAGGATTCCCTCTCCCACACACCGATGGCTCCCTCTGACTTGGCAGAGCTGAACATCCAGCCCTGGGTGTGCCTGGTCCCTTCTCCCTCAAACATCCCCTATTTTTACAAAATTCAAGCTTATTTCTCTGCTCTGCATAAATACCTGCCCTTTATTTCATTGTTTTCAGGGCGGTGGGACAGTTAAATAGTGATTTTTCCCTTCACTTTGCCTCTTTTGGGTATCTTACCCTCAGCATTTGGTCCCTTAGTCACTCAAGAACTGCCTTATTTATTCTACAACCTCCTCCTCTCCCCAGTCCTCCTTTCATTTAAAAGGTTTCCAATCAACTCCTCACTTTTAAGGACAGAAAACACACCCAGTGGTGCATTTTAAACCACCACTCTCCCTAAAAATTACTTACTGAGAAGCCAAGGAGCCCATCAAGGCCTTTTGCCTTCCCGGGCAATTAATTCGACAGGGAAAGGTCTTAATGACGACACCACCCACGTGAGGCTGTACTGAGCCTTCCCCCCAGGGCAGCCTTGGGGGGCTCAGCACCCACACTGGGGGGTCAGCACCCACACTGGGGGGTCAGCACCCACATCCAGGGGCTCAGCACCCACACTGGGGGGTCAGCACCCACATCCAGGGGCTCAGCACCCACACTGGGGGGGTCAGCACTCACACTCAGGGGCTCAGCACCCACATTGAGGGGCTCAGCACCCACATCCAGGGGCTCAGCACCCACACTGGGGGACTCAGCACCCACACTGGGGGGTCAGCACCCACATCCAGGGCAGGGGCTCAGCACCCACATTCAGGGCAGGGGCTCAGCACCCACATTGAGGGGCTCAGCACCCACACTGGGGGGTCAGCACCCACATCCAGGGCAGGGGCTCAGCACCCACATTCAGGGCAGGGGCTCAGCACCCACACTGGGGGGCTCAGCACCCACACTGGGGGGCTCAGTACCCACACTTGGGGGCTCAGCACCCACACTCAGGGGCTCAGCACCCACACTGGGGGGTCAGCACCCACATCCAGGGGCTCAGCACCCACATTGAGGGGCTCAGCACCCACACTGGGGGGTCAGCACCCACATCCAGGGCAGGGGCTCAGCACCCACATTCAGGGCAGGGGCTCAGCACCCACACTGGGGGGCTCAGCACCCACATCCAGGGGCTCAGCACCCACACTGGGGGGCTCAGTACCCACACTTGGGGGCTCAGCACCCACACTCAGGGGCTCAGCACCCACACTGGGGGGCTCAGTACCCACACTTGGGGGCTCAGCACCCACACTCAGGGGCTCAGCACCCACATCCAGGGGCTCAGCACCCACATTCAGAGCAGGGTCTCAGCACCCACATTCAGAGCAGGATCTCAGCACCCACATTCAGGGGCTCAGCACCCACACTGGAGGGCTCAGCACCCACATCCAGTGTCTCAGCACCCACATCCAGGGCAGGGGCTCAGCACCCACATCCAGGGGCTCAGCACCCACATTCCGGGCAACTGGGAGAGAGGAGAGGAAAAACCCCCCAAGCCTCTTGTAAGCCCCTTTCCAAGCCTTTGTGTAACTCAGGGTCACAGATTTCGCCGGGCTCTGCCACCCCACGTGCCCCAGGGATGTGACAGTGCCCATATTGATGGCACGTGGCTGTGCCCACATTGATGGCACGTGGCAATGCTCACATTAATGACACGTGGCTGTGCCCACATTAATGACACGTGACAGTGCCCACATTAATGACACGTGGGTGTGCCCACATTGATGGCACGTGGGTGTGCCCACATTAATGACACATGACAGTGCCCACATTAATGACACGTGGCTGTGCCCACATTGATGGCACGTGGCTGTGCCCACATTAATGACACGTGACAGTGCCCACATTAATGACACGTGGCTGTGGCCACATTAATGGCACGTGGCTGTGCCCACATTAATGGCACGTGGCTGTGCCCACATTGATGGCACGTGGGTGTGCCCACATTGATGGCACGTGGCTGTGCCCACATTGATGGCACGTGGGTGTGCCCACATTAATGGCACGTGGCTGTGCCCACATTGATGGCACGTGGCTGTGCCCACATTAATGGCACGTGGCTGTGCCCACATTGATGGCACGTGGGTGTGCCCACATTGATGGCACGTGGCTGTGCCCACATTGATGGCACGTGGGTGTGCCCACATTAATGGCACGTGGCTGTGCCCACATTGATGGCACGTGGGTGTGCCCACATTAATGGCACGTGGCTGTGCCCACATTGATGGCACGTGGGTGTGCCCACATTAATGGCACGTGACAGTGCCCACATTAATGACACGTGGCTGTGCCCACATTAATGGCACATGACAGTGCCCACATTAATGGCATGTGGCAATGCCCACATTGATGGAACATGGCAATGCCCACATTAATGGCACGTGACAGTGCCCACATTAATCGCCCATGGCTGTGCCCACATTGATGGCACATGGCAATGCCCACACTGATGACACGTGACAGTGCCCACATTAATGGCACGTGGCAGTGCCCACATTAATGGCAGGCTGTGCCCACATTAATGACACGTGGCTGTGCCCACATTGATGGCACGTGTCGCCTTCATCGCGACATGGCACGACACGACCCGGCGCCACTCACCATTGAGTGATGAAGTGCACAAAGGGCTCTGAGAAGTCCTCGGCTGGAAGCACCGGCGAGTCCTGCCAAGGGGAAAAGAGATGGATTCTATAGGAGAGCAACACCAAACCCCCAAACCAACCCCCAAACAAACCAGCCCCCAGATAAACCAACCCCCAAACAAACCCCCAGACAAACCAACCCCCAGACAAACCCCCAAACCAACTCCCAGATAAACCCCCAAACCAACCCCCAAACAAACCAACCCCCAAACCAACCCCCAAACAAACCCCTAAACCAACCCCAAACAAACCAACCCCTAAACCACCCCCCAAACCAACCCCCAAAGAAACCAACCCCCAAATAAACCACCTCTCAAACCAACCCCCAAACAAACCAACCCCCAAACAAACCAACCCCCAAACCAACCCCAAAATAAACCACCCCTCAAACCAACCCCCAAACAAACCCACCCCCAAACCAACTCCCAAACCAACCCCCAAACCAACCCACCCCTCAAACCAACCCCCAAACAAACCAACCCCTAAACCAATCCCCAAACCAACCCCCAAGTAAACCAACCCCCAAATAAACCAACCCCCAAATAAACCACCCCTCAAACCAACCCCCAAACAAACCAACCCCCAAACAAACCAACCCCCAAATAAACCACCCCTCAAACCAACCCCCAAACAAACCAACCAACCCTCAAACCAACCCCCAAACAAACCCCCAAACCAACCCCCAAACCAACCCCGAAATAAACCACCCCTCAAACCAACCCCCAAATAAACCACCCCCAAACCAACCCCCAAACCAACCCCCAAACAAACCAAGCCACCCCCAGCCCAAAGCAGCAAAGGCAGAGCCGCCGTTTCCCAGCGGGAACTGCGGGCAGGGAGAGGTCCCGATCCCGCGGAGAACGTGTTAGAAAACACCGCATTGCCACTAATGAGCGTTACACGATGGGTAAAAACATGTGGAAAGACACTGAGGGGAGGTGAAAAAAGGACAATGATAGCCACAGGGTAAAAAGGAAGGTAGGGAAAGTGTAAATGAGAAATTAATGATTATTTAAGTAACACACAAATGGTCTTGTAATTAACAAAGAGCTGCGAAATTATTCTTGTGTTGACCTTTGTTTCTTTCGCTGCATTCGCTATTTATTTACACTCATGTTTATTTACACTTATTCATTTTAGAGCCTGTCCTCATATGCTGTCTGGTCTGGATTTAAAAGGCAAAAGAATTTTTAAAAGCAAAAAATTCACCAGGCTGCTGGTGGAAAACAACATCCCAACGTTTAGGAAAGAAAACAAAAAAAATTAAGAGCGCAAGAGAAAAAAAAAAATAATAATAATAATAAAAAAAAAAAGCTTCCAAACTGGGAACAAACAACATCACCATTTGCAAAAGAAGGGCTTTACGAATTTAGGAGTTTTTCCAAGAATGACAGAGAGCTCCAGTGTGTTTATAGTGTAACAGCTCAGGATGTAATGAAATTACACTGCAGAGTACTTTAACAGTGTCATCTCATTAGACCTACAGTCGGAACAAGAGAGCCACATAAAACACGCAGCTGCAAATGACTCCATTCTCATCTATTCTCATTTGCTATTAAAAATACCTTTCGGCGTCTTTTTTCCCCTCCCTGACATCCCTCCACAAAGTACCCTGCAAAGTATGATACATGCACCTATTTAAATTAACAAAGGAATGACTTATTTTAATCTCACTGTGCTTTGGAGTGCTTTGGCCATTTGGATGAGCAATATATCATTACATACAACCTTCCAGCGCTGCAGGCAAGAAACTCGGAGCGTGCAGCATTTGGTGGGAGCCAAACAATTTCTCCAGCACACAACTGTGTCAAATGCATGCATGTATTCATTATGGGCAAGGCGAGGAAATAGCTTTGATGTAGTGGAAAAAAGGAGATGATAAAAGCACCTCTGCAATGTGGGTGTCATTATCGATGGTGGCAGAGAGACACGACTGCAGAGCCTCCTATGTGATTAGTAAATATACATATAATTGCTGGGGCCAATTATCAGAAAAATGAGATCGGTAATTACAAGACAGAAAATTAACTAGAACTCTTATTAAGGCTTTGTTTCCAATTCGAACAATTGGAAACTGCTGGAAAACACGATTCAATCAAAAGTAACTGAGGAGGAAAAGGAGAAGCCGAAATTGCTTTCCGGTTTTCAAAGACTTCTATTAAACACGAGGAGTGTTTGATAGAACGAGCCCAAGTCCTCTTTGAACTCCGACCGGGGGAGGGAGAGGTGATTGTTCCCAAACTTCCAAATGACAGCAAGATTGGAAGCTTTCTGCTGGAGAGTGGAGGAAATCAGAGGCACAATTCAACTTTCTCCACTTCAAAGACCAAAATTACCCACATTGATACCGAAAATGCAGAGGGAAATGCCTTGCTCCGAGGGAGCCCAGCAGGCTTTGCCTCTCCCCATCCTTTTCTCCTGCCCAGCTCAGCCTTCCTGGGCTCCCACCTGAAGCCTTGGTGGGCAAGGTGGGCAACACTCCGGGCACCACTCCCGGAGCCCCGGGATGCCATTCCTGGCAACTGGCTCTGCCCAGCCATCTATCCCTGCTGGTTATTTTAAGTAAAATGCTAGAGGAGCTCGTTCCAAGGCAAACATCCCTCGGGCAGGGCTGCCAGCTCGGCTCAGGCCCTGCTGGGCACCAGGATGGGCATCCAGCACTTCACACTCATTTGGAAGGTGATAATTTCTGCATTCACAAGGGATGACGGGCCCATAATCGAGTGAAACCTCATCGGGAGAGGCGAGGGGAAGCTGCTAAGCGGCTCTGCAGCAGCCAGCAGGCTGCTTGGGTTGTCCAAACCCTGCCAGCATCCTGCTTTGGGTGTCCAAACCCTGCCAGCATCCTGCTTTGGGTGTCCAAACCCTGCCAGCATCCTGCTTTGGGTGTCCAAACCCTGCCAGCATCCTGCTTTGGGTGTCCAAACCCTGCCAGCATCCTGCTTTGGGTGTCCAAACCCTGCCAGCATCCTGCTTTGGGTGTCCAAAGCCTGCCAGCAGCCTGCTTTGGGTGTCCATACCCCATGGCCTCCTGCAAGGAAGGGCAGAAGCTGCTTCACCAATTGCACAAACCCTGGACCACCCAGCTCCTGTCCTGCAGCACCATCAGCACAAACCCTGGACCACCCAGCTCCTGTCCTGCAGCCCAGACCCTGGACCACCCAGCTCCTGTCCTGCAGCACCATCAACACAAACCCTGGACCACCCAGCTCCTGTCCTGCAGCACCATCAGCACAAACCCTGGACCACCCAGCTCCTGTCCTGCTTCACCATCAGCACAAAACGTGGACCACCCAGCTCCTGTCCTGCAGCACAAACCCTGGACCACCCAGCTCCTGTCCTGCAGCACCATCAGCACAAACCCTGGACCACCCAGCTCCTGTCCTGCAGCACCATCAGCACAAACCCTGGACCACACAGCTCCTGTCCTGCTTCACCATCAGCACAAAACGTGGACCACCCAGCTCCTGTCCTGCAGCACAAACCCTGGATCACCCAGCTCCTGTCCTGCTTCACCATCAGCACAAACCCTGGACCACCCAGCTCCTGTCCTGCAGCACCATCAGCCCAGACCCTGGACCACACAGCTCCTGTCCTGCAGCCCAAACCCTGGACCACCCAGCTCCTGTCCTGCAGCCCAAACCCTGGACCACCCAGCTCCTGTCCTGCAGCCAGGCAGAGGGCACGGGGCTCCTGCCTCACAACACTTCACCTGGTTGAAAGGAAGTGTTAACTCCTGTTCTCTTCCTCTCTTTGGCCCATTTTTCTGTGCAAGGCAGGGATTTCAGCCCCATCCTGGGCTGCTGTTGGCCATGGCCATGCCTTGGATGGTTTGCTCTCAGGGAGCTCAGGAAGAGATGGTGTGTGGAGGGGTTGGAGGTGGACACACATGCTGGAGCTCAGCATGGAAACAAGATGCTTTAATCCCAAGGATTTTAGACTGGGCACACTCAAATTTATGGGATATTTGTCTGAAAAATTGAGAGTCTTTTGGGAGGTTCAAGGAGGTCAAGGCTGATTCTTGAGGACACCTCCCACTAGATCAGGTTGCTCAATTATGAGGATCTGCAAACCCATCCTGTATTGTATCCTGAAGTTCCCCACATGTTTCCTGACACTCAGAGAGATGGGAAATAGAAGGAAATAAAGCAAAGCTCCATTTCTCTCCCAAGCAATACAGTCACACTGATGTACCCCCAGGGAACGTCCAGCTGCACCCTCATGACCTGCCTTATTCTCCCCACCTGCTCCATGAAATCACATACAGAGGGAAAGAAGGTAAAAAACCAACATCTCAAAGGAGAGAGGAGCAGAGATACTCAATTTTAACTGGGAAATGCTTCTTCCATTTTCATTAAATGCTGTATCTTTTGGCCAGGACCGTGAAGACCTCGATATCAGGGATGATGCTAAAATGGTAGTAAAGACACAAACAGTTGTGAGGGTCAATGTCCCATTATTCCCAAGCTCCCTGAGCATCCAAGCAGCATTTCCAGAAGTGGGATCTGCTGCAGGAGAAGCCAAGATCAGCCTCTGCTCTCTCCAAACCAGCCCGATGGTGCACACAGAGCGAGACCGGGGAAGGGCAAGAGGAAAAAACTTTGAGTGATGCCTTTGCCTTGTGAATAATGAACAGTTCAAGGAGGTCAACCCATTACAACTGCAAGCGTTTAATTATTAATTATGCACAATCTATGAGCAA